>NC_071468.1:1567146-1867146 GCF_028500815.1 Rissa tridactyla
ACAACAAAGCACCCATAAAGAAGTGCGGGTTAAGTGTAAGAGAAGCTCTGAAGGGCTCAGCTACTGAGCAACCTCTTGGCTGGTGGCAAAACACTTGCCTAAGAAGCAGGAGACTTGAATTTGAGTTCCTTCCAGGGACCTCACTTACATACACATGCCTGAGCATACTCTTCTTTATTATGGAGATATCTGATGGCCTTCAGTAATTTATACCGCTAAACACAACCCTACCCGACAGTACAGTGGATCATGGTTATGAAATGCTCTGCCCGATCTAGGTAAAAATTTACATTTTAATACAGTCTAGTAGAACTGCTGGGGAACTTCTGAAAAGCTTGTGCAGATCCTGCACTCTGAATGTGAGTCTTAAAAAATGTGATTAAAAAATAATGAAGTGGCTTTTGACTAATCTTTTAGCATTTTTACAGCTTTAGTCTCTCATCCTGCACTGTTGTTTCAAAATTTGTACATACAGCTATGTCGCTTTTAGTACAGATCTCTGGAATTATGAATTTGTACTGTTTTCCGTTTTTGAATGAGTAAGTAAACACTGGTAAGGCTGGTGTTGCATGGTGTGATTTAGTGTAGGTTAACATAGTGCAGAGGGTATTTTGCAATAAAATTTTAAATTAGGGAGAATATATTTACTGCCTGTCGTGAGTCTGGCTTATGAACTATAGGCTTGATATTTGGCAGAATGTGTAAGAACTGATAATTAGGTGTGTGTGTGTAGGTAGTGACATTTGTTTAAAACAAAGTACTGTAAAACTGAATTCATTTATGCCTCTTACTTTGTTCAGTTGCTCATAGACAAGTAATAAAATATACCAATAATATCTCTGTTTGCAATAAGCTTTAATTATACAGACACCTGATAAAATGCAGATGAGCTATCTGCTCTCTGTGTATGAGGAGTCTAATAAATAGAACTGGCAGCTCATCTATGTGCATGTATGTGTAAGTGAGAAAGAGAGTGGGGAAAAAGAGAGAGACTCATCTATAATAACACTGATAGCTTTGAAGGTGGGACTTAGTGGTTTTCACAGCTTTATTGGCTGAAATTATCAGATGAAAATGGTTGGCACCATTGTGCATGTGTGTTGGTATATATGCTTCCCCCCCCCAAGTATGTAGGTAAATGGAATAATGGACGGGTATAAAATTCTGTGCTTTAATGATCTCCCTTATATTTTTATTTTAACGATTTGAAGATTTTTCTGCAGCCTTTAGTAACGTCAGTAAAACTGAAAGATTTACATACTTGAGAATGGATTTCAAAATGCTGTGGGGAAACACGGGCAGAGCATACTATATATATATAAAAAAAAAAATATTTTTTTTTAACTTATGGATTCTGATCTGTGGTATTTACAAGTCCAGTTTCTTTTCCAGGTAGAGGCTAGCTCCTACATTAACTTTCTTACTAACCACGGTTAGTAAGAATCCATTTGATCCAGGTGTAGCCTTCTCCTGAGACGGCTGAATGTTGTAATGTCATGAGTGTGCTTTGAAAGCTGCAGTGGGGCTCTGCCCCTCCTGCGTTCTTTAATCATGGCACTTGGGTCATATATGAAAGCAAGTCTGAAGGCATGTAAGGTCAGTGAAAGTAGTGTTTACTTTAATTTCTGCCTCCCTCATCTGAAAAGTCTTCACTGAATTATCCCAGATCTCATAAGAAAACATCAGTTAGTGATCATTAATCGTCTACACACTTAGTGTTTGTTTACCTTTTTCAGAGGATGCTGGGTACTGGATGAAATCAGGCCTGCAGTAGCATTCACTGTTTAGTGTCAGACGTTTATTCCAGCAACTGCCCTGAAAGGAAAATATGTATTCTGCATCTGGTGGAAGTTAAGGAATTTCTCCTTAGCTCCAGGAGCCTGAAGTCCACATTTTTTGTTAAAGCAGAACATGATATACGACACTCCTGCTGTTTCTTACTTACTCTTAGCTAATGATAAGTCTGGGAAAAAGAAGAATTATAATTGTTGCTTCAACAGGTACTTACTTGAGTGTTAACTCTAGTCAGGTCTCACAAGCTATCTCCCAGTGCAGAGTGCAGGGGGTACACTCCTGAGAGCATCCTCCAGGTTAGCTTCCAAAACACTTCTGATTCAAAATAAAATGCTCATATAGGTACAACTTGGGAATCACAAAGTTGTTTTGTTGTTTGTGTAGTCCTTACAGTGTGATGCTGAGTCAAGACAAGCAGCTGGACCTAGGCTGGGAGTGTATTAGATAAGGCTGTCTCTCAGCACGTTAAGGGCAAAATCACATGTCTTTGTGCCAGCGTTTAGCTGGTCCTTTTATATCTGCCTTGTCTGTAGACCCCAGGTTTCTGTAGCTTAGGATGCCCAGAATAATGTTTAGAAAGTTATGAAAACTACAACATTTGGGACTCTTTACCACAGCTGAGGGAACTCCAGGTTCCCTATATTTCACGTAGTGATTGACGATACTTGGTCAGAACTATTCCAAATGCTTGCTCCTTTCAGGAATATATGTAATCCTTTTCATAATGGAGAAACATATTCTGCTGGAAGGTGATAGAAAACAATATTCTGGAAGCATGAGACCTTAGGGAACAAGATTTGGTAGGAAGAAAACTTAAACTGCTGATAAGTATTATGAAAAATGTGGAGGGGTGGAGTCAGCCTTGTAGAGGAATTTTGACAGCATTCAAAATTGCCAGCAGATAAAGCCCACAAGAGTCATTACACCTGTGGGCTGGATCCACCATCAGGTGTATTTCGTCTGGGAGAGTAAAGGGACAGTAGCCCCAGCATTTGGGTAGTTTGCTGTGGCATGTGGGAGACACACTGTGTGAGAGGAAAGAATTCATGCCCCTTCACCAGCACTGGCTTGTTTTTTTTCACAGCTGCGCTCAGCCCTTAAATATTTGTGTTGACCTGATGGCAAGTGAAGATGTGTAGAGAAAGGATTTCAAACTGTTGACCTGCCAACACAGGCCTTTGCAACTTGACTCCAGTTGTTTAAGATCTATGATGTGCAGTTGAGCCATTCTCTTCCCATTGAGCAGAAATGAAAGAGATTTTGCGTGTGTTACATAGACGCACAAGCAAGGTTATCGCAATGTGGAAATGTACAGATTCTAACATAGAAATATCTTGCCTTCAACCCAGATTGGGATAAAAGTTTAAATACTGAAATTCTATTATGTACTGCGGTTTGACAGCGCCAGGGAATATCTGCAGTGCACTGATATTAAAGGTCCTGAATAATGTAGGGAAGCGACTGGCCCCCTGTACTTGGTACTGGTGAGGCTGCACCTCGAGTGCTGCGTCCAGTTTTGGGCCCCTCACTACAGGACAGACCCTGAGGTGCTGAAGTGCATCCAAAGAAGGGCAACAAAGCTGGGGAAGGGTCTCAAGCACAAGTCTTATGAGGAGCAGCTGAGGGAGCTGGGGGAGTTGAGGCTGAGGAAAAGCAAGCTGAGGGACATGAGTTAGTGGTGGACTTGGCAGTGCTAGTTTAAGGTTGATCTCAGTGATCTTAAAAGTCTTTTCCAACCTAAACAATTCTGTAATTCTGTGCAGGAGAAGGTTGATGATTTTTGTGTGATTTGTTGGGAGAACTCTTCGGAATAAAAGTTCCCACTGAATTTACATAAGCCAGAATACATGCAGGTACACAAGAAAGAATCTGTTGTTGTGGCTAGTGCTTGCAAGAACTGGTGTACAGAAATATAGTTTATAGTACCTGTATATTTTTATACTCCTCGGGGTGACATATAAATTTACGTATGTATGTATTTTTCATCAGAATTTTAGAGTTGACGGTATAATGTGCTAGTTGTTGAGGTGCTTTTTGACAAGAATCTCAGTGAAAGCTGGGATAGATACTAAACTTGTGCACCGACTTCATATTTTCTCTCTCTTTTTTTTTTTTTTTTTGTGTTTTGTTTAAATGTTGCCATGTGCTAGCCCTGCACGTCTGCCCCATCCTCACCTCTACCTCTGCCTATCAGGTGAACCTGCCCCATCCCGGTCTCTGCCTCAGGCCTGGAGCACCTTTTCTTCCTCCCCCTCCTCCTCTCCCCTCCCATCTCTGGGCTGTTTCTCACCTTTTTTTCCTCACGCCTCGGTGCCGGGTGCCATTTTGTCTGTGGTTAAGGCCCCCTCCCCTGAGGCGCCTCTGTGGAGGCTGAGGGGCCGGGCTGCGCCCTGGGCTAGAACGAGCTGGAACCGTCCAGAACCGGCTGGAACCGGCTGTGCCTGGCGGGAGGAGCCCCGCCTCCCCTCACAGCGCGGCCGATGCCTGGGGCACTCACAGCCGGTACAAGTGACCGTCCCAGAAGGGGAGTGGAAATAGAGATGACAGAAGACTAGTAAAAAAGAAATGTAAGGAAAACAAAGGTGAGTAACACATAAATGAGTGACAATATTCAAAGCTGTGGAGGCAGCTAAAGGCACGGAGTTGTTTGAGCAACTGAAAGCAAGTGGGTGGGCAAACAGTGAGGCATGAGGGAGACCAGCCTGGGTGAGCTTTGTTCAGGGCAGCTGGGCAGAAACCTAAGGGTGAGGAGAAGGTGTTTGATAAAGGAGGCTGGAAAGGGTCCCGGGGGAAGGAGAAGCCCCTGGGGGAGGGAAGGGAGGTCTGCGGAAGAGTAGAAGCAGCAACAGGTCTCCATAGAGGAGCCGGGGATCGGCCAGGGCCCAGAGCCCACCCTGGGGGATAATGTCCCAGGGGCGGGCACAACCTGTGTAGTCAACAAAGGGGGACAAACTGGGGGCGCTCATTATGTATCCATTATAAAGATAAGGGTATGTTTTTTAGTAACTATAGTGACAGTTATACGTATTTCTGGTGTTACCAACACGAGTAAGGTGGGATTTGGGCCATTATGTGTGTGAAGAAAATAAATGTGTGAATTGCTGAAGTACGCTAAGGAACTCTCTTTAAGAATAAGAGAGCAATGCTGTACAGGTATGTTTCTGCACACAGATAGTTGCTTTTTGGAGCTCAGAGAAACACTGAGTTTTTGTAGAAGCTTTAAACGCTAGTGTATTTCCTGTAAATGCTAGTGGATTTCCTGTAAACATGGAAGAGGCTTTGTTTACCTTTAGTTGTAAGGATTACATCAGATATATCCTCATGAAGAACAGATTTATCTCTTGGATCAACTCAGTTTGTACACATCATCATACAGCAAGTAAGCTAAAATTCTTACCTCAAAGTATATAGTAGCCAGCCAGACCTTTACTTTCTTATTCTGCGCTAAATTTCCTGCAGTGCTGGATACCATAAATTTCACACGTGTATGATAGATATTTGGCTCCATCTCTAAAATCTTTAAAGAATAAAAACATTTTAATTACTCAAATTGTTAATTAATATGTGATTCACATCACTATAACAGGATATATCAGCAACACTCCTAGAATCAATCAAGTGAAGGTTACTGTTTTATTTAGGAGCAAATTGAAGATTTTGTGTTTTAATTAAAAACTTTGTGTTATATCTGAAATATCTGCATTGCTTTTATCATCCTATAGTTCTATTTTTAATATTCCAATTTGTTTAATCACATGAATTCATTTTAATCTAAAATTGGCGTTGAAGTTAAGCAACTATAGGGAAGGAAAGTTTACAGCTGCTGATAGCTTCATTTTTAGGAACAGGTGGCAATCCCTTAAGAGAATCAGAAGTCAGAATACAAAGATTTGAGTTTTCAGAGTTACTTGCATGAAAACAGATGTAAATTTTGTAAATAGGACCAAGAGTATTGAAATAAAGCAAAAGAGAGGTGAAATATAATTTATCATGAAACTCATTAATTGAAATCAGGATGCTAATGCTTCTTCTCCGTTTGGCTTCTGAGTAACGGAATAAAAAAGTTATTTGTACAGATGTTCATGTCTGCTCCTTCTAAAATCTGCAAAGAAGCTTCTCTTGTGTTCTTTTCCTCAGATGTGAAAGTAAGGGTAATACTCAGCCCTGTGTACATGTAGCTATGTGTCTATACATACGCATTTCAATGCCTAGGTAATTCAGACATTCCTTTTCATAAATCTAGGTGCAAGGTTGAGGTTGATTGGCAATATTAACCAGAATTACATAGCTCTTTCTGGATAATTATCTGAATAATTTGAACCAAATTATACTTCTGTACATGCATGCCAACTTTCAGTGACTCTCTGCCTCCTTGCTCTATCTATGTATGCATCTAGAGACAATACAGCTTCATTTTTTTCAGACATCTGATACTCAGATGTGTGTCGCTCATCTGTCACAAAATGGTATGTCATGTATTATTCCATGGACCAACTTACAGCATTGATGTTCTGTTTTCAGTGGTGACTGTGGCAATTGCGTATACTCAGAGACTGTCTTTCTGGCTGGTCCGGTCTTATTGAGAGCTAATTAAATGAGGTCTGTATATGAGAAGGCTGTGAGTGATTACTTGTTGTATATTTTTCTTCCACTGTCATGCTACTAATGGCATCAATCCAAGCAGCAGGATTGGGGATGGACAGAGAATAGGAAAGAGAGCAGATCAAACAGGGAAGAGCTAAAGAAAATGAACACATGCAGGGAGACAAAGTATGTCTGGGGCAAAAGAAAGCCACATGAAAATGTAGGGAATGTGGCATCTGTTTATTTTTCATGGTTATTTTGGTAATACAAAAGCAGTTAAGGTGAATTTTGGGATCTTTATTGTCATATCTTTCTTCTTCCTGCACCTTTTGTGGATTTCTTTCTTGAACCTGTTTCCTCCTCGGAGGTGAACGTAGACTTTCAGAGTAACATTTTCAGTTATTTTATACATACGTTCTACGTAAATTACTCTCTATGTCATTTGAAGGGATCCTGTGCGGATGTGTGCACTGAAAACTGGCAATGCAGACAGATTGGGTGCAATTGTCCTGGTGCTTGGCAGCGAGGGGAAGGAAGGAGTGTGTAAAAGTGATCTTGTTTTAGGGTTGTAAGATAAAATCACCTTCCCCTCTATTAATGTCTTACCCTGAGCTTTGATACATGTTGCTACAATGATGTAACATTGTTTCCTATAGAATCACCAGGCTTAAAGACCTAATTTGGTAATTTAAATACCTAATTGGGTTTTATGATCCTGGAGTTCCGGGGTTAAACCTGGCATGTTGCTGCGTGCCACAACAAAAAGCTCTCTGTTGTGAAAATGTGAGAGTTCACTACCTGTTTTTTGTTTTTAATTTGAGAGATGGCAGTCAGATGTACTAAAGCACAATACACTAGCTGTATAAACATTTATACATCTTATAAACTGCCGCTGCTGCAGTCGTTCTCCAGCATTTCATTCTTCATGTGAATTTGAAAGAGAGAGCTTCCTCTATAGATGTCTGCTTGGCCGCAGTGATTTCATCCGGCATCCCACCAGAGGAAGCGTTATGGCATACTGAATGTTGCTAGACTTTTGAGTGTCTGATGCTGTAGTGTAACGGATGATTTAAATTTAAATTGTGTTGGTGGCCACAGTATTTGAACTAGGCATGGCTAGTACCCAGTATAGGACTGCTAAAAGTTTTGGTCGTTTTGGCTCATTGGCTTGAATCGTTTCAAGGAATGGGAAAACCCTTAAGAAACCCTTGACCAAACAGCAAATACATTTTTTTTTTTAAGTGAAAACTTAGCTTTGTACCTGTACCTAACATGTCATTAAGAGTATATCTTTAAAAAAAAAAAGTAGGTTTTTTTTTAATGTATCAGGCTTTTACAGGAATAACTGTGTTTTGCCACTCATGTTGTGAAAGAAAGACCAAAGTGTTTGCCTTTTCCTTATACCTCTGAGGTGCCAAAGCACATCCATAGTTCAGTGTCATCTGAGAGAACCGGGGATGACTTCTCTGCAGAAGTCAATAGAACTTGTGCCATTGACTTTGCAGATCCAACGTTTCACCCTAGCAGTCTGCCTAGTGATTTTTAGTATTGATGTTCTGTGACAAAACTTATACTTCCTTTTTATAGAAACATGCTTCTTGCAGTGATGGACATGACCCAGCAGTTAAAGTGGCTTGACTATATCAATTTATTCAAGAAAAAAAACTTTAAAAAGGTAGTCTATGTTTAAGTGCTTTAGCTGAAAGCTTGTCACACTGTCTCCTTTTTTCATTCTGCAGTCTTTTTAAGTAATGTATGAGGGAGATGATCTGTAATAAATAAAGGACAATCCTGTGTTGAGAGACTGTATTTGTTTAGTGAACCTGAGAATTTCCCAGATAAAAGTTACAAATATTTATTTAAAAAGTGATATGAGAAGGAAGGGTTTACTGAGGAGCAGTTTTGGCACAGCCAAACCATAATGCTATTAAACAAGTTATACCTACAGATATCTGTTGTCAAGTGAAAATAAGATCAGTTCAACTCAAAGGAGTGCCAGAAAATCTCTTCATGCTTCAACAGAGCATAATTTGTTTGAAGTAATGGTGACTAGTTAACATGCAATTATCTGATGTTTGGGGGAGGGGGGAAGAGACAGGAACACCACCGCATCGAAACAACATTTGCTATATTGTGTGATAAGGTCCCGTTAATCTGTTACTTTTTGGGGTTGTTTTGTGGTTTGTTTGGGGTTTTTTGGGTTGTGGGTTTTTTTTCTTTTTTTTAAACTTCCAAATGGCAAAATGAAAACCACTTTATAGGATGTGTCGAAATCTCCCTGAACTTGCAACTTTGGTAGGAAGTCACTTATTGAGATAAAGAGGAAATCTTTCAAATGCAACCTTTTTAGTTGCTTAAAATTGAATTTGTGTGATCATTTGAAAGCTGCTTTGTATGTCTAGAGAAGGAAGGCTGAGGTCAAGCAGGCATACTGTATTCCTAGTTGTGTCTACAGTGTATCTCCAGCCTCCTTCATCTCCTCTTGTTTCGCCAAGCCAAAAATGCGTGAAATCTTGTAACGTTCAGATGGTTTAGGAATAGCCTTACTTGCATTTATTTATTTATAATTATTTTTGATGTTTTATTAATATTAATAGGAGTTTTGTAAGGCCTTTCATTAGATCAGAAGAGGTGCATGCAAGAAGTTGATTAATGTGTTTTTCTTCTCTATATGACTTTGAGATACGTTCTTACAACATCAAGGACTATTTTTAGGCAGTGGAATGTGAAAAGAGGGAATAGAAGCACCCACATTGTCTTTTTTGTGATCTGGGCTCTTTAAGCAGATATGTCTTCCTTCTACTTGCTTTGTGACTGCCAGCAAGGTAGGTGTGGGACATTCATCCTGAGCTAATAAACACTGCTGGCCATCTAAGCTAGCAGAGCCGCAGAGCTTCCAGTGGACTTGAGGGACCTGGTGTCTGTCTGGTAAAGACTGTAGTTATGCCCCGTAGTTGCAGTATAGTCCTGAGGAATAGCCAAGGGATTTAAGGCAGCCAGCATTAACTGTTGTGTAATTTCATCACTGTGTGGTGATGAAATCTTAGCCAAAAGGAGGAGGTGACAGAAAGGATAAGCTGTTAGTGCTGTGTGGGAACAGAGAGGCTTGTGCAGAGGAACTTTAAGCCTTTTCTCTCTGAGGACTACTCAACATCTGCAGGATTTCCCCGTGGGTTTTATTGTTTCTGTAGGCTGCTTGCTCAGGAAAAACACTGTGTCTCCTCTGACAAAGGGTGGGATTTTCTCCTATAACTTCAGGTACCTCATAGATGCCTGAGGTAAGAACACAATCAGGGTTGGCTGTCCACAGTCAGAAGGAGCTGGCAAAAGGCAGTTCAGGCGTTGCATGGGTATAGTCGCTCTCACAAGGACCCTGTTTCTGATGATTATGTGAGGTCCACCATGACTTGATTCCATACTTGGGCACTGTATGGGATAACCTGGACCTCTCAGTCCCTCTGGTCACTGAAATTCCTTTGAGTTTGAGTGAGATTATCCTTTCTCATGAAATGGAAATTTAGGAACAGCAGAAATGAGCGTAGATGGGGGTAGAGAAAGTATACTATAACCATGTAGCTATTGCGCTATGAAAAGGACATAGTGAGTGACTTACATGCCATTTATTTGTACAGTTAGGTCTTATTTTCAAAGTCAGCAAAACTTTCCAAAGCTCAGCATCTTGGAAATTGGGGTATAACATATAATTACATACAACGTTCAACCTTAGTTAAATGGTCTGATGACTCAGATTGTATATGTAAGCTGTAAAAGGAGACTGTGTGTGGAAGCTGTCTCACATAAAGGGCTTGAAATGCAGGGTTACATTTCAAGGAATTCTTAAAGACTATTATTTATTGCATTTTTTATTAAATGTATGTATTTTATTGAATTTGTGTGTAGAAGATACGTGAGATATATATATATATATCTATCTATATATCTCTCCTTTGGACAAATGATTGAAGACCTTAGGCAGCCCCAGCATTATTAATGACAAATGAATATATTCAGAAGCCCAGAAGTGGAGTCCAAAAGACTTTCAGATATTGTTTTTCTTGGATGGATGTTAAAAACCTTTAAGTTTTGAAAGGATTCCTATGAGAAAGCACCTTTAAACCGAGAAAGGTCAATTTCTTTGACAGCCAAGACAGGAGGTTTCAGAGGGGTTACTGTGATCCAAAACCTGAATTATGTATGTCAGTCCTTAGGGTGCATCTTTTAAAATGGGAGTGACTAGGGCTGGAAACCTGGTGGGATGGTGGCTGTTCATTTCCAAATGCAAGTAGGATATTACATTTAAAACCCATGTTGGAAGACTGCTAAGGTTACAAAGTTAAGCGCTCTGAAGGCAAGAAATGCCACAGTTAAGGTTGCTGAAACCTCTGAGTTATTCAGTGGACATTTTCAAATGTCTGTATCAATAGAGGTGGGAATCCGTGTGCCCACAGCCACATGTGCCAGTTTACTTCTGATTCACGCTCTTTCATAGTGAATGAGGCAAGGATGCAGCTAGAAGTAATGTCATGGGTATTTATGTATGCTTCAGCCCAAGTGCTCACTTTAAGGTAGCTCTTTTGGGGGAGCGTAGTGCAGTGATGGCTGCACAGAGACCTTTCCGGTCAGCAAAATACACTGGAGCTGTTGAGGGCCAGGTGGAGGGAGTATGGAAAGCAGAGGCATCCTGCTCTCCGTCCTTGCACCCAGGCATGAAGGGAGAAGAGCCTGATGGGGCAATGCCATTTTGCACTGCCCTGGCACACCTAGACTGGAGTGTCCTCAGAGCAGGCTGAATCTTCAGGGAGATTTTTTGGTGCCAAGTCTAAGGCTCCACTGAATGGGGAGAGCCTTCCCCCCCGCCCCTCGCCTCCTTTAGAGACAACAAAAGACAAAATTCTGATCTCACAATGACTTCCCTGCCAAAATTTAAGTCAGTGTTTCAAAGCATGGAGGCATATTTCTCAGAGAAAGGTGGGTGGTGTTTGGAGAAGTTTTTTGGTTTTATTTGTAGCATCAACATTTTCTCTTTAACATCATTTGAGAAACAACCCTACTGTTTTGGCTTAAACTTTACCACACAATTCATTTTGAGGATATTTTGGCCCAAATTATTAAAGTTATAAGTACCTTAACTGGAGGATCCTGCAAGAGAAAGTGTTCGACAAGCTAAGCTGGAACTATTGCATTACTGTCAAACATACCTCGTTTGTTCTACTGCAGTGACAAAGATTGCATGTAGAAGTTACAGACCACGTTCCACTTTGAACTGTGTTTTTGCCCATTTTCATGCCTATTCTCTCCTTCGTTTATACTTTCACTATGATGAAGGAATTAGTCTCTGACTGCTGGAATGCCAGTGATTGAAGACCCTAGTTAATTTACACGCTCTCCAGCATCTTTGGTCTATTTTTATTTCAGTATTCAGATCACAGGAAACCATTTATAGGATGTAGTAGCTTTCACACAGAGTTGCAGCCAACTATTTTCCAAAGGTTTTGAATGCTAGAAAGCAAGTCTTACCAAATTCATGAGCTCAATATTCTTCACCCGTCAGTCAATAGAGAGGGGAAAAATCACATCCCTGAACCAAATAACTTTCTGACTTCCTCATTGACTGATTCTTTTGAAAGTTTCCCGTGAACAGGTCCGTGAGCATTTTTATAAATTAATTTCTGCTTTTGAATGTGTGCATAATTTGTTTGTTTTCATTATGGTAGTGTTGTCCATGTGCAGGGCACTTCCAAAACGTACAGCTGAGGATTCGAGTAGGAGGAATCCATTCTATTGGAGAAAATAAACAGCTCGATGAACAAAACATAAAAGGTGTGCTTTTTCTTGAAAATATATATTTGCTAAAATTACCTAAGATCTTGACTTGTTTTCAAAGAGCTGCATATACTTTGGGCAAGCATCTCTATGGTAGTTTAGTGGGAAAGCTAAGAAACGCATTTCATACTGCGAAACAGAAAATGTAAAATGCAGGCTGTACTATTGCACTGAGTAATTTTCTTCTTGATTCAAAGCAAACAAAGCCAGCCCAACGCCTCCAAAAAACCCACTGTAAGATTTCCTTGCATGGACCACAGTAAAATCTTAATGGTTTACTTCCTATGGTTTCCTTTCATAGTGCAGGAGACAATTGAAATAAAACCTTGACAAGAAATTATACCTCTGACTCACCATGAACACAGATTGTCTCTTGAAATATTAAAATTCAGTTGATCTGTTAAATAATAGTTATTATGAGGCGAACTTCTGTTTGTGCAGTTGGAGTTCTCTCGTATCAGTGTTCATTATTAAGCTCTGAAAAGGTTATTTTCTAGGAAAAATGAAAACTTCCATGTTAATAATCATAAAACTTCCTCCTCGTACTCTATTTTGGCTTAGATTCCCCCCCATCCCCCATTTGAAAAATCTTGGGCCCAACGTAATGATTTTATTTCTCATTCCTGTCACATTGAGATCAAGAGGAACCAATTATGTGAACTGCTATCGGTAATCAAAGTGGATAAGACTCTCTTTTCACAGGATTTTTTTGTTAGGGTATTTAATCCTATACTGAGCAAGGGGGAACACTGGAGGAGGGTTTCTTTCAGTATTTTTGCTCTCTCTCGATATCCTGAGGTCAGAATATTCCAGTTATAGTCTTTATGGTCATAAAAGACCCATGAACTTTGAACAGAAGACTCTTGCGGGGGTTAGTGCAGAAATATAAATGGCAGAAGCTAAAAGGGTTGATTGTCTTTGGTGGAAATATATGTACTTTTTGGAACACTGGAGTGGAAGTAAAGACAAATGAACATCCTTATGGTGTAATCACCAGGTTGAAAAATCAGGTGACTTTAGTCCTCAAACTCCCTGTTAGCACAGTGAGTTTTTATGTTCTTTATATCTTCGTTGGTGGATGAGTCAATGTTTAAATGCTCATTTATCATTTACTATATAAAAGAAAAGCTATTACCTGAAACTCATTTTTACAGTTGCAGGCAAACTGAAATAATCATTTTCAAGGACCTAAAGCTGTTTCTTGAAGAATGTCATCATTTTCTTCTTATTTTACTTACCACTTACACTAGTATATGAGGTACCTTCAAGAGCTGTACCTTACAAAACTTGGCTGCAGATATTGCCAGCCACCATACCTGTACAAACTGGGCTAAAGAAACTCAGTTTCAGCAAACTACATTTATCTTGCAGACAGGACAAAAGAACCACTTTAAAGGCACAGCTCACACTGAACACTTGTGCTGCTCGCTCAGTTCTAGCCTGTAATATGCCTTGCCCTGAAGGCTGAGCAGCTGAGTTGTCCCACAGAAAGTATTTCAGGAGTTTGGAGCAAAAAAAGCAGTGTAGACAATACCATACATTTACCTCTGTTAGTTTAACCTCGCATATCTTCATTTAATTTCCATTCTCTTGGTGCTGCCATGCTTTGCCACCCCTTTGTGCCTCATTCTTTATCTCACCAAATGGCCAAAGCAGGGAAATGAGGTGATTAGCCGAGGCAACCAAGTGGTGAGACCAACAGCAGTGTCTCTACAGGAAATTATACCACTCGTATGATTGTGGATCACTAGGGCTTTTGCTGTTCACTTGTTGTCACAGGCACGGCGTCTCTGACATATACTCACATTATGCTGCCTCTGCATATTTTCTGTCTCCTCTTGCTTGTTGGTGAATAGACTTAGTCCGTCTCTTTCATTTGCTGGCAGAAAGGTGAGGTCCAGTATGCAGAAGGCCCGTTCTCCCTTAATCCCACTTTAAATCCAGGTTAGAAACAAATCTATTACAGGTGTTAATTTACAAAAGTGTATAATTGTTAAAATTATCTTGTTAGGATGACACATGACATGATAAAAATAAGTTACATATGATCTTTTAAACTCACCCATATCTGCTGCACATCTTGCAATTTGTGAGCACCAGAACACTGTAATTTACTTAAGTGCTTGTACCTTCATTTTATAAAAATCCATAGGTACTTTTAAAAATCAAATGTACTTTTTATAGTGTAATATTTTGAGGCTAGTATGGTGAGAATTGAACTGTTTTATCTGTAATGTAATAGAAAGTCATGATCTCTTTTCTTGGGGAAAACTGGAGGTTTTCTATGAATTCTAGTAGGAGTGCATTTGATTGTTAACTCGTGAAGTCAGTGTTGAGACAAAGCACGTATTAGAAAAAAGATAATTATCTGATACTGAGAGACATACATTTATTTTCACTTTTCCAGCTGTTCATCTTTCTTTTCTTTTCTTTTCTTTTTTTTTTGTGTTAGTCCCCCAAGCCACTGAGGAGTCACCAATATTTGCATTACAAGGGAATATTGTTAAGCAAAATAGCTACAGGTTTTACTTAAGTTACTTTGCTGAGTGATCAGTTTACTATAGCTATTTTGTATCTTTGATAGTTATAGCAGAGAGTCTCAACAGTTTAACGTGATAAAAGATGTGGTGTCAGTGATGTGTGTTCATTACATACTAATTAAAAGGTGCACTAGCAGTGATGGAGTATCACCCAGAACCCCGTGTTCTATCTGTATCTATTTAAAAATTGTATTTTAGGAACGTACTTTTGTATACATTGTTGAGCAGGTGAAAGATCTCAGTGGTAATGCATTCCTAACCTGTTGTGTCATTTTAACAAATTGCTTTCTCAGTCATGTGATCATACTTAAGTCTTATGGTTTATTAACTGATTTGAGGAAAAGAAAATAATTAGGTCTTACATTCTCACGTGACAATTTGTCCCTATATTATTTAGCACTACCTTTGGTAAGGGAATCAAACTCATTGAACAGCTGCAGGCTCTCAGACTTTTAGAGCAGGCATGTTTGCTCAGTCCATGAAAATTATTCCCGGAAGGCATTGATTTTACATTCTCGTTCTCTCTTTTTTTGTCTTTTCTGCCTCCCCTTCTTCTTCTGATTCTGGGGCTGATGCTGACAGGTCGGGAAAGGCAATGCTGAACTTAAAAGTAACATGACACGGTCAGTACTCAAGAGTTAGTACCACTCAAGAGGTGGTGCTAACTTGGCAGGATTTATTCTATACACCTCTGCCCTTCAAAGGAATTATAAGGTAGAATAATTTTGTCTTGGAAAGCTTTTTCTGCTTGAATTTTTTAGTGGATTTCAATATTAGGAGTGCTCATTCCCACCTACTTCTCAGAAAACAAATTTTGCATTTGCATGGGTCATCTGCTTGCACAGAAAGAGGTTTCAATACTGTGCTTTGAATCGAAGTGTGTCATTGTTTGAGTTCACAGTTAACCTCTGCCAGAGCTCTTTTTATGTAGGGACTTTGTTTTTAGCATCATAGACATGTTGCTCAGAGACAAGGGGACACTATCATAAACTCTTTGAAACAGGAGGAAAAAAAAGAAGAAAATTTGTTTCCTACTTGAGAAGAAATCAGAACTGTTACGTGTAGAGAAAGTTCTTTAAGTAGGTATATGAACTGCCTGGTGACATCTCAGAATCCATATGTCTACACACAAACAGCAGTCGAAGGTATTTGCACTACTTCTCTATCCTGTAAAGGTCACACAGTATGAATACTGTTCTCATCACTGAAGAAAACAATTGACTAGTATGAATACTGGCTTTTGTATGCATACTTTCATATGGGACCACTGCATAATAATTAAATTAAAGTTTCTGTCTCTTCCTAAGGTTGAGCTTCTGAATATCTAAAAATCTGATTGATCAGAGAAGTTCAGGTTAACTGTAAAATTGATCAAAAAGAAAGCAAAGAATAATGGCTCAACTGAGCAGTACTGCTAAGTGATAAACCAACTGCTAGAGAATGTGACTGGAATGATGTTGTAAAAGCCTGTTTTCATTTCAATGTATTTAGCATGGGACTGTCATTTAATTGTGTTGTAATTGTTTCCATTTGACAAAGAGAGCTGAAGACAAATGCATGTGATGTGTCAGTATCTGTTGCATTTCTCTTCACATAGCAAGAGAAGGATATAAAATGTGATCAAAAAGCAGCTGAGTCTTTGTTACTAGTTGGACACGTTGCTCACTGATTTTGTTCTGTAGAATGTACTGGGCTTTCAAGTTAAGTGGCTGATTATGTGACTTCTCATGGTGGTGGGCAGTTCTCACCCACACAAATAATCTCACTCAAGGAACCTTTCCTCCATAAGCTGGTTCTGTCAGGTACTGAGCACAAGCAACTTCCCTCAAAATGAAAATCAGCGGTTGGAGTAAACACAAAGATTTATTTGATGGGACAAGGATTTCAACCTCCTGATACCCTTACCCCTGCCATGTGACTGTGGCTGGGAATAAACAGCCCACAGCAGCCCCTTACGTAATAATGCGATTCACCCTGCTTAAACCTGTAAGCAAGGAACGATGGTTCCAACCTGTAATTTTGAGACCCCTCCATCTGTCACAGGAAAAAGCAAGCAGTCATGTACTTTATGTTAATTCCAGATGCGGGTTGTGTGGCTTTCATGATGTTACAGTAAAGAAAGAGGTTTGACTGACTCGGTATCCCACGTGCTAAACTGAGCTGTAAGCCTTGGACTGATTTAATCAATTTTTCTATTAGTTTTGTTATGTTCAGGGTGGGGAATAGGGTCGGAGACAAAATTTAGGTTTCATCCTTTAAGGCTCAAAGCATTCTGACCTTCATCCAGCAAAGCACTTAAGCAAATGAGCAACTACATATTGCTTAATATGTAAGCACATCATCAAATCTTTTGCTCAATCATTGCAAAAATCAAGCTTTCCCTGAATAAAAAGTAAAAGACAAGACAGTATGCTAGGGTGAGTGATTTTTTTCAAATTTGGTATCATTTTTACAGACCCCAAAGGTTTGTTAACTGTAAATTAGTTAAAAAAGCATTGTTCAAAGTTTTCGTTTCAAGGACAGAATTATTTATAGATAAGAACAGGGCAGTCTAGGTGTCAGTGGTTGTTAAAGGGATTAGTTTCATGGACATTTGCTTTGATACTGTGTTTACGGTATGGATGCTGGAAATCTGATTATTTTTATGTACAGTTGTATATGTATCTGAGAGAGACAACAGGGTATTTGAGTTTTTAGGTGGAGGTTTATTGTTTCAAACTGTATTTCTGAATTTTAGCAATCTTTTCTTATTTTTCCTAGGACAAAAGACTTGCATCCGGTCTTAAGAACTACCTAAGTCTTGAGAGACATAGAAAGGGTTGAACAAAGGGTGAATGTCGCCTATCTAGAAATCCAGAAAAAAAACCAAGTAGAATAATACTAAGAAGTATTTTTATGCTATTCATTGTCTAGGTGCAGTAGCTAGTACTCATCATTTCAACATGTACTAGAGAAGAAGCCTCAAATGCTTTGAGATTATTTATTTTTTTAGTGTCCCTTCTCTTCTAACTTTATTTTCTTCATTTTCTTGATTCCTTTATTCTGTGACATCTGCGCGTTGCAGAGTCACACACCACCACCATCCTCGCAGCTGTGGGGGTTCTGAAATATGTGTGTTTATTTTGATGTAACAAAACTTTAGGAAAATTATTCTTCTGATATTAAATTTATACCACAGGAGTAATTCACTGCACTACAAGAATTCATGAACACAGTTTATGAAACTGCTGTACCTAACAGAAGGACTGTTTGTGCCGTTTCTGTGAAACTGCTTCCAAGTAATCTACAGTGATTTGTCTTGGGGTAACCCCAGGACTGCAAAACTCGAACGTGTGTAGCATTTTCTCTATGGGCTACACAGGCTCTGCCTTATTCTCTGGAATAGTGAAGTGCACCCACCAACTGTCTTCCAAAAATCTTTCCAGAATCTTCCAGAAATTTTTCTTGGGTAACGAGGCTTCTAACCCCAGGGATAACACTATATATTGGACTATGTTTCTTTATGTGACTGTGGTCCTAGGCTCGTAAATAGATTTTCATAATTCCGTTAGACTTTTGTGTTCATCTGCTGGGACAAAAAGTGCCAAGCTTCACTTTGAAAGTTCACGCAAGTAAATACCCCCTTCTTTATGATTTTTGTGTAGATTGTGAGTTAGCTGGACTGCTCAGAGTAGGTCCAAGATTTTGTTCAAAATAGGACTCAAATGAATATTTAGAAAATCCTTATTTGCTGTTTCAAGCTCTTAAGTAAATCTTAAAATGAAAATTTTATATTGCCGGTTATATAAATTCCTCACACTGTACTGAAAGCTAATTCAGAAACCACTGTACTGACTATTGAATCAAATCATATCACACCCTGAAGGACAACGCCATCACATTGTGTTGAAGATTCCTTCCCTTTATTCTGTGGATTATCAGGCCGAATTCTAACCTTTATTTTCTCAGAAAAATGGGAATAACTGTATTTGTATATGCTGTCTTTACTGGATTTACGTATATACGAAACTAACTTCAGGATACGTCCCCTGCTCGTACTGCACGCTAACAAAAAGAATAAACTGCTGTAACATGCATTTTTCTCCGATGACTATAGAAGAAACATTGAGATAGTGAAGCATTTGTCAGAACTGGTCCTTTGTGTTGCCTCACAGAACCATGTTGTCTTAAAAGGATATTTATACAGTACAGGGCTGCTGTGTAATACCTGGTATATATTCTCTGTGCAATGCCAAAAATGTGAGGTGCTATGCTTTTTAGTTTTAAAAATGTCAAAAATGTAAATTCAGGCTATTTGACACGGCAATAATTGCTGAGAGATGTCTGAATATGTAGCCCATTCTGTAATTTTGCACAACAGCCTGGGCTGTAATATTGCAATAATTACCCAGTGAAGTCATAATTGAAGGGTAAAAAATGAATTTAGGGTCTACATAATTTAAACAGGACTGGATTTTACCAAGTATGACACATTTATGGTGTCTGCTGTGTGCCTTATAAAACATACTAAATTTTAAGCTGATAACTCAAATGGTTCCTGAGGTATAAACTTGTGAAAAGTCACAATTTTGCATTGTGCTGAAAAGCCACCTTACAATACAGTGACTACCATAGCTCTTTAATATCCAGCAGAGTTCTCCTGCTGTGCTTTGTCAGTCGGTAGCAACATCCAAGTCTTCTTGTAAAAGTAATTCACACTTTTTTCACAACACTGTTGCTTTAATTACCACTGAACTCTGCTGTTGCTCAGACAGGCCTAGCAGGACCAAGAGAGGGTCAGCGCTGCAGTCACTGCAAAAGAAGCAAATGGCTTTTTTTCTTACTTTATTATTAACAAACCGTCTTTGATTGAAATGCTCCTAGCTTCTGAGACCCAGTCTTGTCTCTGTGCTCTCTTGGGGTATTCATTATCAAAGTAGACCATGGATGTCAATCTGGAAAAACATCAGAAATAACACCTAAAATTCTAATCAGAAAACTTCACGTAAAGACAAGACTTGCGTATCTTTTACATGTAAACAGCTGATCAGATTTATCATATATGCACACTGAATTTCTGATAGAAACAGACTAACTCATCAACATACTCTGTTTTGTACGTGTAAAAATGATTGTTATCCCTTTGTTTCTAATTCTTTCTTTTTTTCTTTTTATTTGATTTGTTATGTCGTTAGAGCCAAAGGCATTCTTAGGAAGAACTGAGAGATGCTGAAAGACAAAAAGAATCATATTTAAAATTACAAAATACTGCTTCTGTAGCTTTGTATCATGAACTGTTCCATATTTGTATATGAACATATACACATTCACACTGAAGAACTGTAAAATAACCTTTTAGTAGCACAAACTTCACTTTCAAACTTAGATTTCAGTGTGTTTGTCTCACTGCTTACCTTAGAAGGTCAGGTCTGAAAACAGTCCTGTCCCTTATGTCCCTGTATGTGGGAATCAGCTCCCTGGGAGAGAAATGCAGCACTCTCAGCATGGCAGTATTCTTCATAAACTGCGACATTACAGCATTTTTAGAGTAGGGTGTGAGTATGACTTATATGTTCAAGGGAAATTGCAAAGGAGATTTTAGAGTTGAAACCGAGTTAGTCAACATTAAATCCAGTACAGCTCGCTAGCCTTAACGCTTATTAAAATATACCCCATGATCTATGAATATGATTATAGATCAGACCTCCGTTTCATATGTCACCTAAAATAAGATACTGCAAGCCGATACCACATCACTTAATACCACAGTAATGAACCAGTTCCTTTCTGGTTTGGAAAAAAGTGGCAGCTGTTGCATGGACTATTGAGTTAATTAATTAGATAGCAGTACCATCTATCGAAATATGCTGAGTTTTGCTTGGATTTTTCACAATAAAGTATCTAAATATTCTTAATTTCTGAATGTAACAAGATTAAAGCTAACTGTGTAAGCTATCATCTGTGAAATGTTTAATGATACCATGCCCTAATCAGGACTATTATTTTTAGTTGTATGTCCACCCTGTGACTCCTTGACTTTAACTACAGGATTGACAGAAAACATCTGTAGAAATAATTTTGAAAACACCTGCCCCGAGTTACTCTAAATATTTTCTCATTCCGTAGTGTTTGGAATCAGGAGGGATAGAAAGTAGAGGTCTGAAATAAGCAAGTGGGGGGAAAGAAATGTGGTTTCAACGTGGTTTTAGCAAGGAGGAGAAAGACTTGGAGCAGCAAAGTAACACCGGGTGTTACGAATACCTTTATGAAAACACCATGCTGTTTGGGCTGTCATGTGTGAGAGGCTTCTGATTGTTATGTACAGTCACTTGATAGTAAATGTTGGGGAAGTGGTCTCTGAGAGTTTGTACATGGGATGGGTAGAACTGTCCTTTTCTTAAAAATCAGACGCCCTTCAGGGGTAGGAGTCAGAGAGGACCTGTGTGACCAGGACTCGACACACGCAGCTGGCGCAGAGTGAGGGCTTTGGCTCACAGCAAGCTGCTGTTATGCCTAAGGCGTATGCCCCTTTCCCTCTCAGTATGAGGGGCCTGCCTGTGTCCCCAGTCACTTCAGCTTGCTGCTTGAGGTACCTTGTGCTAAAGTATTTGGGTGCTAGTTATGTTCCAGGTATACCAGATCATCCTGCGTGAGCGTTAGTGCACAAGCATCTCCTTTGGCAAGGGCAATTCCCAGTGTGATGTTTCAAAGCGGTCCTTTCTTGCAGACCTTTAAACAGGTATTGTGCCAGGCCGATCAGGCAGATTAAGAAACCTGTGACGGTCAAGATTTACTTTCCTTTGCAGATGTTTAGCCAATGGTAGCTTCTTTAAAGTCCTCATTCCCAATATTGGGAAATGCATGCTAGGAGGGCTTGACTTCTTCCTAATGAAAACTGCACAATACAGTGCAGTAAATAAAGCAATTGAAATGATGAGTATTTGACATACACGCTTGCCGTGACCTGTGGTTCTGTGTATCGAGGATAAAGATGAAAGGAGGGGGGGGAGTTTTCTTTCTTCATAACCTGCTCCTGGGAGATTCAGTCAGAAGTACTATTCTCATTTCTCTGTCTCCTTTACTGCAACTGAGTAGCAGATTGTTTGCTCTGCAAAAAGACAGTTGCAGGAGGTATCACTTCCTACAAATTCGTTATTTTGCATTGAGTAAGTAAAAGTCCTGTCTTTTAGTGATTTATGCAGTACTAAAATTAGCACTGATCATACACAACAGTCTGTATGGTTCTTTCAAGAAGTAACATTCCTGCCCTGGCATGAATAAATGGTTACTAGAACCTGAATATAGCAATGCCAGTATTTGCTACTCTCTGGCCTGAATGTATCTGTAAATTCACAGTAAGAGATGCAGCTAAAGCTGTAGCTGCTTCTACCACGAAGCCAGTAAAATTTCCTTTTTTTTTTTGTCCCCCAGATGCTTAGATGCTGCATATCTTTCCTCCACCCAAATGTTTGTATGCTATATATGCTGAAAAAAGTCCTTGCAGATACTAGTAGTTCCAATGGGAAGTTATTGAGATGGGGAGGGGGAGGAGGGCAGGAGGCAGGAACAGAAGATTAAGATCCAGTATTTGAAAAATTAGAAAAGAATGAAAAAGGAGAGTATGTGATCTTTCCCTATTTAAAGTCCAGCAGTTATTTGGTATGCCCTGGAATCCTACACTTGATTTCCACAAAGGTAAAGCCTTTGTCAACATCAGAATATTAAAAAAAAAAAAAAAATCTAAAATAATGTAGATGAAATAGAAAACCAAATCACTGCAGACTGAGAAAGATCAGTGAGCCCAGTTTGAGGGGTAGGGGATGTCACTAACACAGGTGCTGCATTTACTCCAAGGCAGCCAAATGGAGAGAGGCAGCAGTAACTGTATGTTTTTGCTGTGGTGCGATACAAATAACAGATTACAATAAAGATGTGTAGCTGCTGTAGTTGCAAGACACCTGTTTTCATCAAGGAAAGAACTCCAAATTTGAATGTCAGAGTGCGTCTAAGAGCTTCTGGGGCTCCTGCAGGTTCAGCATCTAAGTACCTAGTGTGCTACTGAACGTCTCACACCTCTGTTCCTCTAGAAGGAACTAACCTGCATCAGTTTGAAAAGCTGCAGCCAGGAGAAGGCAGGGTATTGTTCTGTGGATAGTAGGTTGGCCTGGTATATTCTCTTACATTCCAGGACTTATATTACAATCCTAAATTTCCAGTTGGACTGGGAAAAAAATATGTTTTAATTGACAGCATTTAGAGTTGAGAAGAATTTACACCAATTATAATATTTTGGTCAGAAACATCACTCGGTCTGTGCCAAGTGGTTTGATGAACATAGAACAAATCTGAGTTTACAGGCTCTTCTTCTGTGAGATTAATCAAACCTGAAGCAGCATGAAACTATTGGATCTGAGAAAATAGGTGAGATTGTGAAAACTGATATTGCTAGTTTTCATGGTAAAATTTAACGTGAAGTAGATGCATACAGAAATAGTATATAATTATTTCTTAAAGACTAAATGCATCCCTTTGTAATTAAAGACAAATATTTGTTGGCAAAGTTTATTTTAAACTAATGTTCTGAAGCGAGGTGGAAAAATGAGAGGAGCTAAAAGAAGATAACAACATGTCTCTGAACATGGTAACAATTTTAGCACCCTGCTGAGAATGAGAACTAGAAGTCCAGGGTTTAGCAACCTGTTGTAGAACAGGCAGTGAATACAATTGCATGCCTAAAAGATCTCTGTAGGCTTCATCCTGACCATCTGACCTTATTGTGCGACAACTCCACTTCCCAGCCATACCAAACAAACAGAGGAAATACCTTACCCTTTTCAGATTTAAGATAATATTACAGCTTGTGAATAAGATTCCCAGTGTGTGGACATGACAACTATGAAAAACTATAATTTAGGACATAGAGTATTCTCTTTATGCTTTTATGTGGAATTTCACTTTAATGCGATGTAAATGACAGTGAGAAATACATTCACAGAATGTTAAAGCCTTCCCATTAAAAATTCTGTATGCATTTTATATTCTAATTCATGTACAGTCAAAAACCCTGATAAAATCATAGTACTGATTTGACTGCTGCACTTATCGTATTAATGAGGATACTTTATGCCTTTTGAAAATTGGGATATAGTCCATTATGTGATTGTGAATGATGTGATTGTATCGCATCAATTTGTTATTCAATCCCACCCCTCCCTTCAGTCAACTTTGTATATAGGAAAAGCCATTGGTGAGCACGCATGGAGGCAGGAAAAACTACATTTAAAATTAGTCTTTTCTTCTTTTATCTTTTCTCTTCTTAAACAGATTATATATATTTTTGTCTTCCAAATTCTGAAATTTACTCAAACTCCAGAGGGGAATTCATAGAGGTATCCAGAAATCTCTAGAGGAGCACCAGCTAAGGCTGGCTGAAGGTAAGACTCAGCTAGGTCAACTCTCCAGCTTTCTGGATGAAGGCATGAGGTGGGATTCACCTCCCTTAGTGTTGGGCGTATACCATATTCTAGACTAATCCTCTTGCCTCTCTGTAGTCCATGAAGAGAGATGGCCGCCTTTACAGGATGGGTCACTGTTCTCTGCCTGTCCCCCTCCACAGACTGCATAGGGAGCTGGGTTTTTAATTTGTACCTTTTAGACAGGGAAAGTTAGATAAGAAAAATCCGTCTTGCTATGACTGGATCTTAAAAATCCTTTCGAGCCTCCCTCCAAGATGGCAAGAGGTTAGGCACTGAAAACCAGCATATTTCTATGGTCGACAGTGTGTTTCTTTGTTAGAACTGCATGGATAGTTTTAAATATCTTAATGTCTTCTCTTTACTCATCATTAATGTGCTTTGCTTTTAGGTACATCCTTGTCCTTGTGGCTTTCTCTCTGATTGTTTCTAGTTTTAAATCTGTGGCAAATACCTGAACGGAAATAAAAACCTGTATTTCCCAGCTGGGGCTACTGTGAATGTTTCCAGACTGAGCGCAACTCCCTGTTTCCTATGATGAAGAGGTATAAATACTCCAAAACACAATAGCTGAGGTATAGAAGTCCTGCCTCAAAGACATCTTGAAAGCAGCATTGTAACCAGAAAATTAAACCTGCATTCTAGTGTCTTTCCCTTAGATTCTATCCATTAAATATTTAATTCTGTCTGTAATGATGGTCTCTATCATTAACTTGTCACTGAATGTTATGTTTTTCTGATGCTGCCATCTCCATTCAGTGTCCTGTTGCTGCTTGTAGTTTTCTGGTTTTTTTGAATGTTATCTTCAGTTTCACTGCCCAGTCCATTTTTATGTTTCATCTCTTCATAAAATTTCTTACTACTGACTTAAGCTTCTCTAAGGTGGTGCTGCCACGTGCTACAATGCATGTTCCAGTGGAGTGTTTGTGAGAGCTTTGAAACAAAAATTACCAAGTACCTACTGTGCAATATTGTACTTCTAATATTTGTACTGGTTAATGTCGGAACATGACTTGAAGGGTTTATCAAAAAGTGTACGTTCACTTGAATTTGACTGCCAGCGTTAAAGCAGCTTTTTTGTAATGCCTTTCCTGATTTCTTACTATAGCGCAAAGGAATCTAATAGACTCTGCACATGTGTGCATATGCACACGCATACATGCGCAGGCGGTATGAAACAGCAGAGTGTAAACATATTTTACTTTAAAGTGTCCTTTTTTGGGGGTAGATGGAAGATATATTTAAAGGTCAAAGGGAAACGTTAATAGTGTTAGATAAATTTTTCCCTATTTAAATTCAAACCCAATAAGAACTTTATACAATCTTTTGGACAAAGCCTGCAACGTTCTAATCTCTGCAAATCCACTCTGTACTGTTCACTGCTCTTCTTATTAATCAGTTCTACAGAGCTGTACTCTTCTCAATACTGTTACACACATTGCATTTTTATTCTTCAGCTTCAGCTTGGCCTTTTCTATATTTTTGCTTCGTCTTACATTCAATTACCCACAGCCTAGTTTTCAGAATAGAGTACTATCGGTGGCTGCGTTTAAGCAACAGCCCATTATGTCATCTTGCTTCATATATTTTAAACTGATCTTTTTTAGCATGAAGCTTATTTGAGAAATTTTCCTCTGCCTTTGGGGAGAAATTATTTGCCTCCTTCTGCAAGGTCTGAAATTTGCCTTCTCAGTGCCTTTGTTATTAAAAGAACAAGCAAACACCCAAGTTATTTACATCTTGGATCCTGTTATCTTGCTAAGCTGCTTTATTGTTGCAGTTTCAGAAATACAAAGGTATCCTTCTAATTATTGTTGCTCTATTTACAGCTTTCAAAATAGTATTTAGTGTTCCAAATGCAATGTCTACTTTCTTCAGAAGCCTTTTCTGTTTTTCATAATATATACTTTTGTATTTGAGAAGTCCATCTCTCTTCCATGTATGTGGGTTTATGACAAGCGTTCATGAAACTGGAAGCTCTTTACTTGGTGATGGTTCTCTTTGAAAAAAATCCACAGCACACAGTTTACGACATTTGATGAAAGTCTTGGTCACTCTTTAGGGATGATGCTTGGGATTGAATTTTAGACTTGCTCAGGACCTGAGCCATGCTTTTTATGCCATTTTGGCATAAAATGCTTTTTATGCCATTTTCACCATTGCATTTAAATTCATTTTTCTGTACAAGATATAAGGGACTTTTTTGAATTTTTTTTTTTTTGACTAAGCCTTTATAAGCAAGGGTATGTTGTTAAAACCAGAATATATTTATAGTCTTGTATATATATTCATAAACATATATACTAAAATACATGTATATGTACACACACTAATTACTTATATTTATTTGTAGGTAGTAAAAACACACAATCATACGTAATTTTGTTGCATTCTTAAGAATTACTGTTCACCCAGGCCTTTTTGTCCACAGTTTCCATCTACGTCAAAGTTCCTGCAGAAAA
Organism: Rissa tridactyla; assembly: GCF_028500815.1. Taxonomy (NCBI): domain Eukaryota; kingdom Metazoa; phylum Chordata; class Aves; order Charadriiformes; family Laridae; genus Rissa; species Rissa tridactyla. The sequence goes on from NC_071468.1 coordinate 1,593,802, forward strand.
TTGATGGCGCTAGTTCCTTTTTAAGTTTCTTACTACTGTCTCCTGATCCCAAATATTTTTGAGTGGTCTCCTGTGATTTTTCTCCCAGAACTCTTGCTTCATCTTCTGCTTGGAGAACTGGAAGTACATGCCATGTTTTGATTTGGTGATGAAGGCATATGTTGTTGGTGGTCATTTAATGTAACTGCTATGTACAAATATTTAATGCTTTGCATTCCAGTTAAAGAGAAATGAAACCAGCATAATCCATGCAAGTGTCCAGCTTCTGTATTTAGGGCAAGGTTGTAATGTTTGTATTACCTTCAGTGTGGTTTCTGTAATGTATGTATGCTGAACTATATGCAGATATACAAATTTTAGAATTAAGAACAGCAATGGGGACCAAGAAAGAAAGCAAAAATCCCAGCCACAATACTTTAGAAATCTTGTGCTGGAAATATAGACAAAAAAAATCCTTAGCTTTTAATAGTATAAAACATAGTAAAAGCTGAAAGTTCATGCAAGTCCTTCAAAATAATTGTCTTTAATTAATATTATTATTGATCATATAGTAGAAGACACAGCCTGAGTGATACAAGGATTTCAAGGGAATGCTTTACAGCTTAATTATGTTTCCCTGGGAGATTTAACATAATTCAATTTATTTTCCCTTGTGTTTCATCAATCATTATATGAATAGAAAGGATATCTGAGCTTCACGTCTATGTGAATTCCTGTCGATTCAAGAACTTTTGACAATATACAGATTAGAGAGAGGAATGGAGCACACTTTCTGTGAAGGAAAGAACCTTCAAAGCCTCTAAGACAATGATAACACTGTTCTCTATTGTTGGTAAATTTTCTGAGGACAAACTGTTGAGGCATACGCCCTCTGTAAACCCAGTTCTGCTACAAGAAACACACTGAAATTGGGCCAATTAATTCTTTTTAGCCAGCTATTTCTGTGAAGACTTTATTGTGCATGGAAGATGCACATGCATGTTCTTTTTGTCTTGCAAAAAGTACCGATGAATTTAGCTCGTTCTCAGTATGATAGTCTATTATTGCCACAGTCCATGTCACAGAGTAAATTACAGGTAGTGTTGAAACTTGCCATTGCTCGGTACCCAGCAGGCTCTGCGTCTCCATTTTGGAAACTGTCAAGTTATTCAGGATATTCATTTTCTTTTATGGCAGGCTTCCAAAGCACCCATTGAAATGAAATAGAGATTATTTTTAGAGCAAAATGATCATCACCTGAGATTTTCTTTATATGTAGCGTACTCATAGACATGTTTTATGCAAGGGAAGTCCCGCATTAAGAAAGTCCACATACCTTGCTAATACTGTTTTGGTACAAATCATTGCAACTGGTTCTCTCTTGTCTATCTCAGTATGCTCTTAGGGGCTGATGAGCTTTCTGTGGGTGTTGGGGCTGTGAGCAGGCTGGAGGGGTGAAAGCTGTGCCGAACCCAGCTGAGGGTGCACGGGGCTGTGTGACTGTGGCACTGTCACAGGGCAGCACAGAAGTGTCATGTGCCTCCTTCACGCACCTGCTGCGCAGTCTGGTTAGCGATGGCAGGAGGAATTGGAGATCGTCTATTGCTAGGGGGTTGGATAAAGGAGCTTTTTAAAAAATATCAAATAAGTCCAGATCTGAGTCAGTGACTTTTAAAATGAAAGGTCTGTTCTGTTACTCTTAATGGGCAGGCTTTCATAATTCTTTGCTATTAGAGTACTAACTCTCTCTTTTCAAAGCCTTCCTGAACCTCTCATTGTCCAGCATTTGTATCCCTCACTTTAATGAGTGCTAAATAAGAATTATATAAGTATTTCAATAATTCTCACTGGACAGTTAATTAAGCAGCACTGACTCTAAGGAGCAGTCAGCTATTACCTCCTTTTACAGACAAGTGCTTCCACAGACACAAAGGGAAGAGGTCAATTTAAAAAAAAAGATGTGTGGATTAGTAATCTTTCTCTGTAATAAATGACCTAGCTAACAAGCTGAAACAGTGAAATAAAAACTCACCTTTTTTTTTTTTTGTCCCCTCATTTTTCCGATCCAATCTCTTGTGTTCCTTCAACCTTCTTTTCTACAGGAAATAATTCCCTTTAACTTTTTGGGGCCTGAATATTTTGAACTAAAGCTCTCCAAATTTGCTTCCCTCAGAAAATCGCGTGGGGCATGGCCCTGCCCAGTTCTTCATTACACATTCTTTTTTAACAGCTTCTGTTTTTTCTCATATTTGATAGATCCTACCACAAACTTCAACTAGAGTGAGTGCAGAGGACCATAATACCAGTCTTACACACAGGGTATTTTATTAAGTCCAGCAGTTAAAAATGTACAAAGTTCCTTGTAATAATCCATTCATTCTGTTCTCGCCTGATTCTTGGAGTAAGCCTGCACAATTATTCAAATCCCAGCTTTTAGCTACAGCATACACCTCGCCATGGGGCTATGCTTCTGTAATCTTGCTTTGGTCTTGCATGTCAAATGGAATTAGCTCCCATAAGAAATGTATGCGAAGACAACCCAAAGTGTCTAATCCTACTGCTGTCTTAAATTTCTGAAACTCAGACCTGTCATCTTTTTCTATAGCTTTGTTGAAGTTCTCACTTATGCTTCAGTCCATCCAAAGATGAAGTTTAGGAAAATTTGCATTTTTATATATTTTTCAGTTGTGCACTCCTGTGGCCTTTTCATGTGTTCCCTTTGTAGAAGTTGTTTTTTTTTTTTTTCAAACTCAAGTCCTATTTTATACTCAGTGGAACGCCTGATGGAGGTGGATTCAGTTGCTTTTAGCTGGCAGTATACAAGTTTAAACATACAGAGCATTACGCTACTTGGCGATGCTCATGCCACATGGGTGTGTGGAAATAATGATATCATTATGACTATACCTTAGCAGCTCAGCCTAGCTAATCACAAAACCTAATTCTGACTCGATTAAATCTCAAATAGCATTGCTTTCTTCGTGAATAAAGTACTTGCTGAAATTAGCTTTGCTTAGTGTAACTACACTGTTTGTGTGTTGTACTAGATTAGCTTTCAAAGCAGCCTTTCCGATGTGTCTGTCTTCTGCTGTTCTCTAGGGGGCATGCTTTCAAATTTCAACAAAAAAATGCCTACATTATAAATAATGAAAGGAGGAAAAGCAAAGCATTATCAGAGAGAAACTTAATTTTCCACTTATTCAATCAAATATCAACCAGATCTGATTAGGGGTGGCCAATTTCAGATGAACCAGGCAAAATACATTTACATAGGGGGTCCAGTTTCAACATAATTTCAGTAAAAAGCAATTACAAAATTATAGTCAGATAGAAAGCTGGTTCTTCTAGGTGTCTTGGCTAAGTGAGGTTGGAAGGGTAAAACTGTAACTTATTGTAGTGGATATTTAATAAGTGGTAAGCCACAGCACTCTCCACTTGAAAGTTAATTAAGGCTGTAGAATGACCATACTTGTACAGCAAATATGTTAATGGGTTAGCCACGGTAACTGTCACAACAAAGCCCAGCAAAAAATAATGGCTTTATGCATCGTTTTTGCTGATCATTACATCTTTTAAAAAATGCTGTTGTATTTTGTTTTACTCTGTTTTGTTTTTACAATTTTGGGAAATAGTTGTAGCAGCATTTAATTTAGGAACTGCTTAATGTCATTATTAGGAACTAAGACTGGAATACTGAGGTGCAGAAAAAGGTTAAAATATTTGCTTATGTACTAGCGCTAAATAAACGTCAATAAATAGTGCATGTCAGTGAGACTTTTTATTTAGTATTTTTAGGCAGGCTATGTGGCTTTTAGAGAGTACAATTCAGCTCAAAAAACTTTAGCTAATACTTTACATGTAGTATTTCATTTATGAATGTAATTGCTGCATTATTTTTGTTGCTGTTGAATAAGTGAACTCAGTGGCAAACAGGCTATCAATTGACTGTCCTACTTTAAATGGATTAAATCTTAAATTTTCTTCCAAGAAGTCTCCTCATTCAGAGTATGCTCAATTCTGGCCTTCAGGGTTGATTTTGCACGCTCACTCCCCATGAGTTTTGAACTTCTTTAGCAGTCCATGCAAGGGTTGGGCAGGGGAGCGTTTTGGATTCATTTTTTTCCCCTCAGCAGTGTAGCCCATATTTCAAGAAGCCTGAAAGGCTTCATGTGGAAAGTTACTAAAATATTTTCTGTGAGGCAGTCGCTAAAATACTTGGTACCTCTCTCTTTCTTGTCATTAAACTGATCAGGACAATCCTCAGAATTTGTAAATTGATATACATCTATCGAAGTCAGATAGTGAGGGGTTTTCTTCCTTGTACCTACTAGTCTAAAAACTTAGGATGAAATTTAGGACAACCCTACTGCTGTAGCAACATCATGTAGTCAGTAAAGGGAATTTTGAAAGATATTTTTCAGTGTCTCTCTCTTGTTATTCTTCCTTAATATATTTTTTGATTACTTACACCCTTATGGTGAGAAATCTGTTGAATTTTGCAGCACGTTCTATTATTGTAAGGAATTTATATGTATTTACCCATAAAAATTAATTCTGTGCTGAAACTTAGCATACATTTCTCTTGATACTGCCTTCACTATTAATCAGCTGCTGCTTTGCTCATGCTTCCAAAGAAGAATAAACACTTTGCCTTTTTCCAACGAAGGAATTCCTTTTCCTCAGGTTAGATTCATATGACTGTCTCTGGCTCTAGTCAGGAAAAGAACATGGAAATTTATCAGTAGAACTGGTTGAATGTTTTTTACGATGAAACATTTTCCATCAGAAAATTCTGTTTTGTTGAATTTGAACTTCTCCATAGAAGCAGGTTGGATTTTTAACAATGTTTTTAATAAAAGGCAGCAATAACATAAAAATAAAAGGATTTTGAGAATGTCAATCTGTTCATTTTCTCTACTTTTGGAAGGCCTGACTGTTTTCCCCAGCTTTAGATACTCTCCCTGCAGCTATTACAGGCCCAAGGAGCAAGCAGCAAGGTTTGTCCCAAACTGCGTATCTCTGGCAAGGCATGGGAAGACTCTGTCAACTTTTAGTCTTCTGCTGGTCTCCTCACTGCTATGCTGTTGTCGGACACCTTGTCACAAAATCAGAAGTAATGGGAGATGTCATTTTAAAACTTTGCTGCCATGGACTGTGGTAAAGGCACTGAGAACCTTTGCAGTTTGGGGACAGCCGAAGAAAAATGGTACCTCATGAACAGTTAACAGAATATGAAAACTACCCGTCAAACTGCAGTACGTGGAGAAATGTGATCAGGTTGGCAAATGATGATGGTGCCTGTAAGTAGATGGCCCATTAGGGGTAACTAAGAAACTAATAGGAAAGAATCTTAAGGGAATATGTAATTATGAAGGATGAATTAAGTGGGAGAAGAATAAAAGTGTGTTTTGAGAGTAGAAATGATAGCAAGGCAGAAGGGGAAAAAAGCAGTGCATGTTTCAAGCAGCTGAAGAAAAAACAGAAGAATGGTAGGGAGAGGTAGGAATATTTCCAGGTCATCGTGTTACATTGGAAGTGAGTAAAATGAGGCCTAGCTGTTATATTCCAATAAATGAAGCCAGTGTCAGCATTGCTCAGTTAATGAGTGATACTGCATGAAATCAGAAGTTGGACTTGAAACAAAACTGCTTTTCTAGAAGCAGTTTGGAGTCACAGCATAGACACAACTCTACGGTGTATGGGATGAATGTCGTGATGATACATGATGAATTTGTGTCCAACAAAAAGCAGTAGTAAAAATGTGGAAATCTTATTTGAAATGGGAGAGCAATGCCTTTTTGCAAAAGTTATGGTGGTTTGTGGGTCCCCGATTGACAAAGGGGAACTGTTGCAGTGTATGATGTAGCCCTTGCAGTTTGTCCAACTCCAAGCTACCCACCCGCTGGGGTGCAGAGCTCAGCATTGTGGGTACCCCAGAACAATGCTGCTTTGTCTTAATATACAGCAGTTCTACCCCTGAAACTCAGGTAGATGAATCATCCCTGCAGCGAGGCTGAAAGGAGTGAGGCAGGAAGCTGGGTACAGGTTGTGTCCCATTGTCTCGATCCTATTCAGTCTTGGGTAGATTAGGTGGTGTTTGAGCATTCCTTGTTTTACCCAACTTTTCAAGATAGTGAGCAAATTGATCAAGACCCCACGTGACATGGGCTGTGGGAGACAGGAGCCTTGTTAGCCAAATGTAGGTGCCTGCAAAGACCACGACTTTGTTTCTCCTCAGAGATTGCTCAGAAGTGCTGCAAAAATTTATCATTCTTTCCTTTCTTGCAAATTGCTCTTCTACTACAGGTGGCCCAAGCCTGTTATTGATCTTACTCAACAGTTAGCTGAAACCATGGGCACACACCACAAAATGTTATGGGCTGTAATTTCATTACTATGTCAATACTGCCTGTCCCCTCGGATCACCTTCTTCTCTGATACTGTGTCTTGGTGAAGCTGAGGCATAAATGAAAAGCAGCTGACTTGAGATTAATGTGGTCAAAGCAGCTTTGATGCAGGATCATGGGCAGAAGTGTTTGAACTTGGACGCGCCATCTCAGCTAAAGACCTCTGCCCAGTGATCAGCGGGTTACTGTGTTACTTCTTGCAGCTAGAGTATCTGCTTCTCAGTTCATCTTGCAAAACAATTACTCTGTTCCCTGCCAAAAATATTCTCGAATATGTGACTAAGCTAAGTGACTGTTTGCAATAGTGGGGACAGAGAGTGATTTTTTGCAGCCCTTAGTTTATATTGGAGATACATAGATGGGCGAATAAAATTAAAAATTGTTGCAATCTTTGAAGTTCTTCCTCCTTCACCCTTTGAAAGTTTATGTCACAGACTTTATAAAGGCTCAGCGTTCAGACAAATTGCTCTCTCTGCACAGTATTGTGTAAGGATACCATATAGTTCCTCCCATGTGTGTCTCTTGTCTAACTGAAAGCTCTTTGGGGAAGGTGATGTCTCTTAATATGTGCTCTGAGACCAGTGTCCCACTTTTGCCTGAGATCTTGAGATGCTGGTGAAATTCGAGTAACGATTGCAGCCATGCATGAATGATTCAGTTCTGATTTTTTAAAAGTGTTCTGTTTTACTATCTCATTCAAGAGCAAGAAAGCAAAAATAGGCCATTTAGAGAAATTATGCCTAATAATGGACCTTAAGCACCTCAGCACTGAGCCCATCACTGACGGAGGTTTTGGTATGCTCAGTACTTTCTCAAGAGATATCCAAGGGACACTGTAGGGACAGGAGTGACTGATGCCTTGATCAAAGTTGTGTTTTGGGCTCAGATGACTTGGGGATTCTTCTGGAAGTTTAGTGTTGTAGAAATGTAGAATCAGACTGTTTGTTAACCCAAATACTTCTACATATAACAACTGATTCAGTGATTCCGCTTTATTTAAGCTGGAAGATGTAGGGCCAGTGTGGCACACTGGAAAACTTTAAAGTATATCCAAGTCTTCCTGAAGAATCATTTTAAAATAATCCATTATCTTGTTTTCGAAGAATTCACGCTGCAGGACCAGCTTCAGGCTGTTCTGAAGGACAAAATGCATCCCGAGTAACAGCTTGAATGAGAACTACAAAACAATTTCCCTAGGGCTAATAATTTAGACAATTGAATTTTATTCACCATAAATATGTCAAATGTCCTGGACGAGCAGTAATGCCTCTGTTGGCATCTTTTTGGTGACTGCATCCCTCTTGGTCCTTATAGAAAGACCTCTGAAGAATGTGGCTGAGGAATGGAAAGATGTAGGGAACTTGAGCAATAATATTTTTGTAATGAAAATATTTTGTAACAAAAAACGGTTGTCTTTGCAACTTCCATGCTTTTGTGCATTCGGTGCCTTTGTATCTGGCTGAAATTTCTTTAGACCAGTTTTTGTGTTGTTTTCTTGTGTGTTGAAACTTTTTCAGCAGTGTTAAGTCACCTTATTTTCCATACTTTTGCCATGGACTCCCCTTATCCCCCTCCCCTGTGTCAGCTCCAGAGCTGCGGATTTCTTCTGCCCATAATCAGTTTCTGAGTCAGTTTGGGTGACCTTGATTCCAGCTGCAATTTTGTGACTTCTGTGTCACTGCTTCACTTTTCTTTGTGTTTCCCTTCTCACCCTTTCTCTGCCTTGCCCATTTAAGACTATAAGCCTTTCCATAGAATTTTTCCATACAGGATATAGCCTGGGGTATTATTTTTTAATATTCTAATAAACGTGTGCGTAAGTGTGAAAGTGCGTGTGTGTCTACAGTACCAGAAATATCCTAAACCCTTTCTACGCATGTGAGAAGTTTCCTTTGCTTGAAACTGCTTACATTTAGAAGGCCTGCTCCTGCAATCCAGCATGTTGTGCCAAGTCCTGGTCTTGATTAGAGAGCCCTGACCATGCACACAGGTTCCTCTGTGCCATCCTTTTGCAAAAGCAGTGGCTGGATGCACAGTAGTGCAGAAAAACAATAGAAAGCAGCAAATGTGTTGTTTTAATTTGGGGGGAAAAAACCCACCAAACCCCAGCAACCTTTGTCCATATGCAATTTTTATTCTTTCAGTGTTGCCTACTTGTTGTCTTTTTATTTAGCTTGTTTGTTTAAAAATGCGCTCACAAACTTTTGCTTTGATTCCAAATTGGCTCACTTAGCACCACTCTCTTAAAGCTTGCCTTTTATCATGTATTGCTTTCTTGATTGTTTAAACTCTCACTGCTCCAGTATCTAAATGTGTGGGCATGGTCTTAAGATGATGGTCTCACTTTCAAATAGGAGTATCAAAAACACTTAGCAATGTGCTTGCAAAGCTTGCAAAGTGATTTTAAATCCTCTGATAGAAGCTATCTATTATAATCGCGCCAAGTACTATTATTAACGTCTTCAGCCTCTCCATTCTGTTTTTGCTCGAGCCATGCCCAAGAACAATTAGCTGTTTGTTTGACCCACATTATAACATCAACTCTCCATTATGATAACAGTGGACTGACTAAGAACAACACATCATCTTCGGATTTAATGGGGCAGAAGACTGCAAAGGGCCAAACCCTTCTTGATAAAATGCCCTGAAGTCATCAACTTTATGCAGAGGTGGATCTGGCACAATGTGGTTTCTATAGCTGTATCTCATTGTTACGTGCAAATGTAGGACTGATATCAATGACATTGCAGCAGATTAGTCATAAATGGCTGTTAAAGATAAATACTGTAGGGAAACTCAGCATCACAATCTCTGTTGTCTTTAAGGGAGCCAAAATTATTTTATCCTGTCTGTTGGTATGCATGCAAATGAGAAATGAAGAATTTGAGGAAGAGGGAACACACATGCAAATACTTCTCACTAGCTATGCTGTTCATCATTAAAAATCATGTATGCAGGGACTTCTGCTTTTATAAGGTAGCTGGCCAATATAGTGGCTCATCAGTGGATGGACACCATACCAAGGACATCACAGTGCATTGTATATACTAATTTTCTGGATAGAACTGTTGGTATGACACATTGTAGATGGAATTGCCTCTTGTCTTGTATAAACTGTGTTTGTAGAACATAACCTGCAAATACATTGCATTCTGAGGTCCTGTGGCTTAAAATGTATATATTGGTCCGATAAATGGCATTGTATTATCTGTTTTATGCTTCTACTGAATGCAGAACATGTGCTGCTAAGAAACAAAAAGGACATGCATTTATTTTCAGGCATAGGACTTTGCAACCACTTGGGAAGAATATTCTTGATTGAGAACCAAAACATTCCATGATGCTTAACAAACCTGCAAATTGAAAAATCAACATCTGCCCTGTGTAGCAACATAGCAGGAGAAAGACCTATAACCTGAAAAATTCAAAATATTCCTTAAATTATATTTCTGTGCACTTTCAAAATTACTACTCTCTGAATCAAAAGTCTCAAGCTGTTTTTATCTGAGAGCATATGTTGTGTCGATAGACAATATCTCAGCCTGTAGTTGTACATGAAAAGCCCTGCTGCATAACATAATGGACAGTCCTTTGAGCATGAAGCTGCATCTCAGTGAATGCTCCTATAAAAATATTTTAAAATAAATGATATGCATCATTAAATCACTGAGGACGACTAACTCAATTGTAGAAAACCCCCAACTCCTGCAATCACAGCTACGGTACTTATTTGAATATTTTAGTTTTCACCTGGGCAGCCAATGAAAGCGAGCGAGGCACAGTCCGCATTCAAACAGATGAAGGCACTACTCGAAAAGAAACGGAGAGAAACCTGTGATTATGTAGTTACCGTAATGCTGGCTGCTTGCTTAATGTCTGCGTGGGATTTTTTTGCCGTTTCCCTTATTTACATATCACAGACATGTCTTTATAAAGTTACTTTAAATAATTTATTAGATTGATCTTTTCAAAATTCTGCTCAAGCTAGGTGTCATTAGGAAAAGTTATTTAAACTTATTTAAAGGTTTGTGCCTGAGTAGGGCATTTACCTGCCTCACTGCTGATATTCTAAAAATACCTCCATGTCCATACTATTATCCATTCTTCACGTCCAATTGCTCTGTTATGGTAATAGTCAGAAGCACACCATGTAGTAATTACTTACAGCTGACTTAAGAAAAGAATATTCAACTCCCCCACTGTTCCACTAGAAGGTCTTTATGCACTATTAACTCATTCCTGTTTATTAATACTCTACTGGTAATTCTGGCTGCTGCTTTTTAGGTTTGTAATAGGAGGACTATTAAACAGCAATTATTGACCATATGGGTTAGTGAATATTTGCAGTGGTTGTTGGGTGGTTGTTTTGTTGGGTTTTTTTTATCCTCTTAAGTTGTTTTTAAGGAGCCACATCACAATATAGTGGTGCAACTTTACATCTGCCTGGGATTAACAGTTTTGGCAGCGTTCCCCACCTAGAAAATGCAAATTCCATATTTCAGAAATATCAGCTGAAGCTGTGAAAATACAGAACAATTTAAAAAACATTAAAACACTGTGCCAGACAAAGTGAAAGTCTTTGTCTTCCTTTTTTTCTTTTTCCTAGCACTATACGGTTTGATCTTTTTTCTTGTCTATCCGTCTTTTTCTGTTTCTCTGTTGTTTTTTTCAGTTTTTAGGTCTTGTCCTAGAATTTGAAATGGTCAAGTGTAAATTTCAAACTAATAAAACTTCGTCTAGAAAAATGTGAATTATTGCACTTCTATGAACTAGAAATCTGCCTTCCTCAGTAAGCTTGTCCAGAGAGAAGATTCAGGAGAGACAAAATTACAGCAATTATCTCTCAAATCGCTGGGCTGAAAAAAATGGTGTCTTCCCCCCTTTCCTCTTCTGCTTCCCCCCCTCCCTGCCCCCGGCTTTTTAAAAATCTACTTAAAATCTAACTGCAGTTTCTGCCTTACCAGCAGCAATAGCTGTCACTCATCCATGTTTGTAGCCGTGACTCCTTTTCCCACTGCTCTGCACTGGGAAGGCCAAACCAACTCGCAGTTTTGGCATCCGCTTTTATTATGGTGAAAAAATGAACCCACTGAAAGATGGGAGGGAAAAAAGGGTGAGGTGGAAGGAAGATGCAAGACTTTAGTAGGATAAGATGGAGCAAAAATGAGAAAGTGTAAAAAGTATGGGATGTGGTATAGGAGAAGAAGCATGGATGCTAGAAAAGAGGCAGCGCATCCTGGCTGCAGAGGGCATAACATAAGGCTGCCATTCCTGGCCCCGTTATTTCATTTCTCCTTGTGCCTTATGAGATAATTCCGTCAGCATGAAAGAAGGTGTCTTTGGGAGCATTGATGGCTGCTGGTGAATTCTTCAGGACATAAAAAACTTTATTGTAAACAAAAATGATTTGGTAAATGAGTTGATTTTCAGTACAAAAGCACTGTGCTACAAGCAAATATTTTGCAAAATATGTTCTCATTTCTAAATTCTATTTGGGATTGTCTCTAATGCTATTCAAAAAAAGTCAAACTTTCAAAACCAATTACTTGTATTTGCCACTGACTCTGCTTTTCTTCTAGAATTTTCTTAATCCTTTAATACTATTCTTTCACTTTCTTAGTTCTCCTACTTGTGTGTGTTTGACTTGGATTATGAGTCTTAGCTGTGTCAGTGTGGTCTTCTGAGCTGATGACCAGTAATAACTCCAGTTAGACATAATTGTGGGCACAGTTGTTTCTGATGATCGTTGCATCATTCAAAAATCTCTGCAATACTAAAATAACTAATGTCAAAAATAATTAATTTGGAGTTTGAAATCTGCTACTTTATTGCTAACAAAACACTCTGTTGTTGTTTCTTTTTATTTTTTCTTTTTTTTTTTTTTTAAGTTGAAATGCTTTCTTAGACTAAGAAAACAAATTAGAAAAGATGGTTAGGTATGATGTCATCACAGAAGCAGTTTCTAACTTAGTTCAAATAAGTTACATTCTCATCATTTACTGCTTGACCTGTCAAGATACAGGGGTCTTAAGTGCAGCCACATATATACGAGGCTTGCGCAGGCATGAAAGTCTGCTAACGCCATACTAGAAATAATTATGTAACAGCACCAAAAGCTGCCCAGCTTCTGGGCTCTTGAAAGAAAAACGGAGGTTCTATTCTGTTTACACATACCATACCAGAATGCCAAACTGTCATTCATTCTAAAAATAAACATCACGTCATGAAGTCTTTCGTTCTATATTGCTGCCTCGATTTCCATTATAAAATTTGTGTGTGGTGTATTATACCAAAAGCATTCCCTCCTTCATCAGTTATTGCTTGGAAGGTGTATATTTTTTCATAAAAGCTGGTGCACTTTAGTTTGATGGCTTTTAGATCCTGAATGGTGCAGAGACCTTTTTTCCCCAGGTGGCAAAGGTAAGAGAGGAAGAACTGAAGGGATGTGCCCTTGGTAGAGAGGCATGGGACTGGTGTAAGGTGGGAGGTCCTTGCTCATGGACTTTACTCCTGCCTTCCCTGAAATAGCTGCACAACACTGGTAGGAATCTGTTGAGTGACATTAGACAAGGGGCTGAAGATATAAAAAGGTGACATTGATTTTATTGCTTAGAAATATAGGCTATTTAATTTTCTGTATGTGCCTGGCATCTTTGCCACGCTGCTGGATTTTTTTTCTTGTATAGATTGTTATTTAAAATCATTGTTCAGGTGGATAGGTGTCATTCCAAGTTTGAAATAAATGAATAACTGGGAATCCTGAGTGAGATGGCCCTTGATGCGCTGCAGGGCTGCAGTGGGTCTCCAAGTACGGGCCACATGCAAAATTTACACGAGATTGATGTCAGAGCCGTCAGGAGGCTGCCACGGCTGCCGGGCTCGACAATTTAACATTGAATATCATAGATTTGTGAGGAAGGGCCTTACCTCTGAACCCAAAAAAGAGAGCTGAGTTTGCATCAGTTAAATGCTTGATTCTTTTATCCCTAATTTAAACCTGCCCTGAAAGAGTCAATTATATTCTAGTAAGAGAATGTTCAGAAATTATGTTTTTACAAGATAAAATGACAGGTTAAAACTAACTGTGCTGCTGGTATGTAGCTTAGTCAATCTGGTAAATTAGTAGAGCATGATATTCTTGGAGAAAGTGGAGTGTAGGAGCAATCCCTGAACACGCTTCAAGAAAAATGTTGTGCGAGTGATTCAGCTCTTCTCGCTGTTGCAGGGAAGAGATTAGAGATGCACCACTTTGTCAGTTCATCTCCTTAACTCATAATATATTATTTATTACAAGGATTGGGTTCCTTAAGCCTGTCTGCTTTTTTTTCTTTTAAGATATCACTGACTATTTGATCTCGAGGGCTTATTTTTTATTATAATTATTATTATTATGTACAGGTGTGTGGGGAGGGAAGCATTTTGGGCTACAGCAAAACCCCAGCTTTTTAACAGACGGAGTGTCAGTGTTTTCATCTTGTTTTCGCACTTTTTACACCTCGTGCTGGTGGTGTGATTGTGGTTGGTTCAAGTACATCTGGGCTCCCCCATAGCGTTGCATTTCAGAGACTCTCTGACTCTGGTATAATTTGTTTCTCCCTTTCCTGGTATAACCAAGCACGAACTCTCAGTGTGAGATGTAAACTGATATGCCATCTGTATGTTAAATGATTATGTCTCACCTTAAAAACCCAGTGTTAGCCAGGCTTGTTGTGCCGCACATCCACCCTCCCGTGGCCCTCAGGCTGCCCCCGCCTGTCTCTCTCACACATATGTGTGTACACACACAGAGAAACACACACACGTGTGTGCGCACAGCTCTGGGATGCAGCGTTTTTCATGATGGCACCGTGCATCCCCAGTGAAGGTTGTGAAGTGTGCTGGGTTTGTGTTTGCACTCCTGTGAGCACGTGGATGCCGTGTCTCAGAGCACAAGCGGCTCCTTCTTTCGTGCCTGAAGTAAGCTCTGTGAACGAGGAACAGAAAAATAGACCAAACAGCTGTAGAATACTTTCAGCCCTTTTTTTGAAACCTGCAGAAAATGGTTTTAATGTCAGTTTTACAGTATGTAAAAAAAAAAATCTTTAAAAAATTAAAAAATCACGGAGTGTTTCATGTTCTGATTGAGCTGTCACATCAGGAGTGTGTCTGAGGGAGGAAGAACATCAGAGCACATTCCCCACAGAAGTACATGCGAGAGGAAACCCCAGTGGCTGGGGCAGGAGGGGCGAATTTGGTAGAACTGCTGCTGCAGAGCAGCAGACTGTGGTGCGGGAGGTACGACTGCAGGCGTTACATCAGCTACTTCAATTGCAGATGCGCAATGACTTTTCATGCAGTAGCATACTTAAAGGAATGAGGATAATATCAGACCTATTGAATAAATTGACAATTTCATTTTCTATGGCTAAAGCTGTTGGGAAAGGAAGAGGCCTGTGAAGATGCTGATTTTCCCATCCCACATCTAATATCCAAATGACATTTTACAGGAAAATGGTAACTCCTAGTGACATCCAACAGAAGATGGCCACTGTTGAATCAGTTGTTCTTCTCTAGCAGTTTTTTTGGGGGGCAGTGCTGCTTTGCTCTCTTGCCATCTGACACAGCGCTTGTTCTTGTTCCTCACATGGTCAGTGGGGATGAGAGTTAGCAGCACCGGGTCTGCTGAAGGAAAAGCAGGGCAGACAGTCACTTCAAACTGGGACATATGGTGGTTCTCGTGACGCTCATGGAGCCTGTTAGCTAAACTGCTTTAGACACCTTGAATTCATTTGACAGGATTTGAAAGGTAACACATGTTTTGTTAAAAGAAAAAAAGAGATCTTATCACAAATCATCCCCCTTTTTTATAAAAAAAAAGAAAAGTAAAGCTTGTGATAAGACCTGTTCTTCTTTTTTAAAAAAACAAACAACCCAACCCCCAAAACTTACTAACCAGTAAACTAATGAAAACATTAATACTTAACCTTATTCAAGTTACCCAAAGTATCTTAACAGAGGGCCAGGTGCATTCTTGACATAGCTGGTGTTACAAGGTAGATTCTTCCATTTGTCAAATGTTTAGAAGAAGCCTTTCATTTAGAAGGAAAGGCAGTTTTGTGGAAAATGTGACTTGTGAGAGCTAAAATAGAAAATAAAACAATTAGACAAGAATAAACTTGCTGTGAGGTTGGCAATCTGAGAACAAAACTGCCATGACTTTGTTCAGTTCCCAAAAAGGTAATTTTAGTATGTTGGATTAAAAGAATTGGTCTCATCACCTGAGCTAGATACAAAAAAAATATTAAAAGATATTAAAAGAACATCAAATTAAGATGTAGCAATATGACATATCCCCATTCTTTTCTCTCTTTGCCCCTCTCTCACCAGACTGTTGATAAGAACAGAAGAAGGAACAGATGGTGGCACCATCCTGCCTCAGCACCAAACACTGCCCTCGAGTTGTACATGGCGCAAAAAGCATCCCCGTGTGGAGAAGCAGATAGTGCTCCTGCAAAGTGTAAGTGTCTGCTATGTTATATTCCTTTACAAAGAAACCCCACAACAACAACAGGTAACCCCCCTGTGTCTGTCTTAATTGGCATTTTCAGGAAATTCCTTCCTAAATGTTGTTTTGAGATCAGAGAGAAATACCTGCTTCATAACATTCAATGGTCACTCAAGATCTCCACTTCCTTCCCTGTCTGCCATTCCACCCTGTTGTCCATCCTTGTACTGACTGAAACGTTTTGGGTTCATTTATTATAAGTTTTGGTAAATCTTTCATAATAGATTTTGGGTTTTGCAGCTTAACGATCATAGAATCCTTCCTAAGATTTATTGTCAGTTTCACTTGACCTGGGGGTCAGAACTTAAAATGTTTGATGGAATTTGTTGCAGAATCAGGGAATGTTGTGAAAGTTGCTATTTTTGGTTTCTGTTTTGCTGTATCTAGAAAGTGTAGACTTTTTAAATAATGTTTTCTTGCCTGTTCAAAATATGATGAGTGTGTGTGTGTTTCATGAACTTCGGTTTCTGGACAACCTGATTTGTATTGTTCCTGATAAAATGATGCAAAGACATCCAAGATTTTAGAATTTTACAATTCCTTAAAAAAAAACCCCGCTTCCCAGTAAAGGTGTAGAGTGCCACAGTGGGAATTTAAGCCTCCTGGTAATCAGTTTGCTTTTCGTAGTTACCTTTCGCAGACCCTGCCGAAGGGTTCATAGACTCTTCCAGTCTCTCTGGAAACACTGCTCTGTACAACGATACATGGTTACGAGAGGGCAATGGCCGTATTGGAGCTGGTGTGGACCAAATGTTTATAGGAGATAGGACTGGTGCTGGCCCAGGGCCATTTTGTAAAACGCAGACTGGGTTGCTGGCTTCCTTCTGCAAGCTCCTGTTGCACCCAGCAAAGTACTTTGGCTTTCCTAGCACTCTAGCTAACTGGAAGAGGCAGCCCCATAGCAGCGAGTGGAAGAGATGCAGTCTAGCAAATGGTATTTCATCCAAATGGGGCCAAAAAGAAATTAAGTTTAGCAAGGAAAACAAGTTTCATCAGTTAAGGCAATAAAACACAGTCCCGGAGCAAGTCAATAATGCTCAATTGACAGCCAGTCAATATTTGTACTGGATTAACTTTTCAAGCAATGTGGAGATTTCGGGGGGTTTTATGTAAACACTGTAAATAGGTTGGGACACTAAAGTATGTTTACAAATACCGCATGTCAGATTAGATTAGTATCACTTCCAGGGAGCGGGATTTTTCCTACCACGAAAGAGACATTTACATCTTGTGAAATGAACACAGATATGCATTTTTTTGTTCATCAAATATATTCAGAAATGTAGCTGGGCAGATCTCATGGCAATGGTGCACAGAGCGCTTCAAAGGACAACTTCTGTCTGAGGCCAGATTCACTCACCTTCTATATGTGCCGCTCACAAGCTCTGACAGGTAGAGCTGCAGGTTAGATGGCATCATGGCTGCAACTTGATTAACACGAATGCTGTAGGAATTGATTTAAATTTTCAGGTTAATGTAATGGGAAAAGCTATTAAGAAATATGCTCCATGTTTCTAGTACTTGCTTCTTGCTGAAGGATGAGGCAATATGCATAGAGAGGACTGAAATGAGACCAAAACGTTCTCGTTTCTAACATCTGTAACTCTAGGCTCCGTCCATTTGTTTACAAGTCTTGCAGCTCTGCAGTGGCAGCTTCTCAGTGGCATACCTAGCATTACTTCTAACCAATAAAAAATTGATTTACTGTTTCCAAAACTGGAATAAAGTGGACAAACATTTCAAGAGGAAAGTACAGTTATTTAAAGTGCCTTTTTCTTTCATTACTTCGTCCCCAGTTTTCCTGACTCGCTCCCTTATTATAAGGGGCTTGGATCATTTCAAAATTCCCAGTTTTCTAGAAGTAACAGAGGGTGGTTTGGCCCACCCTGCTTGTCCCCAGGCATAGGAACAAGGACAGGCAGAATCTGGCACTGCCCAGACAGGCAAAACAGCCCAAGCATATCTGGTTTCATCTGTGTGAAACACATGCACTGCACTAGTGAAATCCACACAGGTAACACCTCACCAAGAACCCCCTTGCTGGAAGGTAGATAACTGTATTTTATTGTTATTCCTTTTATTTCTCCTACCCTTTTTCTTTTTTCCTTACAAAAGGTAATTAGGCCATAAACAGAGGTCTTGACAACTAATTTTATCTGCAGCAAAATTAATATCATAAGCAACAGATAATTTTAGCTAAGCAAAATTAAAAAATATATTTTTATGACATTTTAAAAACAAACAAAAAAAAATCTAATTTTTTTCTCCCTGAACTTCTCTTACCTAGCTATTTTGATACGTTTGGAGATGCTCACTCATTTAGGGAACAAATGTTCTGTGTACTTCCTGCCTCAACAGCAGGCCTTGCTGCTCTCAGCCCGCCGTACAAAGTCGCTTTTCATTTCCTCTCTCTTGTTCTCTGGTTCCTTTCAAAGAAGAAATGATCTGAGGGAAAGACATTGCTTTTCTTACCCCTAAATTTTCATTGACGTTAATAGGAGTCAGGTGGCCAAATCCCTGCACACAGCTTTGAAAATTTAAGGTTTAACTTTTTTTTTTTTTTCCTGGGCACATTCTTACATTGCTGGAGTTGTGAATCCTCTGAAAACGATATTAAATATGCAACCATGCCATGTCAGCAGTGCCTAGAGAGTTTATCTACAAAACTATCATCTACCTTCCAAATCTATAACCCTAAAATATTGATTGGTTAAAAGGTAGTGGATAAAGATTAAGACAGCGCAGCAGCAGATTACCCTAATCAAATAAAAAGACTATTAACAGAGCTGCTCACAGTCCTGAAGATGCTGGTTTGAAATACAGATGTCTTAACTGAAGTCTCATTTTTTGAATGCATTTTTGAATGCATTTAAATAAATTACCAAATAGAAAGCAGAGAAAACCCCCACACATTCCGGACAGTAAAATTCCTTTTATGCATTTCAGTAAGTAGTTGGAACTTTCAAAGATCTTTTCATTAAATAGTGAGAAGTCGAGCACTGGATTCTCAGTTTAGAGAGCTCCATAGGCACACGTGTGATTTAGAACCTGTGATGATTGCGTGTGTGGACATCAATGTGAGTGCGTGTGTAGTAGAAGATAGGAACAAGGTAACGGCTTGAGAGCAAAGCATAGGACTAAAGCCAGCAGTTCTGCTTAAAGAGAACTCATTTTCCGTCTATATTTTATTGTTTGGGAATAGTCTTTCTAGAGGATGGATTTTGGATGGCAAAATTTAAGGCCCTATTTACCAAAACCCAGGTCTTATTGTCTGGTTGGAGCCAAAGCAGTCAGGTTATAGGGTCCAGGGGTCTGCACAGGTACCAAGTGTCTCGCGTGCAGCATACACTGTCTGCTCAAACCCAGCATCGTGGGTCAGACCCCCAGACCCTTACTTTGATTTGGAGCCCTAGGACCCATTAGAAAATTGTCCCTGCTTAAAACCAGCAACAGGTTCAACTGGCTTGGAATTTGTCACATTTTATTTATCATTGAAGGCCATATGCTTATTAATGTTCAGTAAGAGTAAGCTACTGGGAATACTACTTGGAAAAGAGCAACATTTGTCACTAATGCTTTTAATGTATAGTGGGAATTTTTATCCAGCCAAAGGCTGAGTTGTGGTTTATCCTCTTGAAAGAATTTCCCATTGAGTGACGGCTAAGCACGGATTGAGCTAATAACCCATGCCCTAGGTTACCGAAGTCATGGAGACAGAAGGAGAAAATAGGGTGGGTAATGTATTAATTTTCATCCGTTATGGACAATACTATTAAGTTACTGACTCTTGTTGAAATAATGTGTCACCAATTAATAATCTCATTTCAACTTCCTAACTTTCCTACCTAAAAATTTTGATTTAAAAAGAAAAGATTTAAGAATGTGTGAAAAAGGTTTTGGCGCTATAACTAGTTGGTATGGAGGTCTTTTGTTTTTGTTTTAAATGGCACCTAATTTTAAGTCCCAGTGTAAATGAGGTTTTAAAAGTTTTTAACAGTGATGTAGATAAATTTGGAATTAAAATTGAGATCTGAAATGTTGTGTTGCTCCACTTTTAAAAATAAGTTCCCTTCTCATTTGCAATTAAGATGTCTAGAATTTGCATAAAATGTGTGAAATTAGAGATAATTGAAATACAGTAGCTATAAATATGTCTGCTCCATTTGAAAAATAAATAAATGTCCACTAAAAGGGTGCGAACGCCGTACCCCTTCTCTTGTTTCTCACATTTGGATCTCTGGCGTTTTTCACACTTGTATAGCTAATTTTTATTGCAAAACAATATGTTACATTTGTAGCAGTTGTGGGAATGCAGAATAGCCCCTGGCAGCTCTGTAAAAAATGGAATGTTAGGAACACATTTAGAAGAATACAGCTTTCAATTTCATCCACAGCATTGATGTCGTGGAATCATATTAAGTGTGATCTAACACAAAAAAAAAAAAAAAAGGCAAAGCAAATGTTATGGAAAATACTTAAAATAAGCTATTATTTAAAGTATATTCATTCTATCCTGTTTCTTATGTTTTCATAACATAAAAAGTTGTCATGATATAGTGTGTTTTCAGGGAGTGCGGTGAGAATCAAAACCCAGGTTAGTGCTGTTGGTACGTGTCTCGAGTGCCACCGCGCGATCCGCAGCTACGCATTTCTGCCACAGTATGAATAAACACGGCGTGGTTGGACCACGCTGCAGCACATCAGTGGGGGGCCTGGGAGGGGACCCGTGGAGGAGCACGTGCTGCTCCTGTGCTGAGGACCACCGTGCTTGTACATGGTGCACAGGGAAGGTTTTACTTGCTTTTCCACCCGAAAAGCCAGCACTATTTGGCGCTTTTGCTGATGTCTACTTCCAAATAGTTGGTACGAGTTGCTGTCCGGCAGCCAGCAGGCAGTGCGAGAGGTGGTGCCTTCTTCCCAGTGCGGAGCCATCCCCTTCATGTACTCTGATTTCTGCTGGCCCAGTGTGTTAGCATTCAGCTCTGTTGCCAGATTCTTGTTTTTTTGGCTGCAGAGCAAAATGCTACTGCTGTGCAACCAAGTTGGCACAAGGAACTGTATCTTTCACGGATAATGGAACTGGAAAGACGGACCTCTACCATATTGTCAAATTATACCTTATTAGTGTGTGCTCTCGTGAATGTCTGCCACTAGAGTCGTGGAGTATCTCACATACAAATTGTAAAGACATTTCTCTAACTCCAATCTTGGAACTCAGAAAAATATTATTCATATAATACCCCATGCATCTTTTTTAGTGAAATTGCACTGCGATGTCCTGTCATTTTCGATGCTGTGCAGTGTTTCTGTTACTGGGGAACACCAATCAACTTCAAAAGAGCTGCTTTGGTGTAGAAATGGGCAGCTATTCAACTACTCTGCATCCAACACAAATACCCACCGCAATTTCATGTAATTCACACAAAACTGAATTGGAAGGCCTAGGTGAAGGTTACTGCACTGATCTGTCAGTGCTCCCCATCCTGTAATATTATTTCTGGAAACCCTGTTTTCTGGAGGTGTTCCTTGCAGAGGGAATTATGCCAAAACAAAAGCGTTTACGTGCAGGTAACATAAATTCAGATGGTTATTTTAGCATCGATGGCTCCTTCAGTAGTTCCGTCCTGTTCTTTGTTGCAGCAGTGATGGTCACAAGAAATCTTGTGGTACCCTAGCTTGGAAATTTAATTGTTTCTTTACCCATCTCTTCCCTACCCCCAGGGTGTACTTATTAGTAAATCTCCATACTATATTCCTGGCAGAGGTATGGGTGTATACTGGACTCAGGTGCCTCACTTCAAATCTTATATGATTCCTGATTTAGGGATAAGAATTATGAGGAGGAGACAGGTTTCCAGGATGTATTTGAGGAGTGCTGAAATGTTAATGCATTAAGACTGAAACTGTGGGATTTAAATCACTACATTGAGTAGCATATAGTACAGAGAGATTGATCCCAGAAAGGTACCAGAGAGGTTGTGTCTCATACAGGCCTAACCACTATGGAGTCATTCTTCAGAGACAGACCAAGCGACAGAAGAACCACAGCCTTACCTGCAAGGTGCCTTTTCATATGTGCTTTTTTCTCTCCTTTTAAGTTGTCCTCAAGGAAAAATAAGAGCAAAAAGTCCCCGTGCTTCTCACTGCACATCTACAGCACTTCATAAATAATAGTAGCTGTTTTAAAAGCAGGGGACAGGCAGAGGGTTACAATGGATGAAAGCTAGTTAGTCAGTTAGCTAGATAAATGCTTAAAAGAACAGCAGCAAAGATAATCCTGCATTTATTTCTGGGGGTTTCACCAGATGACCCTTTTCTGTCTTTTTCGATCTGTGTTTCTTGAGTCAAAGCAAAGGCTGTGCAGAAACCTGAAAAACAAACCTGCGAATTTGGGGTATCCCTGTGATTTGCGATTGTTCCTCTTTTGGCCCATCACTTTAATTTCTGAGCATCTGCCGAATTTCATGTCCAGTGTGGAGTGGCATTGTGAGTGAGCCATTGCAGAGACTCTCCCCGGTACAGACAGAGACGAGTTCGCTCTAAACTTATAGAGTGACATGTGCAAAATTGATCATTTCAAGAGCCTTTTGTATAACACAAAACTTCAAGCAGAGAACCCAAGGCATTTCCTTTCATCAACCTGGTTCTAATTTGATCAAAGCACTAAAAAATTCAACCCGCCTTATTTCCTGTCCAGTTCTTTTACACTTTACAGCACATTATATATCAATCTCATATCCCTGAATTTTAAGAAGCAACGAGTTATATAATTGGATCAACAGTTGCCAATCACTCTAGCACAGCACTGCATTATTACTAAGCTGACTATAATTTTGAAGCTCTTTTTTATTATGCGTGTGACTATATTCTCACAGTATACATATTAGGACAGCTGAATGAGCCCCTTAAGGAAAATAAGGGTTCAGATAACATTGGCAGGGTAGATAGACTAACAGAACTGAGGATTCACCCTGTTGCAGCCATATTGCCTCATGGCACAATTTCAGGAGGAAGGAATAGAACAGTAGCTGTGTGCTTTCTATTAATCCTGCCTGCAAATCAGAATATTGCAACAGTGGTGAAGTTGACCATCTTTGTATGCTTAAGCAAATTAAAAATCAAATGTGTTTTCTGGTCTCAAATATAGTGGGTCACATAAGAATTTTGCATTATGTAGATCTTTAAATCCCATTCCTTCACTCTCCGAACTCCTTCCCCATAGACACACGCACACACAAAAGTTCAAAATCAAGCCATTCTGGCTACTGCATGTGCAACATACCGTCCTGGTTCATTATGCAATTGTCATTTGCATGTGACAAAAGCAAGCACTGTTTCATTTCAGTAATTTACCCAATTATATAAGATTGTTAAAAATGTTAAGTAAATAATATTTTTCCTCCCCTTAGCCCGAGATGCTAGTGTTCTTTGAAAGACCTTGAATCTCGTCTCAGTAGGATCTCCATAAATAAAACCGAGTGACAGCCTTTTAGAAAACTCCATGTTTTATACCATTAATTCACAGATAAGCATTGTTAGTCAAATAAGCATTTAATTCCCAATAGCCTGAATATTTCAATACGTTGTAGCAAACAAATAAATAGAATATACACAATGGCAAACAAATTATGGAAAATATTCCATAGAGTTGACATATGAACTCATAACCTCTTAGGTAAAGGTGAATGACTATTAATATAATTTCATTATTATAAGGACCTCCCTCTTTTTTTTTGTTCCTGTGCAATTCATTCGTATGCATTAGCTTGAAAGAATTAAACCTGTAAATCATAGCTTAGGCAATAATAATAATATGAAGAAAACGACGTGATTTCTTCTGGTTTTGCCACTCCAAACTCAGACACTTACTGGCTCATACCTGTTTCTGGATTGGCTTTTTGTCTCCCTCTTTCTCTTTCTGTGTATAGACACAAAGACGTACACATTTGTGTATGGTTTTAGGTGTATATATGCTTTATATGAACATATACATACATATGTTTACAATATAGTCAGTTTTAAACAGTGAATGCATTTCATATATTTTACATATGTGTAGACACAGACAAAAGCATACGTGTGTAAAAATGTAATGTCTCTCCTCGGCACTCTGATTCTGTGCCCTACAGGACTTCACCAGGAAAAACTCTGCAGCAAAATGCAGCTTTAAGCATCTCACTATAACTAAAATTGCCCAGTAATTTTCAGACAAACTCATAACATTCAGGTGAGGAAATGCCTGGATTTGGAATTCTGTGGGTTTTTCAGAAAAAGATTCTGATTATTATTTTTTTTTTTTTTTTACGAGGGTCAGTGTTCCCTTCATGTTGTATATATTTAGATCTCAAATTAGGATAGGTGCCTGCCCTTCCTACCACTGTGCATTGTACACAGGCTGATAAACTGAAATAAGTGGGCTTATCACTTTTGAAGCCTGTTTTACAGTACTGTATTTTTTCTTTAGCAATTCATGCTGTGTTTTTAAGTAATGCAATAAAACCACTTCACCATCTTCCTGTATAAAATTGATTGTTGCATGAGGAGCGTGGTCATCTTCGTCTGCTGCTGCGTTCTTTCTTAAAAAAGGCCAACAGCACACACAGAAAACAAGCCCACATGCAGTTGAATGTGTATGTGCAAGCATGTGCATGCAGACAGAACTAAATATATCTCCTATGCTACAATTACAGGAATTGTATAATCCAAAAAACAAGCCCTGTGCCCTCTTCCACCCACCCCCCATGCCCATCCCTAGGATAATAGGAGATTTGAAATTCCCATTTTCAGACTCACTACAGATTAATATGGTTCAGCATAGATACTTATTTCTCTGATAGTTTCCCATGCATCTTCACAGTGAATTGATAGAAATTACTCCAGCAGAATGCGTAAAGCAGATGTTATCCCATTAATTAGCTCTGGACCTGAGCAGGCTCAAGACTTTCCCATTTTCAGGCCGATAGGAATTGGTCCCAGTGAGCGTGCTCCATATCCACATTTAGTATCATCTCATAAACAGCACTGAAAACACAGCAGGCCCTTGATGAAGATACATTAGCTTATTTCTAATTTAAAGTTATGTTGCTTAACCTTGATGTAATTGGTCACTGGTGACCAACTGTTTGTATAGTGAGTTGATGACCAAAGAGATGTAATAAATTATAAAACTTACTGCTTAAATAGAAGGAACGACTTCTGTTACAAGCCGTGCATGTAATAATGGTAAAATAATTACACCTCAAACAGAAGAGCCTTGGATCTGATAAAGCTAACAAAGTCTTTCAGATGAAGGTGTTTTCAGCCTGCTTTAAAGGACATGTACAAAATATTTTTTTTTTCTCTTCTGCAATATCTTACGTTGGCTGAATAGTCAACTTTCAAAGCTCAGCCTAATATTGATTAAAATAAATTGGTAAATCAAGATACTTTCTTTTTGAGGGGTTGCGGGGATTAAAGTAATTAACCAATTTCTGTGGTTAACAAGAAACAAAAGAAATTTGCACAAATAATTATATTCTGTACATCAATTCAAAGTCACTGCTAGACATGTTTTAGAAAAGAGTTGATTAGCTGGTAGAATAACCAGGATAATAATCAACTATGGAAGTAAGTAATTGACACAACTTTAATGTTTAATAATGAATAGCATGCCGGGGGCAAAATAAGGGGAAATCTGCTTTCTGAGAACCAGTTCAGACCTAACATTTCCTAGGCCAAATGTAGCAATTGCCTGAGACTCTGGATCTGCTTCTGTGGTATTGTAGCAAAAGTAACAGGTGTAATTAAATTGAAAGCGTACAAGTAGCTGTATTAAATCTAGTAGTTTCTATATGCTGCAATTTAATTTCCAGCCTTTTGCCTGCTGAAGACTTAAAGCTTGATTTTAAAAATGCAGGAACGTAATGAACACCTACTCTTCTATGTCTGGTTTTCGTTTCTCAAATGGCATTATATTAACAAACTGTTTGTTAAATCAATAAGAGTCAGGAATAAGCGTATGATTTGCTTGTCTCAGAAGCGATAATTTCTCTCTCTAAATATTTGCATTTAAAATTTGGGCTACCTCCAAATGCCCTAACTTCACAATAAAGAAATTGAGTTTATTTTTTTTAATTCTCATATTTCATTTCTTACAAGGACCTTCCGATAATTTAAACTATTTACAGTGCCTCAAAGATCATTATTTCCCCGTGACTCCTCAGAGAAATATTGGAGCCACTCTATTTACTGCTGACATTAGATTTACCTTTGAAGACTGGTTTACGAAATGGAGACATTAGGATGTGAAAGTCATTATTTTTTTTACACTGCTCGGAATGCTAAGTTTTTGCGTTTGCTGTATTAGAGTAAACATTGCTATAGCTACTCAGTTTGTTATGGAAACTTGAAAAGCAGATGCATTAAGGTATTTTGTTTTTAAACACACGGTTCTTTATAAGGAAAAATATAAATACTGTTTGGGGGCTTGTCACGAATTTATATTTAAAAATACCCCCCCCCCAACCAATGAATAAAAATGCTTTTTGGTGTTCTAAACGGATGCGGAGAATCGCTCAACCAATAGAAAAGCAGGTGGAGTAACACATCCTGATTCTTATAATTGAGGCTGTAAAGAAAGATGAGAGATATGTGCACTGTTTGTGTCACAGTAGTTGTGATCTGTGAAAATAACTCCAGAGCAGCCTTTCTTAATATTAAAATGACTCTGTTGCTGTTCAACTAAAAATCAATACGGCTCACAATTTTAATAAGGAACATGAATCTGAAAATGTGTTTAGTATCAGGTTATATAAACACACCCTAATGAGATACTATAAAATCCATCACATTAAAGGCTGGTTCCTACAAGGTATATTAGCTAAAAATGTTCAATATATTAGGTCAGTGTACAACACTACACATAATAAAGCAGGTCTGTCAAGGCAAGATGCATGTTTTGCCCCTTAAAACTGTTATGTTTTGCACATTTTATAAGGTTCTTTGAATACATGAATAAGATAAGTTATTCCCATCTCTTTCTTAAGCAATCTCAGAAATGGCTGTGACCTGAAATTGGAAATCTTGTAAACACCCATCCGAAGAAAATGTGTGCAGTTCTGTCTTAAAGAGATGGTACATGTTTAATTATCCCAACTTCTTCTAGGAGAATACTATTAACATACACATTAGCATCGTCCCATTGGTTCCTCCTGCTGCTCCACCTTAGGGGCAGCAATAGGAGCTAATCTTATTGCTCCCATGCGCATAATAATGAAATTTTGTCTTGTCTCTAAGGCAGTGTTCTTTGGTCTAAAGTACAGCAGGAAACATTTCTTTTTTTAGAAAATTCCTGACCAACTCGTTTAAAAAGATTTTAAAAATTAAAATTCTTCCTCTGTGAATACCAGAGCCTGCAGAACACGTTGCTTTGACTTGCGGATCAAAATTAAGCAATTGTGCAAATAAATTGCTCTGTATTCACATATGGAATATAGTATACTGTAGCTGCGGGTGTATTCAGCTCTTTGAAAAACTGGAAGCCGTGGATTTTATGTTATTTTTTTCCTGCAGTGTCCATATAGGCTATTCTCAAAGAATAACATAAGAACGAACAAACAAAAAGATATGGGTTTAATATAAAATACCTTTGCCTTTTTCTTGCAGTGTTCTACAGACTATAATGGGGAGAGGGAAAAAAAAATACAGGCAAAAAAATACATGTGAATTCAAGGCTACTGAATTAAGGGAGGTTGTACCAACATTTCCCCCACTGTACATTATTTGTATTCAAGGTTTTTGAAATGACATTGTAATCTGATGATGCACCAGCCTATTATATTGTCTAGCAGGACAAATATCCTTGCGTTTTCTCTGTAGAACTAACACAATTTTTCCATGTCAGAGGTGCATAATATCCTGGCGGTCATAAGGAATGATGCTATTAATCCTCTTGGGCAATCTCCAGGTCTGATTATTAGGGAAATAAATTTGCATGCTGCATATGAGCTAGGTGAATCACCGAGAGCACAAATTATATTTCCTGACAGCAAGTTAGAGAATGGAGCCACATCGCTTTTTTATCTTTTTTTTTTTTCCTCTGAAAGCTATAGAATTTCAATTCATTACATGAGATTGGTTAGAATTCAAGTCTCTTTTTAAGTTGATATTAAGTTGAGTCTGTTATCTCTGTGAAGGCTAGTAGGTTCCCCTGAGTATCCACCTAATCACTACTTAAAAAAATCGAAACGTATAGTTAGTGTCATGATTTAGGTACCAGAGCTACTTTATTTATCAGTGCAGAGTGAGATAATTTCAATTTGAGGCTCTGTAGCCCTCATGAATTTAACCGTCTTGAAAGCTTTTTTCCCCTCTCTCTCTTTCTCTCTCTGCCCCTTTCTTCCCCCCCAGCCCGCCTTTTAGTGTGCATATTGTAATAATGCTTATTCTGGGCACCTGTTTCGCTGTTTTCCATGCATTTTCAGGCTGCTTTATTTATCATATCATATATTTCATTGTATGTTTTGAAGATTTTTGGGTGAAACGCTATTTGGATTTCAGCTAAGAAATTTGGCTGTATTCTCTGTGCCAGTAGTACTGCCAGGCATTTCTGCTTTTCTTATCAATGATGAATGTATTTTTATTATTTTTACTCTTTGGCATCGGAGCAACCTTTTTGCTTTATTAAATCTGAACAGGGAGAATGATAGCAAATGAGAGGAGAATAAATGGCTTTATGTCCTGATGTATTAATTAAGCAGACATTTATTATAATCAGGGTTTTATAGCTGTTGTAAAATGATATTTTTTCTTCCATGATATACATCCGTGTATGGTAACTTTTGTGGGCTGTTTTGAGGTTTAATAGATTTCTCTTTGAAATCCTGATCACTGGTGCTGTACTGTACACGCAGACAACAAGCACAACCGAGCCCTGGAGTAGTGAGTATAGATGGATCCAGCTTGGAACGGAGGGAGGGATGTCTCCATTAAAGGTGGTGGTCGATAAACTCATACAGATCAGGTACAGCGTTCAGTTTGGGGGACTCTGAAATATCTCCTGCTACTCAGTGTAGCTGAGCAAAGCTTGAAGGCATAGAGAACCTCTACGTTGGCCAGAGCTGTGACTGAAACAACAAGAGACAGGTAATATGTCTGATAATGCTAAATCTGAAGTGTTCTTAGTCATTTACTTATTCATGAACTACAGGCAACAGTACTGAAGGGAAGGGGATATATCTCTGACTCACGTTTTCATGTGTTGCCAAATATACAGCAAAGGAAGCACTTTTAATCATCTTACGTGAAATCTATTTAGGATTTGTCTGTTCTCTCATCCACTGGGTTTCTTTATGCTTCCTGAGCATAGCTGGTGCCATTTCTTTCCAGAACAAAGGTCCCTTTGTTTGTTTTCTCTTTGTTTGTTTTATTAATTTTCTTCTCAGCATATGGGTTGTGCTTATTCACAGGCAGGAAGTATTTCCCACATTTAGGAAAAGGAAATAGCCTTTGGAGAAAATTCAAAGAAAGTCCATTGGGGAGTGACTTGCCTGTGCAGAGTGTTATTTCCTATTCCTGAATAGAAACATCAGACTTATTTTTGGCATCAAATAGCAGTGCTGCTATAAACACTAGCCTCTTTAATTCCCATCTTGCAGTGGACATTTATACTAGAAACAGAGGGTGTTTGTTGCTCTCCTGACATGGGAACGGGGGATAAAAAAGGGAAACTTTTAACAAAACTGCAAAATTGCCTCTCTCCTGTTGTCTGTGACGTAGCCTAGATCGCACTGATAACTCCTGAGCCCCAGCAGTGAAAATGAGGAGCCTATTAAACATGAGTTGACTGAGGTTTTGGAAGTCACCACCTTGGTATCTGCCAGCAGAGCCATGACCAGTTCCTGTCACGAGGCTCCCTTTTCTCAGTCTCCTCTGGGGGAGGCCAGCAGGAAATGATGGGTGTTTTAATGGGCACTCCTTTTGGGGTGAGGCTGGGTCATAAGGCCATTTATGTCTTTATAAATTGTAATAAATACATAAGATCAGCTGGTGAGAATGCCGAGAGAATGGAATATAACAATGCCTAGCCTGGCTGCGTCTCTGCAGCAGTAAATCCCAAACAGTGTGTGAGGAACAACTGGCAGAAAGGGCAGGGTAATAAGAATCATGAATGAACCAAAGGATGGCAGCTAGTAAAGCTTTTATTTCAAACTTTATCTATTACTGCCCCTCATCATGACACAGTGAAAATACTCTCCTGAAAATAGAAGAAAGGAGTTTTGAAATTGAACAGTCAGAAAGAAGGAAAAAAAAAAAAAAACCAAATGGAAAAGATTAAAAACGGTAGTTTCTCAGAAAAAAATGTGGGTCTCATCAGTTGTTCTTTTGGATTTCTCCTTGTCTGTTAATGTCTGCAGTCTGTCTGTATCTTAAACCTTGCATCTAGCCGATCTCTGCAGGCACACAAGGGAAACCTGCTTAAATCAATTGTGCCCGAGTGTTCTGTGTTGTCACACAGCTGTGTGTGCCAGTGCATCAGGATTTAGCTGGGCAGGTTCCTCTGCCGTCATTTCTAAAACACCACGAAACCAGGGTATTTTGCCAACTGGAGCTTTCACCTTCATTATCAAGAGCTTTTCCTGAAGGTTCCTAAGCTTAATGCAAATGTGTATAACACAAAGCATATACAGTGTCGATCCCAGGGGGGCTGTTGCTTAGCTCTTATGAACACGAGCAACCTTTATAACTTGTGGAACTCTACCTGGAATTTAGCTGCTTCAATTGAGGAAAACAACTACACTATCTGAACTTTTATGTCTTCCATTAAACTTCTCATTTTCAGTCTATACTTGCTAGTATTTTGGCTTTAGTAGGATGAAAAGGCAGAAAACACTCTAAAAACCAGAAATAATGACACATAGCTCCTTTTCTGGCTTTTTTCAAGTGAGTTTGAATAGAGGAGGGTGTGTGAGGTCTAGAAGGGGCTGGTTCTCCTGGCTGCCACTTCTGGGATGTGAACCAAGAAGCTGGCGCACGTGCTCAGCGCTGCGTCTGCATTGCTTATGGATGCACCCCAAGAAGAAAAGTGAAAGGGGGAGGAAAGTCCCAAAGCAACCCCAAGCAAACAACAAAAGCCCTCGACCCGGAATATAACCTGCGGGTTAGATATGTCAGAGGGAAAGGGCTCGCTGCGGCTGTGCCGCTACCTGCAGTCATGTGTAGCTGAAGGCTTTGGCTTGCGTTCTGGGCGACCACTGTTTGCCATCAACTTCTGTTCAGTGACCTGTCATAGCAAAGAAGGAATTTCACATGGCCTGAAAAACTGACAGAACAGTTCACCTTTCGGGGAAATGTAATATTTTCTGATAAGGAGCTTATGTTAGTTTTCTTAGCAAAATAGCCTGAAAGCATTTCTGTCTGTGGCATTTCTAGATGTGATAAGTTGAAGGAAACATCCTTGACCATGACTTAACAAAACAGGCCATTTGTTTCATGGGGTAGCTGTTTACAGAAATGTAAATAAATGGCAACTTAAGGATGATATAAAATAAACGATCACAGAGACAGCCCAGAGCTGCATTGTTTCAGAAAACACAAGACACTATTTATGGAGCTGTAAACAGAGGAGTGTGTTTATTATTGCACTTGGAATTAAATCAGAAGGCCAGAAAGCAGAAGTTTTGGGAAAGATTAGTCCAAATTTTAGAAGTTCTTTGGGTCAGGTTACTGCTAGTGCTGCACGTTCGTTTTGAAATGAATCCAGCTTTTTTTGTGGGGGCATTGTGCCTATCTCTCAGGGCCTAATTCTGCCATTTATTTTGCCACCTCCTTGACATGAAAGAAGCTGTAGGGGAGATGGTGAGGACAGCTGGGGTCATAAAGTGTCTGGTTTTCATTTTATGTACAAGTCTTAAATATTTTGAAAGTGTAAATTTGGAGTCAAGTGTGTCTTTGTAGAAACAGGTCTCAGTCAGAGCCCTGCAGCTAAGCCTTTGTGACCTTCTCTGTGGCTGTTCCTGGCTCGTGGCTCGAACCTCTGCTGTAGTCCTGCGGGGTGAACACAATCCAAGCCCACTGCCCAGCGGTGCTGGTGGAGCCTGCTTTTGTGGCTTTGGTTATTCTGGGGCGGATTTAAATGCTTTTGTTCTAGGCAGTACCTAGCTCTTTAAGAAAGATCACTCAAATAGCGTCATTGGTAATAATGTGCCACTTGGTTTAAAACTACCATACTCTTATTAACAATCTGGAGAATTGCTAGAACTATATTTTTGCAAGGCTCACCTGTACCATATGCACCCCTCTCAAGGAAACATGCTTGGCTTATCTAATACAGTGTTACAAACTGCGTTACACACCCTTTAAATTGAAAATGCCTTTCCCCCCACTGTTTTACTGGTGTTCCTAAACTATTACGCTGCATTTAAAAATGAATTGTGTGCAATGACATTAGAGAAGGGGTTAGGCTTTCTGAGCTGCTACCAGTGACATATGACTGTAGTGACAGACAGTCAGCAGTATTCAAACTGAATTAATCTGAAAAAGCAGCAGACTTCAATGTGGAGTTTAGGAGGAGGCTGAGCAGCTACATATTTACAAAAGGGATGTCACTGAACCGTCTTTCTACCTAGGGATAGCCTATGGCTACTTGATACTTTTAAACCAGTAGTGGAAGGATTAAATGCACCTGAAGTCAGGTCTTTGAGGCCATTTCCCTCTTGTGCTTTCTTTTCCTTACTTGAGTTGCACCTCAGCAGCTATTTTTTTGAAGGGCTGTGAGAAAGGGTGGGTATTTGGATACCTTTTATTAGAATTGCACAGAAGTAGGAGAGTCCTCACAGAGATGCAGGCTCCTTTTTCTGTTGCCTTTGAAAAGTTAACACATGTAAGGCTACACAAGAAACAGACACTGCAGTGGAGGAGGAGGGATATGGTAATAAAGGTGATAGCGATACCTTAATTTCACAAATATGCAGTGCTAATTATGTAAACATGTGAGAACTCTAAAATCTTCTCATCATGTGTGTCACACAATTGAAATATTTTACAGCCTGATTTGAGATTATACAGTAATAATGTTATTTTATATTGGCTAGTTGACAAGGATAGGCCAGGGCTGTCTATCAAACAAAACTGTTGTGCCAGATTGTATCTTGGCGATAAGCACAAAAGAAGAGCCAGTCAAATTCTGTTTACATATTAATCATTGAATCAGATTTAGTTCTGCACTACGGACATTTCCTTAACTGGGTAGCTGTAAAGAGGAAAAAAACCTGTTTGTACTTGGGTGGGCCACATTTTAAACAAAGTGATTTTTACAGAAAGCTTCTATGAAGCTCCAGATCAGGTTTTGCAAATGTACCCAAGAGATCAGGTTCCCATTCAGAGGGATTTAGGCAGCAATAGCTTTTCTCTTTCATCACTATTAAACTTTTTTTCCCTTTTTTGCTCACAGACATTGGGATAGATGCATTTTGAAAACTGGCAGGATTCTGACACCTTAGCTGGTTACAGAGCTTCATTTGTACTTTCGTGTTAACACCAAAGTAGATGTTATCATCTACTAAACAAAACAAGCATGGTACACACGCTAGAAAAGCTGGACAGGTTTGGTGGTATAAAGCAGAAGACACCATTTTCCCCTCTCTAAAGTACACCCAACAGTTGGTATTAATTTGCTCTAAGTCACTCAGTTTCATATCCCAAATTCTCCTCCCCCTCCTCCCCTTGCCACCACAGCAAGCAAAGTCTGAAAATCCAAGTCTGAAATCCTGGCCTCAATGAAGGCCGCGGTGATTCCAACTTCAGGTCAGCGCAAAGGGATGTTGCTTTAGACATGCCTGGTGAGACTGGACTGTCAGTCCGTCCAGCCCCAAACCCGGTTTTTGGGAATACTCGGTACCAAATTGCTCGAGGAAAGACAAAGACGTTCTTCATTGCCCAAAGAGGATGTTTCTCTCCAACCTCCATCAGCCCATGGTTCGTTTCTGTCACAAAGCATTAGGGTTTTCAGCCTTTCTAAGATACTTATCTTAATCCTAGCTAGGATGTCCTCATTATTCACATAAGCGTCTAAATTAAACTATTTTATATCATATTAAGTCCTTAGCCAGAGGGATATCTTGTGGCAATCAGTTCCATAGGTTAATTATGAACTATGTAAAATAATGTTTTCCGTATTGGTTTTTAAATATGTTGTTTTCCAGTGTTGTTGCATTAGGAGGAGAGCAAACTAGGAACAGGCAATTGATCTTGTCTGTAACTTTCATTAACTCTCTCATGTCCCCTTTTTATTTCTCTTCAATAAACTAAGCAGCCCCAATCTTCCCAGGCTTTCCTTCTGCCACTAATCATTTTTGTTGCCCCTTTCTATTTCAACTTTATGGTTTTTTTAGATGAGTTGAATGTAGCTTGGTACAGCATTTCAGATAGGCTTACACCATCCAATTACTCAGTGACGTAGTATTTTAGTATTAATTTCCATTGTGTTCTTTATACAGTCCAACAACACATTTACTTTTTTTGATTGCTGCTTCTAGTTCTTTTGCTGTTTCATTGGGTTGTCCAAAGTGGCACATGTTTTCTCCTCCCTCTCTTTTTCCCGAGTGGTTAGTTAATTTACAGCCTAGCCTTGTGCATGAGTTTTGAAAATTATTCATTCAAATATGCATTACCTTGCATTTATGAACAGTGAATTTCATCTGTCTTCATGCTGCGTATCTGTCTAGTTTTTCTAATCTTTTGTAATCGTGAGTAACCTAAATATTTGTGCCCTGTGCAAATTTTGTCACCTTCCCCTCTCTTTTCCAGAACGCTAATGAATATATTAAACAACACCAGTCCTAATACTGACTGCTGAAGCACTTCATGGTGAGCCTTTTAGCAAGCTGGCAATCAACAATTTATTTCTCCCCTTTTGTTTCTGTCTCTGGCTGTCTTTGCTTAACATACAGATTTGTTTTCTAAGTGTTGCTATTTCCAAGTGTTCTGCTGAGAGCCCTCCCGCAGGGTGTGGGGACAAACGCGTAACTCTGACCTCAGATGTCCAGTGATATCCAGCACTGATGCTCTAATACAGCATTCACAGGTCTGTTAAGGCTACAAACAGGTCAGCTCTGGCGCAGAGAAGTAGACTTGATTAGGTCCTGGAAATAGAGATGCAGTTACTGGCAGATTTGACCCAGCTTTATCCATATGCCCCCCCAGGAAAGAGAGGAGAGATTGATTTATGTAGCTCACTGAAAAGAGACCTCCTTGCTTCCCCACCCCCAAATTTAAACCATGGCTTTAAAAACGAAACTGCTGCCTGCCCAGGGTAAGCAGATATGTACCATGAGGCCCCTTGCAGTAAGACTGATGGTTTGCACTGAGGTTCCAGGAGCAAAAAAAATAACCCTGCTCCCAGAACTGTTATCTGAGTTTGCTCTAGGCCAGTTGGTTGCCACCCATGGTGCTGCCTGCAGCTAATTGCAAAGTATTTGGTGCTGAAATGTACATCATACAGTGATTATTATTATTATCAACATCACCTCCGTTTCATATTTGAATATTGCTGGAACATGGAAAGCAATGGTCAGCCCCTGCTTTGTTCTTCTCACGTGGTTTTAATGGTCTGGGTTCAGTTTTGTCAATATACAGCACTTACTGTAACTATAACGGGCTATAGTTGAAATTAATTCTCTTATAGCTCTTTTGTCAAATAGAGATATGGACAGTTTGCAAGTGGGAAGTTGAGGCATGGAGAGATTTCGACTGCTCAGAGCAGAGCAGCGGACTGAAACCCTCTCCCCAGGTCCTAGGGAGGACCTACCTGCTCTTTAGTTTTGGGCATTCATCCCCCTCCCGGGTTGAGCTATGTGACACGGCTCTCTATCTGAATGCCACGTTTGGGCGGTTCAGCAGGAACTACAGCAGGGCTTCGGAGAACATTAACATGCAGGGTCTGATGGGAGGAAGCAGAATCGAGCAAGGACATGGCAGCTTACGTCGCTCCCCTGTTGTTCACAAGTCAAGTCCCCGGCCATCAACCCCTGTCTGTGCTTGGTTCCCCACACGGGCTCTGTTTCCTGCCCTCACTCCATTGTGTGCTTCAGTGGTGGTTCATACCTTAAAGCTGTTATTTTCGAGTTTTAATAATATTTTGCAACTCGTTTCCTGTTTCTTAGCTGACAGCCTTTCCAAAAGTAATCTTTGGCAGGTACTAATTTGGGTGATGACCAATTGATCTACATTTTTGGTGGGTAATTACTGAGTCAGAAGTGAGCAAATTTGATATCCCCTGACAGTAAGGGAGGCATTTTTACTACCCGCTCGTTAGAGATTCACTGGTAGTGAAATGCCCTGAATTTTGTTACTCCTCTCAGACATGAGAAAAATCTGTTTAAGTACCAGAAGTTACTACTTATGTTTATTTTGTCACACTTACACAGTCCAAAATACATTGGCACTTTGAATAATAACTTTTTTTTTAAGGCTAGGTGCTTTGGTACAGTGAAACTACTAGGAGATCAAAATTCCTGTGGCTTCTGAAGCTGGATACAGTCCTGTGTCCTATGACAAATCTCTTCCACAGACATGTTGCTTACAGTGATAAGTGAATCTCAAAAGATTTGGAGGTCTGATTTGGAAAACTGCTGATAAGTTCGCAATCTGATGCCGAGTTCCTACAAACTACCGGAGCCAGATTCATTGGTATGCTCTGGCAGGTTTGCTTCACTCTGGTGATACAAAGCAGCTGCAAATCCGGTTGTGCTGGCCAGTTAAGCAGGGTTTATGGCTGCCTTATGTTGCCAGAATAGCCAGAGCACACCAGTGAGTCTTGCCCTCGGAATTGCTTGTGTTCATGAAATTGGGCTGGATATCTCATGAGAAAAGGGGGCCATTCTGAGATTATCAGCACAGCTTGCTTCCTTGCATTACTTTGGCACTAGTCTCTGCTTCCCGTAAGACCCTGTGCTAAAGCGAGCAAAAAGAAAACATAATGTGGGAAGAAATAGCCAGACTTCTTTTCAAATGTCAGAGAGATTCAGATTTATTTTGAGTTTTAGAAGAAATGTGGGAAAGGGATATTTGCCAGATTCTTGGCCTCTCCATCTGGCTTCTATGAACTACCTTTTTATTCCCTCTTTCCCAAGAAGTTTCCCCGAAACTTGGAGATCAAGTCCCCGCAGCAACTCCCCTGAGAACCAGCTTAAGTAGGTTGAGAATCTAAATAAAACCTGGTCTTTGTTTTTGAACCAAGAAGCAGCTGGTATAGGGCCTAGTTTTTCCAGTTTGCTTCCAAAATATTTAAAGACATCCAAGTTATTTTGAATGTGACAATGTACCTGAACCAGTACTTCTTCTGGAGCCATCTCCATAATTTATGACTTATTCCTCAATGTGAGCCCCTCTGTGTTTGTAGATCGTCATACATGGATGACGCTTTCCTGACCGCGTGTGCGCACTCAGCTGTCCATCCTTTCTGGTTGTCTCTCGGCACACGTAGTCGGTCTGTCTCAGCTGTGCTTGTAGTATCGTCGCTTTGGTGACAGCATTGAGGATAGTGTCTTCGATGTTTAGTATGTGGCTCTTCAGGTTTCTTTTGAGCAATATTGATTAAATACGTTTAGTCTCTTAATGCGGTTTAAATACATAGGGTGACTTGTGCAGTCCCTCCACAGAGAGGACAGAAAACCAGTCCCCAAGAATTCCATCAGAATTCATTAGGGTTTTGATGAATTGCAACTGCTAAGAAATTGTCTCCCAGGACTTGGAAATTAGTCAGTACCAAACAGTACAGATGTCAAATCACCTAAAGAGAGTAAAACTGAAAAATACTGGCTGAGAGAATTTTCTGTTACAGAAGTCTGGAGAAATGGTTTAAAAAGAGAAAGAAAATCCCTTCAAGAAGGGGACCGGACATCCCAGTGATAAAGGTTTGCTTTCTTGTACCTGCAGAGTGCTTGCCAAGGGGGTGTGTGCATACAAAATTAGCGGGGAGAATGTCGATTTTAGTCTCTGAATTTGATTTCAAGGTTTGGATTGATTCAGTCTAAATACCATATCCAACCATTTATTTCTAAGTGGCATTTAAAAAAAATATTACCCTACATTAATCCAGTGAATAGTATTGTAAGTGCCAGAGTTTATGCTTATTACGCTTATTGAACAGGTTCCAGTATCTCACATAGGATAAATGGTGGAAATAGGAAAAAATTCTTTTGATCCTTCAAAACTATATCAATCACTTCCTGCATCGAACATCATGTCAATGTGTGTGCTGCATTGGAGGAAAACTGTGCACAAATCTATATCATTGGCAACATGATTATCTTTTTAATTGTGAAAACTATGTATGTATGCCTTGTTTTCTGATGGAAACAAATACTTAAATATCATCATGTGCGAAGAAGAGCAGAGATGTCATTTGGAAAGCCCAGTTCTAATGATTGTTATAACAGGAGGTGCTTTTAGACGCTTGAGCTAGTGGGACTGGGCATGGGTAACTGCTGTGCAAAACCAGTCAGTGCTGACTTTAGAGTGGAGTTTATTGGATCGCTGTAGACCCACTTCAGGAAGGGGAATGCTCTCTGGCATAGCTACCCTGACTGTGATTCAAACCTACACTGATCCTTGCTGATAGTTGGGCGTGTTGCGTCGTTAAAATGAACGTATTTTCCAAGTTGCGTGACATACGCAAATGAATAGCTTCAAGATAATTAAACTCCTTATCTACAAAAGAGACAATAAAAGTTTGGTATTACATTCTCTAAAACTGCTATGTTTCATACTACTGCAGCTTCCAGATTTAAAGTCCAGATCCAGATTTCTGCTGTCAAAGAGTTTAGCAGCAGTCCGGTCTATTTTTTGTTTTAGTCTGTTACTCTGAAGCTTTGAGGGTGTTTGGATGTGAGATTTTGCTCTGATTTTTTTCCCCAAGACAGGAGCCACTGCCTATTTGCATTTGGGATTTTGCTTTTGAACATAAAATTGGATTTTGAACCCAAAATTTGAGATTAGATTTAAAACACTGATGTTGCCAATCACAGAAATAATTGCCAAATGTAAAACCGATCCAGAATTAATTTTGGATTCTGGCCACTGTAGAATTCTGCAGGTTCTTGTCTCTGCTTCAGATAGATCAGGAAGCTGCTGTTGATTCTACAGGCTTATTTGTATGGTCTTTCATAGAAAAAAAGAGGTATGAAATGTAAAAACGCATAAAGGGAAGAGAAAAGGGAAAACAAAGTATGGAATAACAAAAAAAAATAAAAATCTGGGTGTATTTTGTGGACTAGAAGGCTTGTTCCCCTGTTGGTACTTGGGAGAGGCAAGTCAGTCTGGGTGTAGTGAGAATCGTTCATCAGCAGAACCTCTGCTAAACACAACCTTTTTGCAGTTTGAAAGTTAGTGTTTTCTCACGGTATTTTTACACGCTTCAGCACCTCCTCATTTAGATAAGGGAGAGGAATACTTAAATAATACGGTAGTTCTGACCCTGCCAGAATAAGAAAATCTTGAAGACCTCACTCCTGAAAGGTTATCTGAAATGAATAAAATATTTTTGGAGATTCATTCAACTTGCATCATCGGTTAATGCTAACAATAGTGATGGTTAGATCCTGTTCTCTTTTTGTTGTGTCTATAAATGTCTGTACAATGCAAAGAGAGAATGAATTCTTAAAATCCAAGGAAATACCAAGTTTATCAAGTATCTTCTGCCTTTATTTGGCATGATACTATTTCAGTTTGTTTACTAAAGAAAGAGAATAAAAGGTTTCCGAAACAATACTTTCATATAACCTAGCCTCTAAAGTCGCACTGTGAAATTCTGATTTGGTATATTTAACCTCCCTACATTTATCTTTACTAGAATAACTTTAAAACAACTTCCAGCGTTCTACCCTAAAACGTCTAATTTCGTTATGTTATCATGTTACCTCCCCTCCCTCTCCTCGTACAGTTATCCAGTAGTCAGGAAAGCCTTTAAACACTCACTTGATTCCGCTGAAGTCAAGGAGACTCAAACACGTGCTGAAGTGCCTGCTGAATTAGGGCCCAGATTTGCATCACAAATACCTCACCGTAGCTCGGGAGCCCTTGTAAGGCTCATCAGTGGCAGCTTTTACTGCTCCTGTCCCCTTTACAAACTTTGCTGTCCCCCTCTGCTGCTGGCACAGGGCTGCAGGGGCCATCAGGCCAGAGCGGGGACCTTCTGCTCCCTCCCGGAGCTGCCGCAGCTGGAGAGGTTCCTCCCTTCTGCTGGCCCACCCTCGCAGCGGGGCAGAAAGCACGCCGTACTCTGGCAGCTTTTTCCACGTTTAAACAAGTTACAAGAATATTATTTGAAGGGTAACAGCCAGGTTATGTAACCCATAAAAGTAAGAATGATTTACAAATATTTAACAAGGAAAAAACTAATTATGCCACTCCTGTCACAGTGAGGGCAGGCTTAGAAATGGTATAATCAATATGGGAATGTTAGCTGTAATGCAGTCCGTCAGCTTTTTAACCAACCAAAAAACTTCAGCAAGTCTATAAACAGAATTGACCCTCTCTCTGCTGAATCCTGCTTGTGCCAGCAATATTTTTCTCTCATCATGTTCCACATTAGCAGTTGTCTGTCATGGGGTCTTGTAAAAACTCTATTAAAGAAACTCTATTCTGCAATGGAGAGAATTCGTCTCCAAGTACGGGAGCTAGAAAGTACCTGTTGAAAACAGGAAGAATTTTAGCTGATTCCCAGAAAACTAAATTCTGTTTTAGACCCTAAGCGGTTCTTAGGAGCTTCAGGAGAACATGCCTTGTGCTGCTAAGGCTAAAGAAAAAACACACGCAGCTAAGGTGAAGAGTTTGTTTAATGATTTGCTAGATGAAGCTTACCTTTCACCTCTGCGCTGTTGCTAGCTGCTAGCTAGTATTTTTTTGGATATATATTTATACTGATACCTCTCTATATAGTATATATTCTATTTAGAGCTAATCGTCTCTGAAGGGGAGCTGATTTTCTCCAAAAGAGTCTGTTTGCAATAACTTGGTGGTGTTTGGTATGGCTCCTGGATGCACAGAAGATGGAAGTTTGAGCCCTTTCTGCCCAACAGAAACTACTGAAATCTGACTACACCACATAGTGCAGGAAATTGTTTTCTTATGAGGTGCATATGTTTTAAAAGAAGCAACATTGCCATGTATTTTACATGGGTTATTAAATAACTGTATAAATTTAATGATTCAGATGTTTTGCATTATAACCTGGCATCTCAGGAGGCATGAAAATAGCACAGTAGGAAAATGTCATTGCATACTTCATAGGCAGAACTGTTAACAAATGGAAATCCTTTTATAACTATATGAGAGATCCATCTTTAGTCCCCTGCCTGTCTCAACCTTCCACCGGTCTTCTGATGTGAATAAACTGTGACTAACGTGTAATAGTAACAAGGCTGTTGGAACTGCCAGAAATCTTTACTTACTTAGAAAAAAAATGAAATATATATTATGTATATAAAATCTCCTTTATAGTTTGCAGTCATTAGCAGTGCATGAAAATGGTAAGAACCGTGTTTCGGCATTCACCTCAGAGAGCAGAGGGACCAGATCACCATCATTTGATCTCTTGAAAAATGGAAACTTTCTACCCTGGGAAGTTTAAGCGCAGATCATCAATATTTCTGTACATAAAGTGCTGGGTGGGTATTGCTCCCCGTGATTTGTTGTTTGTTAGACTAGTTTTGGTTGGTTACAGCATTATACATTGTAGTAACTTTATTTTATTGCCACTGTCACAACAAAGCAAAGCTGCTATTATGTTATAACAAACTAAAGCTACATTTCTAAAACATCACATCTACCCAAACTACAGTGCTATAACACCTAATTTACAGTTTATTCCAATCGCATGGACACAGGAAACATAAAATAATGAAAAAAAAAGGATTTCACTGGCTCGTCCCAGTAGAAGTCCTTTCCGGTTTGGCTGTTCATCATGCAGCAAGGCAAGCAAAATATATTGTCCATAGTGTTTTTATATGGTAAGTGCACAAATATGCAATGTACATATTACTGCAGTACTGTCAGGCCAGTTTGTCAAATACCCTATGAGCCCCTGGCCAGAAGAATGCAGAGCCATAGGTCGACTACAGGCTTTTTTGTTAATGAGAGCTGATAGATACATGTGGTATTAAAGTCCTACAGATAAACATGACTCTGTGTATCACAAAGTATAGGACCAAGTGGTTGAGGCGCTAGGATGAAAACAGAAGGCAGACCTGAACTCAGCCGAGTTATTTGCTGAACCTAATCGAAGCAGCAGTTAAAGAAGTTTGTAGCTAAGTCCTCCTCATTTTCTTACTGCGAATACTGGTGCAGCAGAGCAAAGCATAGAGGCTTGGATTCAGCTCACTGCTTAGAAACCCATGTACGCTTGAACGGCATCAGAAGGCTCATTAATGTCGACAGTGGTTAGAACCATTTTGAGTTGGAGCCTGAGAAAAGTCAACTGCAGGGATGGGCTTTATGGAAAGCCCTGTGGGGGGATGAAATGAATGCTGCGAGGAGGACATCTGGGAGGTACCCTCAACCCTGGTCTTTTTTTCTAGCTATAAAGCACAGGCATCACCCCAGGAATTTGGTGGGAGCTGGAGGTGTTGAGTAGGTTGCTTAGCTGGGATGTTAATGATGAATCTATGAATCTTGGTCCTGGGTACAGCTGCTGCTGTACCACTTTACCATGGTCTTTTTCCATGCCTCTGCAGCTATGGCTGTTGTTACAGTCTTTGCAGCACTTCCATTCAGAGGCATTTGAAAGGGAGCCTGTGGACACTATATTGGACGTTTTAATGTGGTAAAATGTTTGTCTCTGTCTGGAAAAGTTGGCAACAGGAGCTTGAGAAATAATTGGCAGTTAATAACTTTTTTGATTTTGTTATTTTCTTTTTTTTTCCCTTTACTTTTTGGCAGTTAGTTCTGCAGACTCATAAATTTGCTGTAAATAACTCCTAAGAGCAGGAAGCACTACAGCATATCTTGAAAAACTCAGAGTAGCAAAAGAATGTGACAAATTCAGTAGCTGAGCCATCAGGATACAGAGAGCAGGTATCAAGCTGTGCCATATGTAAAGTCACGGTTGGCTTGGAAAGTCTCCTCTCGTAAAACCAAATTGTTCCACTAGGAAGTGAAGCCAGGAGGCTTTTGCCTACAAAATTAAATTGTTCTTTTTTTCTGAACCAGTTGCGTTTTTTTGTTTTGTTTAATGAAACACCAGGCAGAATCTCATTTTTTCTCCTCCAGCTACCTGTCCTTTCCTCTCATTTCACCCCTCCCCTGCCCTCCTTCCACCTCAGAGCGAATGGAAAATCTCATCTTCTTTTTAGGCTATTTATCTTTTCCTCTCCAAAACAGTGTCCTCTAACCCTCGCTGTCTTCCACGAATATGAAGTCGGACAACTAAAGAGAAATGGAA
This sequence comes from Rissa tridactyla, assembly GCF_028500815.1. NCBI lineage: Eukaryota > Metazoa > Chordata > Aves > Charadriiformes > Laridae > Rissa > Rissa tridactyla. The sequence continues at coordinate 1,637,147 of NC_071468.1, forward strand.
CGGGGACCTGGGGGGAAGTTTAGGACTTGAACTGCCTAACAGTAACCAGGTTTCTCACTGACTGACAGAGCTGAGTCCGGCCAAATGTAGCTCTGGAAGAAACAGCTCAAACAGGCAAAAGATGAGATTCTTCATTCCCCTGAGATTCTCTGTTTAGATTGATGACTAAATTAAATAGCAGCTAAGGAGATAGGCCTGCTTATTGTAAAATAGCAAAAATTGAAGAGTCATCCAGACATAAAACTCCCTTTTTCCTTATAAATCTGAACCTCTCAGAGCCTACAATTCCTGAAGATGGGTTGTATTTTAACATTTTCCCCTTCAACATCATTCTTCTGGGCCTTAGAGTCTCCAAGTACATGGAAGGCAGCATTGATAGCGAGGATTTGGTGGCTTCACTTGGTCTTAATGCCCTGTTTGCACTGTTCAAAACTGGTGAGGATCCCATCGCCTGATATTGTAGGAGAACTCGTTTGCTAATGCCAAATCTCACCCCCAGTCCTCTGAGGCTTCTGCTATCCAATGCCTATCAGATGTCCTTCAGAAGGAATCGTGTCCAGCTACTGAAGTTACCAGCTTCAGGGATAACTCGACAAGACTTTTCTGTGATTTTCTGCACAATTATGGAGTAAAATTAGGTTGAATGGCATAATAGTCATAGGCTTTGCTGTCTCACTCATGTAATGTCCCTTATGGTGAGAATATTTTTCCCAGCCTACACTTTACTTTGAAGACTGTATGTGAAGTGAATTTGATTCAGGTGTGTTCCTCTTCTGTTGCTGCACAGCAACATACACTTCAATTAAATGGCTTCATTCCTGAGGCTTTTGGCAACTGAGTATCCAAACCAGCCTTGAGAGCTACGGCCTTAGAACCAGAGACAAATCAGTGCAGAATAAGGGTCTGTGAAAAAGTCAACAGTACTGTTATTTCCTATCAACATAAGGGAAACCCAACAACATCTCAAATGTCAGCATATGCCACTTGTTCTCAAATGCTGGGGACTGACCACTGCAGCATAGTCCCCGTACTCCTGCTGATACTGCACCTACAGGTGTTGGACCAGATAACTAACTCCTGCTCATACTGCTGGAGATCAGAGGGAGGGAATCTCGGGTTTTGATGTTGTTTTCTTTTCTCGGGTGTCTGCAGACCCTTCATCTTTGAGCTGGTGTTAGACTGGGTGCAGTGGAGAACATACTCAAGGGGGCAGCCCTTCCCCACACAAATGTGCCACTTGGGGACTGTTCTTTGACAGGCAGCAGGTGTGTGAGGGGGAAACTCAGAGGTCAAAGTGGAAGATTATATTCTCAATGGAAGTTGCTTAACATGAAGAAAGGAAGAAAGAGAATCAGGGCCACACACAAAAAAGGAATAGTCTAGGCAAGCGAAAATCAAGGCACGTAGGTAGTTTGGTGGAAATTGGGGCTGATGTGATCTCACCATGTGAGGATACAGGCTGGCATACATAGACTAGAATGCCTTTTTCCACTCTCTAACATATTTAATGGTACTGGTAACTGAAGGTGAGGCAAACGTAGAAGCAGAACCCAGTAAGAAATGTTTTCACCGTAAGTAGCCTGCGGTGCGGGAGTTCTGACATACTGATCTGTGCAATTAGCCAAATTCCCTGCCTGTGAATGCACTGTCTTCCTGTAAATGAACAGCATGTCTAGTGCTCAGGCTTACCCTGCTCCTCACATGTGGTCAGTCAAAACAATTATTAGCAACCTCAAAGTATGCTGCATTGAGATTTCTCTCTCTCTACATGCTATGCACAATATTCACCGTAGCTTGTAGCAAGCATAGAAGAAAATAGAAATGGTCATAATTGCTAAAAGCCATCAAGCAACATGTTACTGATAAGAGTTGAAGCATGGCTTTCAGTTATTTTAACATATAAACTGATAGCCTCAAACCCACAAATTATTGTGGTCTTTCAGAGCGATACAATACTTGCCTCTGCGATGCAAGGGGAAAGAGCAAGGCAGGGATCTAGACTAGTTTGTGCTCTGGCCCCAAAGGGGCCTGGCAGGCCAGAGAACAGCGTGCTGCTGTCCATCTTCCCAGCCTGGCAGGTCCCTTTGTTACTGTCATGATAACACTGCTCTTCAGGTAGTGTTGGCTCATTTGTGTTTTCAACACGCAAATCAAAGTAAAGCCATTTTCCTCTGCCTTTCTCAGAAGACTCTTTAACCTCTTGTATTTAATAATCAGCATAAAAGTATGAAGATAAAATGTACAAGATGCTCATGGTACATCACTACCACTTAACAAGTGTCATGTATTTGTGAGTGTGCGTGTGTGTAAGGAAGAAAGCAAGCGTGTATTTCTTGATTCTGCTTTGGCTTTGCTGGGATTGTGTCACCTTTTAGATAAAGTAATAACAAAGTGAACACAACACAGATTATATTCATCTGTATCCCTGAAAGAATTGAAAAGAATTATTTATTTCTTTTTGTATGTGTATGTGGTCACAACAAAATGACTAACAACGCATAGGAAATACCGAGTGCCTCACAAAAAAAAAAAAAAGGAAGAGAGAAAAAAAGAAAAGTAATATATCTCCTAGTAAAAATGTAAAATCAGGGGAAAAAATAAAAAAGATTGTAGGCAGGAAATAGACATCAATTTCTGCGACTACCGCAATAGAAGCTAACACACGGGATGCTGTCTTTTGTTAAGAAGCATCAAATTGTTATGTAATTTAACAGCCTGATTGGCAAGACAAATTTAAGCCAAGGTAAGGTGTGTGTACGGTTTGTCAGATTAAAGGGATAATCATTTGAAGCTAATCCTTTTACTTTTCACACAGTTGTCTTTACAGAAGTCTTTCTCTTCATGTTTGCATTATCTCACATTATTGGGACACTATATGTATATTTTTTCCATGTATGTGATAAATTTAATTTATAATTAACCATCCGGATTAAGGCATCTAGGCAGGCAGAGGAATCTTCAGATGTTGTTAATTGTTTTCTTTAGGATGTGTGTCTTTTAAAGTTTTAATAATCACCATTTGAAGCTGAAGAGCTTTTTTCATGGGATTGTTTTTGCAAGCCTGCAAGTCCAATGAAATAGCTGAGCTTTTCAAATATTTTAACAGTGAAAGGCATGGTCATCCCCGTACACCAGTTTTCAGGAGGCTGTGTTAAAAGAAGGTGTATGGAATAGATAGAGTGACGTGTATGCATGCTGTTCTTTCAGATGTATAGAAGAGGTTTATTAACAGACATCATCTCTGAGCACTGCTGAAACACTAGCTCTTTTTTTAGGTGCTAAAATAGGAGCTGAGCTCTTTTTAAAATCTAGAGAACACTGAGCACTTCAAAATGTGTCTGTGAGCTCATTTGAAAGTTTGGTCCATAATGAAAAAGCAATGCAGGTAGCAATAATGTGGCACTTAATTAAAAACCTTTTGAATATAAAGCGTTATGAATTTTGATTCTTACAGAATTGCAGAAAATATGCTTTTTATTACGGGACAGCATGTGACATCCACACATCAGCAGACCTCTTGGAAAAAAATTTACTACTTCCAAAGTAAATCACTGCTTAGCATAAGTAAAATCAGCACGCACCAGACCAGCAATACTACACCACAGTATTTAATATCATTTCATTTGGAAATGCAAAGCAGTTGTCTTAACGTGGAATTTCTGTTCACAGCAAAATTTATTAAATGTCATGTATTTTCCACTGGTGACAGAACACTTGCAACTTCCTTGGAAGAAATAGTAGGTGTTTTCATACATTTCTTCTGTGAAATTGCTACTGTTGTTAAAATGCTTTGCATAAAAGAATGGTGGGAAGTAAAAACCAATTTATTTCTTAACCAGCAGCAATGTCAATGCTTTAGGTTTTGCTCAGACATGAGAGAGCCGTGTATCCCGTGCTGTGTTGACTGTTGTGCGGGAGAGCTCTCTCCGCCCAGCACCTTGGGTGAATGTGCCATCTGCATTGCAAGTGGAATCCGTATCAGTATTTCAGGGTGCTTTTTGCTCTGCGGTAAAAGTCTTTGAAGGGAAAACATGTGTTATTAAGTAATATCAAGATTATTAATATTGTCCGTTTGAACCATGTTAGCATCTGCTCAGTAATCTCTAAATGCTGTTACTTTTCAACAGTGTCCTGTAACAAATTAAAGTGAAACTTAAATTTATATTTGATAGGATCCCAATTCAGGAGGGTGTTTCAGTCCTATTTTTGTTATACATCAGTGTATACCTTGCTGAAAAGTGTTATTCATCCCCATTAGACAAATGTAGTTGGAATTGTTGCAGTTACATGCCACACATCAACACCTGCTTGTTTCCTTTCTTATTAAAGATGTAATATGCACGGAAATCTGGTCGCATCTGAAAAGGTGAAAATAGGTATCAAAGGCAAATCAAAGATTCTGTAACAGAGCACTAGGGCATACTTTCCAAAGTATCACTTCATAAAGCAGATCTATAGAAGCTAGACCCTGGCACGTATTTTCAAATGAAGCCTCTTAGCATGTTGAGGCTGCTTTTTGTGACCTAATGGTGATTTTAAATGGCTAGATTTAACTAGAGAGGTTTTCTTGCACATGACCTTTAAAAGGGAAAAAGAACAATGTTAGCATTCAACCCAAACCCCGTAGTCTGTCACTTTGTATACCATATCATTACTAGCAAAATTTAAAGGAAAACTGCACCCATTTCACTCAGCCCAGCAATACGAAAGTTCACAGGCTAAGAAGCACTTGTCACCATTTTTTAAATTACAATTGGCATTCCTGAGGAGGCAGCCATTTTACTGAAATATGATCTATCTATTCTATCTATCTATCTGGCTGTCCAGCTGCTGTGTTTGAGAATGTCTGTCACACACCCTAGTGTGGAAGTGGTACCTGAATTACAAAAACATATAATCGTCCCTAGATTATGTTCTCGCTTTGTGGAGTGCGGTGCAGGGTGTGGGTGAAAACATGTGCTTTTCCTCTCTTTCATGAGAAACAGAGCTGTTACAGGGTGGATTTGGACAGTCTAGTGAGCAGCTTGGTACGCTGGGACTTTGTTCATGACTGTACTTCCCTGTTTCTGAATGCCCCCTTCGGTTCAAATCTAGTCATTCCCCAGCCTGTGTGGTTAAGAAAGCAGGTTTTCAGTTGGAAAGAAACCATAAACCAGCACAATGATATTTGTGTGAGCATGAATGTGGCCTGAAACAGCAACCTTGTGAGCAGTCGGGTGCCCCATTTTGTCTCGATGGCCTGCTAACTTGGAGCAATCCTGCTGGCCATAAAGTCTGGAAGAACAAACTTTTTGCTTCCTATCTACTACTTTTTTGACTTGTAGTATGTATGAACTCTAAACAAATCAGGGTGGTGTGCTGTTAAATATCACAACTGCAAAATAAAAATCTGACCCTTCCATGGACAATTCACAGTCTGAGTGAACAAGTCAGAGAAAAAGTTCATAAGGAAAGAGTACAGCATGTGTTATTAAATGAGGAATGATTGGAAAAGCTCGTTCTTTTAAAGGCAGTGAAATTAATGTCATGCAGGTAAAATAACACTGTGCTACAAGAGTTGCCTGGCTTTGATGTGCTGTTCAAGAGCAGAATGCTGCACGATGACCCTCTGCAGTTTATTGTAGTGCATCTTTAGTCCTGGGTTCAGCAGATTGCTAAAAAGGGGGCAGGTGCATAGCTCACCGTGACTAGGGCCATACCTGCTGGAAAGAGGTGTGACCTCTTGGACAGCTGACATGGAAGAAAGAATATCCGGCTGCAGATACCATTTGGAAACCCAGGAGCAGCACCACCTTGACATAAATTCAGATAAGCTAGAGATAGACTTTGGGCAGTTCTGCTATAAAGTGTGCTCGTAAAAATGAAGGCCGGTGTCCCCAGTCATGTATTGGTTCAAGCTTCTTTAAGTGCTTTTAGGATTCCCACTTTTGGAAACTGGCTGAATCATGAAAAGCAAAGTGATGTATTATCAAGCTGGTCTTGAGGCTCTGGTTGTTGGGTTTGACATCATTTGCAATACTGGCATTGAGGAAGCTTAGTGTAGAAGACGGGGTATATGAGTTCATCGCTTGTTCAATATTGTTTTAAAGATCTATACAAATTATGCGTAATTAGCTAGTACTGCATCTCTGCTGAGTTGTGCTAACATCATTGAAGACAATGAATCTTGGCTGATTCTCGTTGCTGAGGCTCTTGTACTAAGAAGTTTCCTTTCATGGGCTGCACCTTCTCAAAGCTAGCTGGGCACCACTTTATCTCTTTGATGAAATGCAGATATTTTCAAAAGACACACGCTGCTGTCACTAGACTTAAGAGATCTTGATTATAATTAGAAATATTGAAAAGTACATTGAACTTAGATTTTCAGGCAGCTTCCCATACAAACTTTTAGATTGTTGAGCTGAGGAAAACTGGTATTGTTTTTCTTTAAAGGAAAGATTTTGCTTCCGAAAACATGAATTCTTTGGAATAATAGGTAAACTGTCCTTGTTGTTCATAAACATCTTATTTATGCATCTTCACTGTTGTGATAAATTAACTGAGTTTGTTTTATATTTCCCTATAGTTTACTTTAAATAATCCTTCACAGTCTTTCACCACAAGACCACATAAGATTCCTTTTTTAATACCCAGAATGCTGAAATAGCATTTTGAGCACAGACTGTAATGCATAACAAGTGTATAATTTCTTATTGGGAACACTGTGCAAAAACTTGTTTTCATATCAGCCAGTCTAAATTTTTTGCTTAATTCACTAGAACCCCTGTGTATCTACAGGGGTAATTTATAATTAGAGCTGCAGCAAGCAGTATGCTGGAGAGGCGTCCGTTCACGGACAAGCCTGTTAGGCTATGCTCCAGATCTGAGCCCCTACACGCCTCCGTTTGGCCAACAGCCTTCAAGCCGGGCTTACCGTTTAAGAGGGGGATTTTTCTTGGCTAATTTGAAAAAAAATAGCAAGCTCCCTAAGCTCTGGACCCCTTTGCAAATGAGCTAGGAGAGGGGTGTGCATGCCTCTGTGTGTGCGTGTTTGAAATTATCCATCTGTATGAACCAGGGTTCTGCACAGTTTGATGCAGGAGGTGGTGTCTTTTATTCTGCTAAGCATCATGCGCATTTATGGCACTATATATATAATAATAATACAGCAATAATCTAAGTCATTCCATCAGGGTCTCACAGTCCAAAGTTTACCCACATGATTCTGATTTTTAAGAGCATCACATTGGAGAGGAGAGGAGGGAAAGGAGGAAATAAGAACCCAGATTCTGCATTTGTGGCTGATTCAGCAGCTGGGGGTGACCACGGCTTTACATACTACCAAAACTTCTGCACGCTCCCAAAAGAGTCTCCTGATGTTGCTTATTATTTTTCTTGTATATGTTTCCACCACAAAACCACAGAAAAGGAAGAGTGGTAGGAGTGCAAGGGAGGAGAGAGAGAAATTAAAGAGATGAGGCACGTGAATTACGTCATTTTGTTACTGCCGAACAAATGAAAGATTTACATTCTAAGTACCACAGTCTGCTGAAACTGGTGGGAAGCTTTCCACTGATTTTGGATCAGGCCGGCGGTAGTTAAATCATCAGGCAGTACTACTACCACAACTCTTCCCACTGATTACTTCCAAACCAGAAGTTTCCACAGCTGTTGCTATTTGTTTAAAACTAAGGCCCATCCTAGAGATGTGACATTTTCAGTCGTCCTTTTCTTGCCTTCCACTTCATTTTTCTGCCCCCCACCAAGTCTCCAGCCTGCAAATGTGTGCAGAAGATTTCCACATTCACATCCATTCAGCTTTGGCTCACAAGCTTTACAGGCTTTCACAAGCAGAAGAAAATCTTTGCTGTCAGAATAGCTGTTTCCCTAACTCACCTTCTCTTCCCCATGTCCTTAATTTCTCAAGGAGTTTCAAATACCCTTTATGTCTTTCCCCGATAGGTACAGAATCGTCTCTGTTCTGTATAGCATTTGTCTACTTTTTCAAAACATTGAATTATTGGCAGGCTAATCTATAAAATGGGAACTAAATATGCTTATGTAAATGCTTTACAGAATTGCAGCATTTTGAATATAAGAATTGTTGTCTTCTCTTTAATGTGTAGTTTATGTTTGACTCAATACATAGGCTTAGATTAAAAGACTGTATATGTGTTGAGGAGGAAAGCCTTGGAGCTTTCAGGATTCTTAATTTGGTCCAATTATGATTAAGGAGACTCAAACTGTATCCCTCAGTGCTCTTTATTCACCATCAAAAATAATTCTTATATTTGCAAGTGGCAACAAGAAAAAAAAAAGTTAGGTTCAAAATAATTGGGTGAGGTTCTTTTCAGGAGAATTAATGTAACAAGAGCTGCTAAACTTATTGCACTTAAAAACACAAATAAGAGTGTTGGACAGAAGTTGTCAGTAGGTGGTCTCTTAATATCTCACCAGTTTTGAAGTTATGAAAAGGAGCAAGACTTTTTGAAATCTAGAAAAGAAAGAAAGAAAAGCTAGAAACCAAGTGAAAGAGCAGAGTCGCAGCACCGGTGACCCGAGAAACCTCATTGCTCCACTTATACTGGCACAATGTCACGTTCTCAGCCACTCCATCACCAGCAAGGGGAAAAAAAAAAGCTTTTCCTTTCCTTTTAGTCAAAGGCAGTGGGTAAGCAGAGCACGCGGTTCAGAGGGTCATTAAAAAGCATCAAAGGAGGCAGCCTCATGATGGTAATAAGACGGCTGCAAGGAAATAAAGTGGGCATTGATCTGCACTATCGAGTGTGACATTTTAACCGAAGCTAAAAGCCAAGAGCAGATCTAGCCCTCTTATTCATCTGCCTGCCTGTTTTAGTAAATTGTCTTTTTTTTTCCTCCAACCAGTGGCCTCAGAGGTCACTTCATATTAGCTGGCTTGTTAATACCGAGGCAATCAATACTTAATCAACAAGTAATGGGATTTTGCAGTCATCCTGTATGATCTTTCAATAAAGCCCCGAATCTATCTCAGCCCATTCAGAGCCTGACTAAAGGTGCACGATTGCTGCAGAGCAGGGATTTGATGGTCTGATGCTCTTAGGCTGATCTGCATCTGATTAAGACACCATGCAGCCACTGTCCTTCACCCTTTTGTTCCTTTATCCCCGTATAATGTAGCACAGCGCAGAAATTCGTCATCTTAGCTTTTAGATGCAACAGCAAAGGAATTAATATTTCCTTAGTGCATGATGATCCAGCCTCTTGGTCATGATATGCAACCAAAAAAAACGGCACAGGGGGAGGGAAATTACAGGAGAGACAGTGACAGGTTTCATGTATTGCCTAAGAAAACAAAGTTATAACGAATGGGTCCAAACCAGCCTTTTCATCTCTACCCACTCTATCCTCCTTACTGAGAGAGATGTGCTGATGTAACAGATGTAGTCACTGGACATGGCTGTATGCGAATATGCGTTACAGATGATTCACTGGGTCAGGAAAAAGGAACAAAAGCCAAAATTACAGGCTTCTCAAAGCATCCATCTCTTTTCAGACCTTCAAGTACACTGTTGACAAGGCTTGAGTGTAGCACTGTTTTAGGCTAATTGTTTTACCCACACTGATGAAACGTTCCCTCTTCTGACATTGTTCCCAGAAACTCTGTACTAATACTGTCCAAGGAGGAATCCTAAACAGATTCAACCAGAAAAAAGCCCACAATTTCTGCTGTCCAAAAGCAGCGCGAAAAGCTGGGAAGAGGAACGGCAGTAGACATAAATGTTAGGGACCTGTGGCAAACTTTACCACCTCTTTCCTGCTTCCTGGACTTAGAAGAAACATTCATTGAGGAAAGATTTGTCCAAGAGAACAAGTGAGTGAAATAGCAATAAGGGAATATGAAAAAAAGATGATTGCTGACATAAAACATGGAGATCAAACTAATGCAGCTTCAAGGGGGCACCTGCTCCTTCAATGGCAGGAGTGATGCATGGCTGCCCGTGGCAAGGGCTGTGCCAGGAAGGATTGCCGCTCTCTGTGTGCAGAATAGGAACCTGTGGTTTGTGCCTTTTTCTTCACTCCCATTATTGGCAGAAGGGTAGTTCACAGTATGCATGTGTATGAAAACACGCTCTTCTGAGTCACTTTGTGTTTTATTTTTGTGGATATGAATTTCTGGAAACCGAGCCTGTGTTTCCTATTTTCCACCCTTCTCAGGGGCTGGGGAGTTTGCACAAGCTTCAAGCAACGGCCTTTCTTTCAATTTTGAGTTGCCGTTTTCTTCCATCCTGTTGAATTTGTTTCACCTACACTGCCTGCCCACGCAGCGTGTCTGCATGTGCAGCACTGATGGTGCAGGCAGCAGGAGTGGGGAGGGGATGTGTCCTGCCTGTCCAACTGAATAGGGCACAGGAGGGAGCGGCATCACATGTGAGATGTCCTGGGCACCTTTGTGGCAGGCTGCAAATGCCACCCCTGGAGCTTATGAAGTGCACACTGGTTCATATCCCAGGTGGCCATTGCAGAGAGGAGGGAAGTTCAGCAGCTCAGACACAGCCTACTCCTGGTAGATATATGTTTAAATTACCTCTGGAGTATTTTGGTTGGTATTGCTAGCAAAAGTAGCTCACAGCTTCGCATCCTTTCTTCCAATATGGATGGCAGAAGAGGACTCTCTTATTTTGGTGTGGAGGCACACAAGGGTATAGATCACAGCTTTGTTTTCTGTGAGTTCTCCTGGGGCATGGTGAGTGGCTGGGACCTGTGTGGAGGCAGGCAGAGTGGAAAGAACCCTTAGTTCCAGCAGGTTCAAGTGCAGGGATTGCTGGGGGTGGGTAGTGGGTGTGCTACCCGTACAGAAGGTGCAGGGAGCTCTTCACACAGCGGGTTCATTTTCCCCCAGACATCAAGTGTGCTTGCTGTGGCCACAGTCTCCTTTGGACGGACCATTTTTGCTATGGATACATGCCAGAAACGATCCATCCACGCCTGATGGCTGAGTGCTGTGGTCCTTCTCATTTCAGTAAGCACTGAAAACAGGAGGAGACCATTTTTATGCGTACACAAAGGCCAGGATCAACTTGGGCCAGTGTGTGAACAGTCATTGAGTGGTGCTGGGCAAAAATCAGGATTGGCTCACACAGCAGTCCAATCCTTTAATCAGAATGAATTGAACTCTAATCTACTTCTTGGCAATGAACAAATAGGCAGTCTTGGATATGGATGCTATTCTGTTTTGCGGATATATGTGTTTGTGCAGAGTATGGGGGTGCGGGTTAAAATCAGAGCTGTGCGAGCCCTGTAGGGTTCCATTCATGATGAGGTTTGCAAACTAATCCATGTTGCTTGATTTACAGGGATTGGAAACAAACCAAACCTCGCAGATTTGTTTGAAGGGGTTTGTGTGGTGTGGGGAAAGATGGTCTATCTGTACTTGTTCTCTTGCATTTTCCCTGAACTAACCCCTAGACAAGGCAGGAAGATCTTAAGGTTTCATGGTGAATAGGTGCATAGAAAGGAGCCAACACTTTTGACTTCACTGGTTGTCCTAACAAATGCTGAGTTTCATGAGTTCTATTTTCTTTTTAAAAAGACAGTCACCAGGTAATGATTTACTTGTTCTTCTCCAGCGCTATCATTGCTTCTCTTCCACAGCTCTTTCCTGGATGGATCTTAGGTCACGTATTTGTTCTCACGTTATTAAAACATCACTAGAGAGACCCTAAGAAACTGTTAAGTCTCTTATTCTGTGGAAGAACCAGGAAGATGACCGGTGTATTGCTTCTCTTGAAGCTTCTGTTTCATAGCATTTATGTTAATTGAAGCTTGAAAAGGACACTGGGACATGTTTCACATTCTGATGGCAGAACGGGGAACTTCCGTACTTTGGAATGGCTTGTGTAGCAATGGAAGAGTCAGTCAACCAACTGAATGATTAAATATAACAAATATCAGCTAGTAACAATTCATGTTGATTTGCAAAGTATATTGAGAACTGTGGAAATCCTAGCTGTAATGCTTATTTTGGCCTGCTTTATATATAGCTCCTGAAATCAGTCCTTACCTTGCATGGGAAGATAAACCTGGTAGCTCTTAAATGGTTATGATAAAGCCAAGAGTGTCTTTATTTGGCTAAACTTCAAACCTTCAAATCCCATGCAGTGCCATATTGTCATTAACTACTGTGGGCCAGGTTTTCAGAGAGCGGCAGGCACATCTCTCTAAAAATTGGAGACTTTTTCTCTTTCATGGAGCATCTGCTCAGGATCTGAAGCAGTAGCTGAGCAGTCTTGAGCGCAGTGTCTTCAGGGGCTAAAGTATCCCTTTCTAGGAGATGGCAATCAGCTAACCCTTGCACATATCTCTTCCCTGTGCTGTAGCTGTCTGCTCCCAGAATCAATAGCAGCTGTAATGACCGAGCACACGGATGACACACCTAACAGGGAGACGTGCGTGTCAGTGAGCTGGGGCAAGCTGGGGGAAGCGGCAACTTACTCCTTTGGCGTGAGGAACGCTGGAAATTAAACAAGGGAGGAGGACAAAGAAAGTGCGCTGCCTCAAGAGGTGACTGTCAGGGACAGGTCTGCTTCAAGTTCCGTGTTGCCATCGCCAAAGCGTCACTGTCCTGTGCAATCCTGATTTCCCCTTCTGCTGGGGTACAGATGTTACCCCAGGCAGTCCCAAGCGGAGGGAGCCCATGCTGCTCCACCAGCTGAACCTGCGCTGCTCTAGTATTGCTGTGGGCACCCTCAGGCTGAGGGGAGCTGCCGTTTGCCCCCATGGCCTTCTGCCAGGGGTGTAACCCCTGGGATATGGCTGTGGGTGGAAGCTGAAGATGTTGCTAATGTTGTGCAGTGGTGGGGCCTTAAAGGAAAAAAAGACGAATTAGAGTTGTCATTGCTCACCAGTTCTGCATCATCGGTGAGTTTTGGGCTGAATGTCTCCTTTCTGCTGGGCAGGCGGTTATCTGCAGCTTAATTTGCCATACTTGAGTGTTGCAGGTTTAACTCAGAGGATTAGCAATTGCTCTGGACAGTGTTGCTGTTAGCAGGGGCGTTTGAACTCTGAATGGGAAAGATCAACAAAGTGTCTCATATGCATTTTGTAAGCGATGACAGACTACAGCGAGTTACGAGGAGGCTATATTAGGTAGAAATCTTACATGTAGCTCGGAATGGGATAAGGGGAAAAGTGGAGATAGTGGAAGAATATGTGACTATTTTTGTATCAGCCAGATACCTATTGGTCAGTTTGTTACAGAGGTTGCCTGGGAAGGTCAGCGGCAGCTCAGTGAGCTGTGCTGCCAAACATGCCTGGGCTAAACCGAAACATTCATTCCTGCACAAGCCAGGCAATCTCACAACTATCAACTGTGAGCTGCGGTGTGGACAACGACTATCCTATTCTTGTGTTACGAACATGTTGGTACTAGTCAGTTATGACACCTTTTATCTGTTCTTTTCTGCAGTGTATCGTTTCTTTTCTGCTGGGTTTCGATAGGGTGTACTTCGGTTCAAGCTGTGTACCTTGCACATAAAACAGCTACTGGAGTCTGCTCGCAGGCTGACCCCTGTGCTCTGAGACAGGACAATGGCAGTGTGACCTGCATTACTCAAATTCCAGCCTTCACGGAGCTGTCATCAGCATGCCTGGAAAATTAATGTCATTACGCTGTCGCTCGAGGCTCGGCATGACTGCTTCTCGCCTGCCTGGGAGACGAAGCCATGGCAGAAAGTGAATATTGTGGCTTACTGCTGCAAGGGAGGGACAAGCACTGCCGAGAGCCGATGGGATATTTGTCTTCATGAGTTTTGCAAATGGAAGTCTGTCCTCTCTGTTTACTACTCTAAGCTTTTGTGTATTTGCAGCACTATCTTTCAGTGGTTACTGGAATCTGTGCTAACTAGGGACTGATTTGACCGCTGTTATTCAATGTGGGGGTGTGACACTTTCCAATTTCCACTGGGCATTATCTTGAACAAGAATGAGGGTGCAACAGTTTTTCTCCCCTCTTGATTTAAATGCATTTCTTCCACTGTCCTCCCCTGCCACATTTTTTTGTAGGGCTTCTTGACATAAAACAAACTCATGCAGTTCAATCCAGTGAATGGAGTTGAGAATATATTTCTTGTCCTCGACAGCAGTGGCCCTCAGCAAACTGAATAACTGTTTAACTATGCAAGGGTACTGAGCGCCCTCACATCAGCTTTTCAAGTAACTTTAGGAGAGTGGTTTTGTTTGCACTTAGGTGAAAAAGCCGTAAGAGAACCATGGAGCAAGAGAGGAGAGAAAGGGACATTGCCGCCTCTTCTTGTTGCATTGCACCAAACCAGCTCGCTGCTGCCTTCCCTACCCTAAAAATACCGCGAGGAGCCACAGAGGAACTTGCTTCTTCTGAAATGAGAACCAAATAGTAGACCCTTGTGGGGCAGCATGATCTCTCTTGGATCAGTCCCACAGTGTGATCCCTGCCCAGTGCTGGAAGTTGGCTCTCTGAATATACCTTGTACCACCCATTCCCTGATGTCAAGCAAGTGGTGTCTTAACTTAAATCTCAATATTTCTTCCCAAAGCGGCTGTGCGATTTTAGATGATGCAACTTATTTTGAGTTTTCTCCCTCTTTCACCTCCTTTGGTTTAAGCTGGTAGTGGGAGCACTGAAGTGCTGAGAGAACGGCGTGTGGCTTTCACAGCAAGCTTCAGCCTACGAAATCTGCAAGTAAAACAAATCTTGCCTGACACACAGAGCTTTCAGGGCAAGGACAAGCATCCAGTAATGATCAAAACTTCAGAATGGCAAGATCTGCTAGCCAGGCAACTACTGTGTGATGAAGAAGCTCAGAAGTCTATACAAAAGCTGTAAGACATTGATTAGTGTCACCGCACAGTAACTGTGTACATGGCATTTACGAACAAATATCCTCTCTGAGTGTTATTTGTTGCATTATTTGTTTGTTTGCATTATGAATATCCAGATCAATAAGACCAGATTCCTAACTCTTCATCTTCCTTTTAAGTATCAATAGATAAAGTCCTGTTCCATGTGACTGTGAATTAAATAATCTGGACTAAATAAGGGGAAGAGACTGAGATACATAAGAAAGCAGATAGTGCTCTTGTACCTACTGCACGTACATGCAAACCTGCCCCATAAACGCACGCTACCCAGCAAGTTGTTTCTTTGGCTTTAGCGTTGTGGCAACTGCACACAGAAGTAACAAAACAACTGACATGGTGCACTGACCTCTGTTAAACAGTTGTTTATTTGACTGTTCCTGCTAATATCCCAATAAGTCACAAGTACAAAGTGTTAACTCTCTCCTTTTTTTTCTTTTTTTTTTTTTTTTTTTTCAATTGCTAGACGTCCAGGACTCACTGAAGGCAAAACCAAATCACATCCTGAATAAACAACACGAGGGACCAGTGCTAGAGAGGAAGGCTCTGCAGGGGGAGCGGATGGAGTGCTGTCTGGAGCAAATCAGGTGTGTTCTCTGAAGGACCAGGGACCTCCCAGCAGAATAGGAAAAGACGGTGTTTGGGTGCCAGGAGCAGAGCTGGGCGGGCAGAGCTGCAGAGCTGTCCGGCTCTGGAAGCTCAGGTGTCTCCAGGCATGCACATGGCAGCTCTTGTTGTCTCACAGCAGTGACAGCCTGTGCCTTTCACACTTGATTTTTGCTCTCAGGAAAAAAAAGCACTTCAATATTCAGGGCAAAACTGTGCTCATTTATAAGTGAAAAAATAATGCTTTTTTAACATGCTGCTCCGCCTTGCTGCCTTGATAACTAGAGAAATAGCGTAGCATGACTTTAACTTTTATATCTACAAGTCCTTTCTTAGGGTCCCGTTTTATTTCAGATAACTTCTACTTGAGCGTCTCTTTGTTGTAATGTCTGGAGATCCACTTAATGTTTGCATTGGAAGTCCTTTACTCAAAGGGAATTTTTGATCGATGACATATCAGGAGCTACTGTTCTTGGCCTGGGATAGCTGAGAAATGTGGAAGGGGCTGAACAGAGTGTCTGTGTTTATGTTCCAGGGAAGAGGCCCATCTGGACTTGCTCTGCCTAGTGCCTTGCTCTTTAGAGGTCCAGTTGCAAAATGACAACCTTCTTTCACAATGACAATTACTTCTGAAACAAGCAGCCATGCCTGGCAGTCACTGCCCAATTCCCAATATTTACCTTGCTTTATTACATTACTGTAAACTTTGGTTGGCTATCAGAGCCAGTTGACGACTCTGACAATTCGGAATCTGAAGGGCTCTTATGAAATTAAACACCGCCTTTGCGTGCCATCCGAGCCTCTAGCTGGGCAAGTGAAAATAAATGTTCCAAAGGTTGTACTTTATATAGCCACAGACTTGACCTCTAAGTGCCTTAAAAGGGCTCACATACTTAAAGGTGCATTACCAGGCCTTACACTAATTCACTGTGATGGCTAAAGTGCTTTGTGTATACCACAAGAGACCAGAAGCCCTTGAGGATCCTTAGAGCAGAGCATGTGGGCAGTTAACATTATTCAGCTTGAATTTTGTATTTGCAGCCAGTCATGAGTGAAAGTAGGGGTAGACTATTTGCATATTGTTTTGGTATAAAGCTAGAAAAATGCTTCCATATGTGTAAGTCATGTAACTTCATCCTGTGTGTTTCTTAGATGCCTGCAAAACCCTAAATAAGATGAGGCCCTTTCTTTTCCTTTTCTTATTTTTTCTTCTCTTCTTTTGCCTGCTGAGAATTTCTTGGGAGCATTCATCCCTCCCTCTCTTTAAGTTTGCTGGTCTAAGCAGGAATACTTGAGACTGATTTTAATTCTTAACTAGATGGACATGATTTATTAATTCACATTTGAAATAACAATTGCAGTCGGAAGGAATCAGCTGAAAGCCTTAATTACATTGGAAAATATGCTTCAGTGTAGCATGGCCCCATCCAGCTTTCAGAATGCATAATTATCATCATTTTTTAATTTTTATATTTGAAAAATTGTGATGGAGACCAGACTCTGCTGGCTACTCGCACTGCTTCAAAGCAATGCCTAAATCAGAAGTGAGTCTTTAAATAGATCATTTTCTTACTTGCTTGTTAGAGCCCAACCACATATGTAGACTTACTGTGCAGGGTTGGCCTCAGTGTTTTGCGTATTATTTTTACATCTGAGCCAACTAGCAGTTTCTGTGCCCAATTCCAAGGAAAAAAAGATGCTAAACTGTGAATGCACACTGGCAGATGAGCTGAGATTAGGTAATTTGGGATCACTCCATAGAAATCACATATGGGCTTTGGAGACTGGGAATTCATTCCTGTTCAAACAGTGACCAAATGGGGAACAGAGAAAGAAAGATCAAGGTAATTAAAAAACCAAAAACCTGAACTTCCTGAAAAGAAAAAATGCACCACAGAACAAGGAAGAAAAAACAAAGCCTTCCTTGCCTTAATCTTGAAAAAACATGACAGTTGAGAGAGATATTGGCCTACTTAACCCAAATGAGGTAACACGTGAGCACTTCCAGCTATGATTGCAATTCGTATCACCATTCTGTCTCTTAAGACTTCTCAGTATTTTCCTTCATTCTGTGTCTGTCTTTCTTCACTCCATATTTATTTTTTTCTCACCATCTTTTATCTTTCCCATGACCCTCTTGCCCTTATTCTGTTATCTAGGTTAGCTATTCATTCAGTTCACTATAAAACTGGTACTAGTTAACGAAAACTGCTGTAAAGTCGGTCCATTTTGAGGTGATCACGTTTTTATTTTTGAGTTTGAGAAACCTAGAAAATCTGTGCAAAGTTCACTTAAAGATTTGGGTTAAAAAGGAAGTCTGAAATTGTTTCAAGTCCTTGTTCAAAACTGTGATTTGGCAAAAAACTGCTCGTAGCCCTGGTCTGGCATTGGACACAAACCCAAGGCTGAGAGGTGCCTGGAATAGGGTTGCTCATTTTCAGTTATGAGTACAGATGTGGTAGGACTGAAGTAAGGTCCATAGGAGCCCAACTGCCAGGGTAGGAAGCTCAGAGAAGGTCCTGGTGGTTAGCAAGGCTGGCACCCTACTTCATGACTCACGCCAAGGCCTCTTGCAACCTTCTCTTACCAGTAATTTCCATTTTCACGTACGCACTGACGTCCTGGACGAAGACTTGCACCTGAGGGCTACAGAGTAGGTTACATTGTCTGCTCATGCAGTGTAAAATACTAGATGAAGTGTGGATTGGCTTATGAGAGAATAGTAAGACTGGCAACACAAAACCCCAATGCCTTAATATCCTGCGTTCAGTGCAAAGCACTGCATGGGATGGTTTCATGTTAAGACCTGGAGATGGTGGAGCTGTAGAACAAGGAACTGTTTGATTCTTCATTAGCTTCTCCTGACCCTCTGTAAGCAGCAGGAGCCCTTCTCCCTTAGCATCTCCCCAGCCTCAGCCCCTCAGACACAGCAGAGAGGAGGCATGAAGCAAAATGTAATAGGTGGTCATATGGGATACTGCAGAAGATGGATGGAGAGGGCTGAAGTGGAAGAGGAGCGACTGAAGGAGCTCATAGTTCAGCTTGAATATCATCATCTGGATAGAGAGAAGAACCCAATCCACAACCTCATCTTAATTAGACAGGAGAAGGGAAGGGGAGGATTGTGATGCTCATCTGTTTAAGTCCAGAGGAGAAGCTATGGATTGGTATGTGGCAGACACCACAAAAGCCACAGGGTTATTTTCTTGTTCTAAACACAGGTTAAAGCGGCACTCTCAGGTATTGGAAGACATTAAAACTTTTCACTGGCAAAACAATGCTGCATGAGGTGTCCTAAAGAAAGGGAAACTTCCTGAAGAGCAGGCTACCCATAACACAATCAGAGGTGAGCACCACAGGCCACATAGTCAGTGTAGGAGCAGAAATAACTTTTTTGCACCGTATCTACCAGGCTCTGGATAAGGAGCGCAGTTTGCTTACCAAGCTATTGAGAAAATAGATTAACAAATGCTGAAAATAACTATTTCCTCGTCAGCAAAGGGCTCTTCCCAGGCTTTTCCTGAAACAGAGTAGTCTGAAATCATACACAGGAGTGCAGGAGTAATTGGTTAAAACAGGGGGAAGGAAATACCACTTTGACAACTCTGTGTCCTTGACTAATATTAAAGGTTTTTGCCTTTTCTCTCCAAACTTGATGAAACTTCTTACACCTGTACGTGTGCAGAAATGTACTTCTGAAGTAAAACATGGTAAGTGCTCTTCAGAAGTCATTGTTAAAATACAGAGGAGGATCCTTCTTTTATTCCTTCAGATGTACACAAGTCTTCAAATATTTTTACAGAGAATCGGTATGGTGGAAATCTCTTTGTGTTATGACTTACAGGATGAAGTAATTCCACTTATTATTGCCCCTAAAAGATGGAAATGATAACTTAATGAAAGTTTATCTGTGCTCTTCCTTAGCAGCTTTTGCCCAGTGTAGCATTTACAGTATTGAACCCCAAACTTCCGTAACACACCTATGGGGTATCTCATTAGCTCTTCATATCTTCCACTTGTCATCTTTGCACTCCTCCCTGAACCCACTGAGGACCACCGCCCCTTGCCTGGCCGGTGAGCCCACATCGTGTACAATACGGCCTTTTTTTGTGCACGGGGCTTACTCAGACCTGAAGTCTCTTGCCAGAGCTGGGAGATACTGCAGAACTTCACCAATAGGCTCCTGACCTTTCTGGGACTTGGAAGCGGCCACTTTTTAAAAACGGTTTGTGGATGTTTATAGGAAAAGGAAACAAGAGAGCTAACAGGATAGTTGTATCTGGTGAATTCGCCTCTTCTGTCCCTTCAGCTGACTAGTGATAAATAAGGTAAATGCAAGACTGTGCTTGAAAATCTAAGAGCAAAAGAACAATCTTTTCTTCTCTTGGCATGGCTTCCGACAGTGTTTGCTGTCTGCCAGCGTCGCTGTGAGTTACTGCACACTGGGTCATTGTTACGTACGTGGAGCCAGTGAGGGCAAGAATAACCCTAGAAACAGTCTATTTTCCATGACTGAGCAAGTGTTGTTCTCTGCCCCTCTGATACATCCAACTACCTGATGTGTAAAAATGACTGGAGTTACGTTCAAGCTGTGTGTCCATCCTTGCCCAGCCATAACACTGGTTAAACAGGTACATGTCTATATTATATATCTGCATATATAAGAATATATACGTACACATGCACAAACCTATACATGTAACGCTCTTGTATGTGCCAAGCCCATCAGCTGCCCGCTTGAGAAAAGCGGGAGAAAGCTCTGGGCAAGCTAAAGGTGAAAGAAGAGAATCAAGGCTGATCTCTGGAAGGGTGAGACAGTTTCATCGAGCAATACAGCTCAGTCATTTTGGAAATGGAGGATTTCTGAGAGCAGATAGCATCTTTCTTTAGGATCTGATTTTATTCTGAATGTATGAGTACTTAATGAAGGGTGACACCACAACAGAGCAAAGAAAGAATTGTTGGTGCAAAAATCCTATCCTTATCTGACCCCCAGCAGTGAAGTTTGTGAGCATTAAACACCTCCTTGCTCCTCGGCCATGAAAGAAGTTTATTTCTATTCCCATTTTAATTGTTGGAAACTGAGAATCAGGGAGACGATAATTCAGACTTTCAAAGTTCTGTTTAAATAACTAGGTGTAGAAAGAGGGCAGCATGCCAGGAAAAGAAGGTCTTCTGAAAACATTTCTGCAAACATCAAGAGGGAGCCAAATGCTTTATGCTATGCTGGCCCTCCTGTGAAGGACATTTTCTGCAAACCTGGCCTTAATTGGTGCTGAGCACTGGAAAATTCTGGTCCTCTACCCAGCATTATGGCATTATGGGTCAGCTTGGTGTATCTGTTGCATTAGACCATCCATCCTCTGATTCAATATTTGCCCTGGTTGTACAGGCCCAATTTTATTTTGTTTTATTTGTGAAGAGATAATTCAGGAGGGGAAAAAAAAACACACTTTTTTTTTTCTCTCTCTCTTTTTTTTTTTTCTTCTCATCTTTCAGCTTGGGATTTCCAGTAGCACGGCCCATCCTACGCCCTTCCAAAATGCACTGAAAAGGAGCCATCTGTGGGTTCCCTCTGTTGATATATTTCCAAAAGACCTTGCAAAGTGACATTAATTGTTTTGACTGTGTGCACCTATTCGTTATTACACACTGCTGCCTGACTCTACTGCCTTTTTTTTTTTCTTTCTTCAAGTAATAATCTTGCACTATACTCAAATATTTGTGTACAGTCAGCTCAGAGAGCGTCAGCCGAGAAGCCTTCCTGCTCTCAGGAAAGCAGAGATGTTCTGAAGTCATTTCAGTGTTGGAACACATTTCATACTTATCGGGCGATTTCTTGTGTACAGATGGGACCCACCCATCCCACATTATCAAAGTTAGCTCCTCTCCAGATTCCTTCTGCTGTAGCCTGGGTTGGCTGTGGAAGATTTGAGCACATCACCTTCAGCGTTATCTTCAGCTGGTGTCTGAGGTGTTGACTGCAGGAGCTGCAAGCTGACATTCAATACTGCGCATTTCTTTCTGCAGCAAAGCCATGAAAATCTGATGGACTTCCTGGGCAATATTAAATCCCAGGCAAAAGCTTTATAAAAGCTACTTCAGAACACTATCAAATTATTAGTATTCTTTTTCATAATACAGATGGGGTCTCATTTCATTGAAAGAAAAAGAGAGAGAGAGAGAGTGTGTTTTTTCCAGCCCTCTTGGGAATTATTTTATTGAAAATATCAAAACTGGGAAGATTTCTCCAGTGCCAGGGGTCAGAATCTTTGACTAGTTTGTTGTAATGTGAACATATAAAAATTCACTCAGTGCTCATTCTCTACCTTTTATTTAATGTACAATCCAGGTAGTTCCACTTTGATTCTTTACATTACTGTCCCTAGCACTGAACATTTGCCTTCAGTGTTTTAAATTTCTTTCATGAATTCTGAAGAAGAGAAAACTTCAGGAAAATTGCCATTGGCCTAATATGTATTGATGTACTATTACCAGTAAAACAAATTTTTGTTATACCAACTGACGCTGAATAAACAAGTACTTTATATTTCTTCTGTGAAGCTCTAACTTGAAGTATTCTTCACTGTAATATCTCCACTTAAAAATAGCATTTTCTTACTACTTCCCTGTGAATCATATCTGCATACCTTAATAAGTAAGTGTTTAATATTTTAATTTCTATTAATACAGAATAGTAAATGCTGCTGGAAGTCAGCTGAAGTAAGAACTATGACAGGCAGTTAAGTTACGTTTCTCCCTGTGCATCATTGTCATCGTCACCGAGTACTATCAATATAAGGACCAGCCAACTCATAATTTCACAGAGATTGGGTTTTTCAATGATCGCTAAGGGCAGAGTTGTCACACAGACCCTTTAGTGTGACAATGATTCATGAGAAGAGAAGAAATCAGCTCGGTTCTCTCATCACCAGTGACATTTTCTTTGGACTGGCAGTTAAAATATTTTTTTGCTTATAAACAGATTACTGGTAATCTCTAAAGTCAGGTAAAGGTGACAAACATGGGATCCCTGTGGATATATATGCTAATCATTTTTTAGCAGAAACCTGGGCTGTAAAGTGAGATCACCCAACATAGCCTCATTACCTCAACTGTTTTGCCCTTTTCTTATAAAAGGAGGCAAGTTCACCTGAGTTGTGTACATAAACCCTGAGAAGGTTTGTGTCCAAGTCTGAACTAGGCAGTGTCTCTGACGGGCAAGTGAAATCCTGATTTGGAACAACTCTGCTGTATGAAAGCTTGGCTCTTCTGCAGGTTGGCATTGCTTGTTTTAGGCTATGTTGGCTGGTATTAAAATGCCTTTAAATTCCCCCAGAATGACAGCTAAGGGAAGTATTGTGTTGGTGTTTTGAGGCAGATCTTAAATGAAGGATTGCTTTTGTCTGATATCATATGTAGCATCACGCGCAAGTGCTTCTTGTGTTCTTTGTCAAGGGGTTATGAAGGCTTCATCCATGTAGCTGGGAATGCAGGAATATTGCTGATGCAGAGAGGACTGTGTTTCGCAGGGCTGCAGTATGCACCTCCCTGATCTAAGATGAGAAAAAACGCCATTGGGATGGCTTTGATTGCTTTAACCTTTCTGTCCTCCACACCGAGGCAGCCCCTGGAGCCACTCTCTTGCTTCCAGCCAAGATTCCAGCCTCTTTCCAAATATCCCATTTTAAGTAAGCAGGTGGCTGAAGTCTTCCTGAGTCCAGGGCCGTCTTACCTCAGGCATGGTCTAAACCACAACAAGACAAAGGAAAAAAAATCCAACAGAAAACCAATGTGAACTAAGGCCAGTGCTTGTCTCTGTTTCTGACTATGCAGTCCATATTCTGTGAATAAATTCATTTCTGCATGTTTAATCTGACACCTTTTGCAAGCAATACACTCACTCAAAACACCAGCAATGAATAAACACTACCAGCCTCTTGTAGATATTTGATTGGGTAGCTAATTCACAAATGATTGACTACCCAAGTAGTGAGAGCATATGGAGGCTCTGTGAGCGACTGTCAACACGAGGAAAGTAGTCAGGGAAGCCAATTGTTAAGAACTGAAAACAATAGCGAACAAGAAAGTCCTTGAAGGAATGTGGCACTGGGTCTGCTCGAAGCATGAATTTATGAAAACGCGTGGCCAAAACAAAAGAAGATGGCAGCATCATTTCCTATATATGCTCCTCGTTGTTGGTTATTATTATTCCAATTTTTGACACTTGAATGAAATGTGGTATAATTGGGCTTCATAGCTGCTGCTTCAGGCGACATCAATTGCCTTTTTTAAAAATGATGATGGCGTTGAGGGAGACTCTTTTTTTCCTTTTATGTTTTGAAGCTGCCGTACTCTCAGTGCCACTCGTACAATACACGAAAGGGGCATTGTACTCCTGGGAGGGTCTGCAAGGCTGGGGACTGATCCCATAAAGAAATACGAGATGGAGAAGAAAAGAAAAGTAAACATACTGTGGGATGTCACGCTGAAGCTAATCCCAAGATATTCCTTCTTCTTGTTCCTCTCTGGGTTTTCCTTAACGATAGCTCAAGCATTTCACTCCCTTCCTCGTAGCGTGCCGAGTGTATAAC
This sequence comes from Rissa tridactyla, assembly GCF_028500815.1. Taxonomy (NCBI): domain Eukaryota; kingdom Metazoa; phylum Chordata; class Aves; order Charadriiformes; family Laridae; genus Rissa; species Rissa tridactyla. The sequence continues at coordinate 1,661,200 of NC_071468.1, forward strand.
ATTACAGGTGTATGCAAGGAAACTCCGTTCCTTGCCTTCCTTTGCTTTGATTCAGTAATCAATTCTGTCAAGTTTGAAGGACCTTAAGCTGTCATGAAAGGAAAATCACTCCTTAAACTGTGTTTATTCCTGATGCAAAAAAACACCTCTGCATCTTTTGTTTGTATTGATGGGTATACTGCAGGATTTGGTTGGCTTATTTTGACTTAGAGAGGAAATAAGATGAGAAGCATTATGTTTTTCAAAGTTGGATTCAGCAGGGATAGGGAAGATGTATTCATCATTCTGCTTTTGCATTGAGAAGCAATTCTTTAGGAGGTAGAACAAATCTTTAAAAAATAATGCTGAAAATACTCTAATGACTAAGATGACTGAATGAACCTATTGTGACTGAATCCATTGCGGGGGATAGGTCCTACAGGGGATGTTTTAATCATCACATCGTGGCCCTCATTTCTGCTCCTCCTCAAGTCCACCAGTGCAGGGCTGGTTAAGCCCCAGCATTTCATTTCAGTGTCCCCAAGGGACCTTCAGCCCCCCAGTGCTATGCCGTGCCCTGCCCTTACAGCCTCTCCCCTTTGGCTGTGTCCCCAGCATTAGGGTTTGGGTGGTGATGTAGAGCTGAAAGAAGTAGAGGGGTTTTTTGTCTACAGTAGGGGAAGCCTTTGCATTGTCTGAGTGACAGGTGGAACTGGCGCTGGAGGAGAGAAGGGAAATTAGTTGAGCCATATCCGTATAGCTTTAAAACCAAAATATTTGCATATCTTGAAGGCAGTTTCCCTTCAGACAGACCCAAATGAAGGGTCTGGATCCAAACACCCCCAAATGAAGGACCATCTGTCCTGTAGCTCTGTTGTAGCCGCTTCACAGAAAAACTGCCAAAGGATGCGCAGGATGTAGCCCTTCTGCCAGGTGCTGTCGGCAGCAGTGGATGCTGGGTTCGGATGTCAGGAGGTTCCTCCTAAAATTAACAAACCCTCATACTTGCGCAGATCCCCAGTTGAGCGAAATGGCTCCCCTTGGTGCTCTCAGGCAGCAAACTCCTCTTTTGCTAAGGCCTGAGTTTGTGCATAAAGCAAAGAAAATGCTGCTGAGAAAAAAGGAGCATAATTGGGGAAACACAACCACAGTAACACAAACGTCAGTTTATAATATTACAGCTTGTAAACAAGACGTACGTAAACTCCCCCTCCACACACGCAGGAATCCTTTTCCTCACTTCTCTTACCCTCTGGCAGGAGTGTTCAGTGCATATTGTCCCTTTAATATTTCTTTCTGTTTCTTGCCAGCCCTTTCCCCTAGGCGCTCCACCAGGAGCCGCTGATGTTGACTAGTGGAGATGCTGTCTCTCTACCACAGGGTTAAACTCGTGTCTTCCTGCTCTTACTTGGTCACACAGATGCCAGGGATAGGAGTGCTGGTGGAGACATCTTGTCCCCTTCTCCCAGCATCTCCTTCTGACTTTTCATTCTCACCAAAATGCCAGACTTTGATTACTTTAAGGCTCTTCCAGCTGGTAAAACCCATTTCTTCTTCCTCTTCTTATTAGTGAGATCCCCAGCGGAGGATCCCTCGTGACAGCCAGCACTACTGCCAGGACCTGACACAGAGCCGGGGGCTGCCTGCGGGGGCCGAGATGTAGCAGAGTGAGCACAGAGTCTGGGGTGCTCGTATTGGCAGGTAACTCTTGGAACTTCGTTGCCTAAAGACATACATTTCAGTGCAATTCTTAGGTGTAGGCATTTAACTACTAATGATTTAGGATCTTAAACAGTTTTAAAATATTCTTTTTAATGAAATCTTTGCAGTTAACCTTTAACTGCTTCCAGTTCACAGAATTCTTTACAAGAAAGGGCAGGAAATCAATAGCTCTAAAAAGCAGAAGCAACAGCCCTAGCATCAGCATGTGCCATATCATACCGCTGTGCCAGTGCGAGCAATTGCCTTGAGCAAGCAGGGGTTGACACGGAAGAGCCATCCTCTGCCTGGATTACTTTTGCATTGTAATCTGGCTCATACGGAATCCTATAAGGAAAAGGGAGGATGAAGGTAGGTTTCATCATCAAGCCATTATCAAGGGAACCTGGGGCAAGTGATGTTTGTCTGTACAGAAATCCCTAAATCTGTTGATTTCTGAGAGCTCATTAGTGTGAGTGTAGCAAGCAAGATTTTCACCTGCTTCCACTGTTATGCTGGTCCTGGAAATTGTTACTTTTGTGACTCTACTACAAGTACTATAAAACAGAGAAAGGCTGAAAATTAGGCTAGTTGCTTATCAACCTCAATTTCTATTTCTATGCAAACAAACCAAACCCACACACGCCCATACACCCCTTGTTCAGTGAGCTTTCCTGCTTTCCTTTGTTCAGCCTCTCCATGCTTTTGTCTTAGATGTTAGAAGGCTGGACACAAGGTCATTCACGAACCATTTCATGTGGATACAGCAAGTCAGTTCAGGTCCTCTCCCCCTCCCCTCAACTCATCTGAAATCTCTGCTGTGCAGTAATGGGGCTGAAAACATGCAGTCCTCATGGTAAAAAATAAAATGTGCTGCAGTTCCACAGGAGTGCTGGGAGAGGATGTCCCAGATGGGTGTCTGCCCAACTCAGAATGGCTTGTTTGGATGTCATGTGTTACTTAAGCAGTAGGTTAGTGTGAGTTTGAGCCCTTTTAAGCAGAAGCTGGGAAGGGGTTAGAAATACTTCCGTCATCAATAATTACAGGAACTTCTGTTCAGCCTTTGCTTCTTCTTAAGGCCTGAGACATACTCCTTCTGGACCCCAGGGAAGGGCTGTTCAGGGAGGATATTATTCACAGACATCAAAAAACCCAAGCATGTGTCACTTGCCGATAGCAATTACTGTGATCGCGGGGCACTGCCCAAACATTGCCATGGATATGGACTGGGATCTCCTGCGAGTTGTTCTGCCCCGTTTTTGGAACTGACTCCTCTGTGTCTTAAACAGTTATTGAAATCTATATGCGCACTTGCCCTGGCTGTAAAAATGGGATGACTCCCTTCACTGGCTTATTTGGAGAACAAATTAATAATGTCAAGCACTCAAGAGGAAAAGTTTTTCAATGTATATTTGCTCTGCAAAACTGCTCAATATTGTTATTATTTATTATTCTATGGACTCATCACTCTCAGCTCTCTTCTGCCAGAAGCTGCTTTGAAAGATGGATAAGTTGCACAAAAATTATTTTCCTTCAGTTTTCTTTGTGAGAAATGTGGCATGGGGGGGATTGTTTTTGTGAGGGAGGGTGAAGGAAGACAAGCTGCTATAATGAAATGGGTTTGAAAAGGTGAAACCAGGGAAAAATAACTTCTAACCAAAAATTCAGACTGTTGTATTGGCAAATTTTTACTCAGATAGAAGGCACAAATATGTAAGAGTATAAACAATCCTTTTACTACCTGCAGATATATTTATAACACACGGTTTTCTCTGTGCTGCCTCTCCCTCCACACTGATACAGCAGCCGTAAAAGGCAGGGACAGATGCGAATAGCCCTAATTACGGTTTGTTAATTCTGTGTTTGATGTAGCTGATAGATACCAACGTTGTTCCTGTCTCACTCTCTACTTCCAGTGACTTTCCATCTGGTGCAAGTCGTGCTGTACGCTCCTTCAGGTTTATGTGAAAACTACTGTGAAAGCAGAGTCATTGATTTTTGTAGCTTTAGTGCCAGAGCAATTTTAGATGGCACAAGGCTGATTTCCTTGACTTGCGCTTTCCTGCTCTTGATACTTCTGTGTCAAACTCAACACCTTTCCCAACACTATCCTCCTCCTCATAATAACAAAGTACTCAGCACCTCCTCCTCCTCACTAGCGCTGTCAGCAGGAGCGGTGGAAGGGTGCTACAGTCGGCTGTGTTTGTTTTGACAGTGCCAACTTTCAAAAGAATCTGCTGAGTTAGTGGGAGGTCTCTGTGTTTGTGTTTCTAAACATAATTGTTTAAGCCTGTTTTGGGGATATTTCACCACTGCATACGAATTGTGCAATGGGAGTTGTAAAGTTACAGCCTGGACTTCAGATCCCTCCTGTGTTACGATAGCCATCGCAGTGAAGAATTTGGTCTGCCACAGCTCTCCCGCCTCATAGACAGCTAATGACGTGGAGGGACTTTCCAGGTCTTCCAATTAGTCTGTGATAATGGAATAAGTAGTGGGGAGATTATTTTCCTGTGCTATTGTAAAAAGTCTGCTGAAGGCTCCATTTTGATTTTATGTATGTGACCATTTATCACAGCAAAATGTCTAAGTTAATATGCATGACCAAATCAGTGAGATGAGGATCACAGCCTGAAGCAGGGCCGTTTGGGCAGCCAGCAATGGCATTCGCGAAAACATGGAAAGGCCAAAGTGATTTTGCTTGAGTTAAAGGATACTGTTGTAGACAGATTCTCACATTTTGTCTTTCAAGTGTCAGTGACACAAGGTGCTGCGATTTATGACGTGGCACTGGAACCCCTGATTAATTGTCACTGCTGATGTGCAGAAGATGGTGTGCAAAGTGTGTTTCCCAAGCATTTTGTAAAACGTAGTAGGCAGGGAATGGTATCTCAGAGACTGAAGTTCAGCATTGGGACTGCCTGCTCACAGAAAGCACGTTAAATCATTGCGTTAGTCCTCCGGCCTCTCACTCATCCCACTGGCAGGGCTTATCCCTCTTCTATGGCTACAGGGGGAGATCAGAGTCCTAACCCCATCCTCTGAATGGTGTCAGAGTGACATGCACGGAGCAAATGCCTTCAGCAAAATCTCTGCGGCGACGGACACCATTTACATGTAGCGAGCGAGACTATTTAGGTAGGTGCCAACCTGAGAGCTACTTATTTCTGAGCTCTTTGAGGACTCACACCTTGTGAGATACCAAATATAAGTGGATAAATGGCTTTTGCATGTGTAAGTCCAGTGCCCCCTTCATACAGGTGATAGAAGCAGTTATGAAAAATGGAGACCTTGCCCGAATTCTTTTGAAATAAAATCCTGCATTTTAATCAGTGAATTTCCTGCATTTATCTGCATACTATTGTTTCTTTTTATTTTGCAGCATGCCTGCTCAATTCATGAGGTGTTTTTGTTTCATTTCCAAAATGTGGGATAGGCAGTGAACTTAGCTTTAGAGCTAGAAGTCTTTTTCTTCCCCACTTAAAAAAAATCCCACCTGCTCGCTCTTTATATATTGCCACCCTGCCTACAGCTGAGGGTAGGGATGTAGGGAGACAGAAAATGTATCTGTGAGTGCATTGCTCATGCTTATATTCCAAAGGAACATGACATTATCTTTGAACTTAAAACCACTTCTTTGAATAACTACATTTTTTACATGGCACAACAGTGTGCCACAGCTTATAACAAAAATACATCTGCAGAGGGAACTTAACGTTTAGCCTGCGGGGACTGAATCCGCCTGTTTATCAGTTTGTGCATACAGGGACAAACCCTGCAGTGGTCCTTCCCAAAAATAAAACGAAGGCATTTGCTACTTAGGGAACTGTGGGCAGCTCTGTGTGTGAGGGGACTAGGGCGGGGGGCGACTTGCTACGGGAAAGGCTCAGAACTCTGGATTAGTGGGGCACAGCTCTGCACCCGGGCAGTGCCAAGGGTGCGTGATGGGAGGGGTTTGCCCGTTCTGCCTTTTTGAAGTTTGATGGCAATTGAGTCTGTTCTAGTTTCGAGCTGGGACTGTTCTCCCTCCTGACATCCCCACTCCTGTGCATTTGACAGTTTGTGGTCTGATCGTCTGTATGAACTCCTTGGAGACAACCCTACACGTTGAGCCAGAGGACATACATCTTTTGCTCTCTCCTTTGTGCACTGAAAGGATATTATTTTGAAAGTCACACTATACAACAGCCATTTCAGAGGGTGACTCAGCTCCTCTGCAAACACAAGAGAGCTTTGCATGCAATTTAATATAAAACAAGGTTATGTCTTTAATTAAATTACTTAATCCCATTTTTTGCGAGAAAAGTCTTTTTTATGAGTTTAGAAACAAGGAAGCAAAAATTCTGGGGTTTTGTGTTTTCAGCCTTTAGGTTCTTCAGTCACCTTATATTGCACATTTACCTGCTCTGTGTTTATGCTTCTCTTCTGTGGAAAGGGGATAATGCTTATTTGTCTCTATAAGGTTTTGGGTATGCGATGGTCTTATTTATTAAATATTCTATGCACCGCCAGTTGTAAGAATGAAGTGTAAGCCCCAAATATCTCTGTATTATTAATTTTGGCATTAGCAAGACATCTAATTTTTACAGCTGAAGATGGCTTCTCCTTTTTAATATTAGTCCTTCCCATTTCACAAGGTGAGCTGCATTTCTGCTCTCCGAGGGAAGTGGCCTGGAATTCACAAACCAGCATTGAATGGCAAAAAAGGGGACAGAAAAATTAGGAAGAATGACCAAATAAGACAGGCATATGCACTGCATTTTTCTTTCTCGTTTCAGCCATGAGTCACACTGTGGTCCTCCTTTCCAGACGAGCTGACTGAGGCAGAAAGAAAAGTAACTCCGAACATATAATACGCTAGAACTTGAACAGGAATCCAATTAGCTCTTTTGTTTTAACGTTAAACTACGTTGCCTTGACCTCAGCCCACAGGTAGTGTTAACGTCCATGGCTATTGTCAGGCGATGTATGAATGTATTACAAAATTAAATAATGTGGCATTGTGCTGCATGACTAGCATTTACGCACTAAATTATCACAGCTCTCCCTGACCTTGGCAGCATCATAGGGTTCATATTTTCAGAAAGATGAATTGTTCTCAGAACAATTTCTTCAATGTTTTAAACACACACACTTTTCTTTAACCTTATGGACACACGGTTTCTACCTCCTCGTACTGTTCTGATGTTAAAAACACCAGTCCCGATACAATGCCAACTGAAGTCAATAAAAGGGCTTTTACTGACTTCTGTGCTCTGGTACTTTATACACAAATGAAACTGTAGGATTTGGGCCTAAAATTGGAGAAAAAGATGAAGTGTACAGCTTTATGGACTTGAAAAGAAAAATCTTCTAGCCGGGTTTTCAGATTCTTGGAGCTCTTTTCTAGAGCCTGAGACCAGCAGGGCAGGGCGCAGTGATTCTTTTTCAAGGCTCAGCATTCACTGGCTAACTTGTAGTATTTGTGTAATCTTCTCAAGATTTGCTCAAAGTTGTTCAGAGCAGGAACAAAGGATGAGTTTGCGTATTTTTTAACACGACTATTAAGTCCATATTCAGGGAGTTATAAAGTCAGTAGAGGCACTAGAAGGCATGCTACATTTGGCAAGAGACTGTCTGGAAATAAATAAAAGGGGGGAACTTATTTACAACGTCATTAGTGAACTCGGATGCAACGGCAGTTGCGGGAGCACACTGTGTCAACAGAAGGGGATCAGGTAAATTCACAGGCAGTCGATACATAACCTGATAGTGGGGGGGATAGGCACAGGTACCGTACCCTGTAATATCCCTGATCCAATAACCACAGGTGCTGTGGGGATGTGAGGGAAGTGGACAGCAGGCTTCTATGCTCTCCCCTCAGTCTAACAAGGTTGCTTTTTAAACCAGGTAGTTTGCACTTTGGGGGCTTTTCTGTTCATCTTTTTTTCTCTGTCAGCTTATTTAAATTATAGAACTCACTGCCACAAGGTATACCTGACTCCAAGGGATGAACAGGTTTAAAAATTACATGGAACCGAAGATTCAGCATGAATGTAGATACTGATAATGGTCTATATGCATATATATATTTATTTTTTTAAATGAAGGGATGAAAACTCCCAAGATGGGTGCATGTGCAAGCAATAAGCTGTGTGTGTTAAGAACCTCAGGTCCCTGCAGGAAGTTACGCTGCTGTTGTTCGTTACAGTGCTTTCTACACACTGCTTTGAAGCATCTCCTGTTGGCCACTGTCAAAACCAGAATGGATCATTGGTCTGACCTAGTGCAGTAATCCCTAGGTTTGTATCTTTGTTAATTAAAATCTGCTTTTGACTGGTCATCTTTGAATAGAGAAACGAAAAAGAAGAATCAAATCATTTAAACAAGTTATTAATTTAACATTAAAAACAAAGGAAAGGAGTGGAAAGTAGAGATACTTGTAGCCTTTTCTTGGAGATGGTTTTCCAGTGCAGTGTAACATAAACAGATTAACTGCAGTGTTTATTCAGTGTGAAAAAGCAGTTCCAAGAGCCCCAGGTGCTTGCCAAGTCCATAATTGTACCTCCTTAAATACTTTCATTACTTGGAAGTGCAATAAGAGAAGCAGAGACACATGCTTTCTATTTTCTTGTCAACAAAACACCTCCAAGAAATTAAAGTCTATTTTCTGTAGAAATTTTCAGCAAGATTTTTTTTCCCCTATTTGAAGAGGACGGGAAGAATGCCTCAGAGATGATGGCAGAACACCCCCTTGGAGGGATTTCTACGTGCAGAAAGAGAGGGACTGAACTGAAACAGTCAGAGTCACTTTTATTAAAGTTCATTAAATTGTGGAGACCATTAAAGACTGCAGCATTTCAACGTGGATCTAGATTCTGTGTCCTACCAACATAATAGCAAATAAGAGAGATGTCGTTTTCTGTAGAGTTTGGCTGTACTGCTGTCTCACAGCAGAGCTAGACTGAACCAGGGAGTGTCCGGAGATCACTTACTCCCTCACTACGCCAAAGCCATTAGTCCTCAGGTATGTAACAAAGACAACTCCTGTGCTAATGTCCACGTAATGCTTTAGCTGTCACTGCGGCTTTGTCTCCACTCTTACTTCTCTCTCTGCCCTTTGACTGACCCATGTTAACCACGGTAACTTCTGTCTTTTGTCCTCTCCCTTGCCTCTGGAGAGAATCACAGAGTCATAGAACAGCCCAGGTCGGTAGAGACCTCGAAAGATCATCTGGTCCAACCTTTTGTGGGAAAGGGAGCCTCGCTGAGATTATCTAGCACCCTGTCCAGTTGCATCTTGAAAACCTCCAGTGGTGACGGGTCTACCATGTCCCTGGGAAGGTTGTTCCAGTGAGTCATTGTTCTCACTGTAAACTTTTTGTCTTATATCAAGATGAAACTTCTTCCAGAGCAACTTGGTACATATTGCCCCTTGTCTTCTCTATGCGGCTCCTTGTGAAGAGAGGACCTTGTAGGGAAGGCAGGCAGCTTGCTGCGCTCTGCTCCAGCCATAAGTTGGAAAGTTTCAGCCAGTTGTTACAGAACTGAACCCAGAAACTTGTGCTTGTCAGGAGCATGTTATCTTCTGGAGATCTGTAGACTTTTATCTTGAAGACATCTGTGACAGTTTGCTCCCATGGCTGATGACCTTACAGCATTTTAAAATACGGATTCTCTGAGCAATCCAGCTGTTCACTCGTCTCTTTTGGCTTTGCCTTCTGTTTCATTAGTTGAGAAAAAAGGCAAGAACCTTTCCGAAGGCAGGGGCAAGTGCCTTTCTACAGCCTTGTCTCCTAATGTCCTGGTGCAGAGCTGTTGTTCTGCCCCCCCACCCTCAGCTAAGGAAAGGTTAACTTGCCATGAAATACTAACTTGGAGTGCAGCTGAAGTGTTCCCTCTAAATGCATAATGGTAAAATTGGACATCATTAAATGCCGGCAGGTCATCTGCGGATAAGCCTTGGTGTAACCTGATCCTCAGCCTTATCCAGGCCTTATTGTTCAAAGAATACGGGCAGAAGTTTTGCTTTGAGGGTTTTACGTTTTAAGGAATGCCTTAGTCAAACAAAACCGTGCGTTTCTGAGCTTCTCCCTCCCGAATGCCAACCATGTGTAGTCTAGCCCAGCTCTTCGGGGAAAGGCATGTGGCGGGCGAGATTTCTTCTTCGTACCACTCAAAAAAACCCAAAAAGTAAAGTTCTGTTTCAGAAAACGCATCTGAACACAAGCGTAACAAGAATTGTTCATCTCACAGTGAGAACAAGCCTGCACAGTTACATGAAATTTGGTCTTGAGAAAAGCAGTCTGAACATTTTATTTATTCCTCTCATATCCCTTTATGTCTCAAGCCTTGATTACATATCTAAAAAGAATTTCCCTCATCTTTTTTTAAGAGAGGTTCTGATGTGCCGTGTTGTCTCTCTCCAACCAGTTTCGTATTGCACTAACCTGTGGTAATGAAAGGCGATGCTTTCTCAGTGCTCAGTGGTAGGTGAAAGAATGATATCTATCCGATGATCCTAGTAAGAATTCAATTGTATTATTATACGATGCTCGGGGAGATACCGAACAATACGCACCTGAAATCTTAAAATTCCTCCTTTCTCACTGGAGGGGGGAGGCCTTTCAGAAGTAGCCCCCACAGGACAGCTGAGACAGCAAGGTTCCTGGAGCCTGTTTGTAAGGAGACATCTCCCTTCCCTGGTACCCACAGAGCCTGGCACATTGTGATACGCTCCAGTCACAGACCTGGGAATACGGAGTGTGAGAAGACACTTGCCAATTTTATTTCCCTGAATCCAACAGCCCTTTTTAAGGGCAGAAGAATGTCTGCATTTCCACATCAGTTTAATAATTCGCGTGTAGATCACATTCCTTCCTATCACAAAGAAATCATTTTATCCTGCTGTGTAATTAATACACATGTACAGTGTGGCACACATTTTCCTGTAGACTGCTTATTTTGCCTGTAAATTACAGGAAATCCTGTACAATACACCTGGGAGCCCTGCAGCTTGAAATTAGAATACAAACCGTCCCCACCTCCTCTTGCTTGGCCAGCTTACCAGTCAAATTCTGAAACTCTTTTTTGTTTGGATGTGTAATAGATTGTGATAGTGACGAACTCGCTCACTTCTATTCAGCTTAGAATTAATACAGGTTTTAATTCCAAAATGGAACCAGTTTATGGCTCACAGAGTTACTACAAAGGGATGAAACTGCACGAAGATTTCCAGTTGTGGGTTTTGTTCTGACGTTCATGCAACATACAAATTTGTAACAAAATCCCTACAGTTTAAGGTATATTGGCAGTAAAATTGATGGCCAACCCTTAGTTCTGTGTGATGTCACATCTATATGAGCCCTGAGATAGTATTAAAATAGCAACAGCTGTTACTTGTTGTAGACACATGGACTTTTTAAAGGGAGGCTCCATATTTTCCCTTCCTCACTGGTACTCTGTGAATCTCAGTGACGGAGGAGCCCGCCAGGAAAGCGGTAGTGCCGACAGCCAGGGCGCAGTGACCACCAGCTCTGATTAGTTTGGTGCAGACTAATTACAGTGCATTGCTTTAATTTCATATATTTTTGGTGTGCGTGGACAGAGGGTTTTCCACCAGCATGAGTTGCAGAAAATATCTCCAGCCTGTCGGTGGTTTGTGACCTCCATGCTGCAAAACCTGTGGCTTTATCTCTTGCTGTTGAATACATACTCCAGTTCAGGAAGGGTACAGGAGTTTGGGGAAAAGATAGCTTGTAGCTCTCCGATACTCTGCGGGCTGCTGATGGCTGTGGTGAAAGTTGCTTCCCCAGAGCACTCTGCCAGACATAATCACATCCCTACAGGTAAGAGAGGTAATTCAGTCTCTTTGAAGCTCTCTCCTGGCTCTGGCTCCTTCTCGTTTAAACTGGGAATGGCAATTGCATCTGTTTATTAGCAGGCATCAGACCCTAGCAAATTTCCATCACTCAGAAGATCTGTTAAAAACAGAAGCAGGCCAAATCCTGCTCTGTTTCAGCAGGGTAAAGGCTCACACTGTGTAAGTCTTGAGCCGCCTTGAAGTTTGACGATGCAGTTCAAAATACATGTTCTCCTGAAAGCATTAATAAGAGTAGGTTTTGTATGCAGCTTTCCTGGGTAGCTGCATTAGGTGGAGCAGTTCCGTATGTGTTCCTTCTAGGTGTGGCTGGTGGAGTTGGGGGAGGAAGCAGGAAGACAGTAGTAGAAACATGATCTCTTCCTGGTTGAACCCAAATGTGTATTTTTTACTATTGTATTTGTAGAATAAAGGTACCCTCCTGGCCCTGGGTGATTTAGCAAGACGTTATTTGCAAGGTTTGAATAGGAGTTTATAAACTCGTCTGAGCAGGAAGATCTGCTTTTCAGGGTCTGGGCTTCATCAACGTCTCAGAAAATCAGAAACACCAAATTCTATTCCTTTGTAAGGCTTCTGATGCACTGGTGTCATTGGAAGCTGTTACTTTAAAGCCATGATGTCACTGTGGAGAAATATGATGTCAGGGCTGTAAAAGAAGGAAATAAAACTGGCTAAAATTCCTTTTCACATTTGGAAGTTTCTATTTTCCATTGAACAGAAAATACTCTGTTCTCTTCCCTGTGACCTTCACCTTCTTTATAAGTACCCCTGCCAAGAGCGCTAAGGGTACACAGGAACCACCATTCCCCTTCTCCCTGTGGGAATATAGCTACCTTTTATTACTAGAACTAGTTCTTTCTTTAATGGTTTTGCAGTAAAAGTTAAAAAAAGTGTGTGAGAGAGAAGAAGAAAGTGGCCTTTTTAACTACTACAAGAGGTATTAAATAGTCAGCCAACCTCTGGAATCACTTCTCGTTTTCCATGAAGCTGGGTAGGGAGTGTTACAGAGTTTTTTGGGTAAAGTTTATTGGAACTTCACAGTAGGACTACAAAAATGTGGATACTCCGATTGTTTTTGTTTAATAAGACTCAAGGCTCCTGGCTCTACCTCGTTTTAAAGTATTATTGCCCCTTACATTTTCTCAGGATTCAAGTCTATGGTTTAAAAAAGTCAGTCCCATGAATATAATTTTGTCTTATCCTGCAGGGCACTGTGTACCTTTCATAGTTACTCAGCTCCATGAAACTATGCAGCATCTTGCAGGGTCTTCTGGTGATGCCATGGGTGACTCATATGTCCTTTTCATAGATCACTTGTCCAAAAGCCTGTCAAATCAAAAGAGAGTTTGAATCAACACCAAAAGTTATAGATCCGGACTGTGACTATGTATCTGCAAGTTTGATTTGTGTGGGTAGCTGCAAAAAGGTAAATCGTGGTTTGGGTTTCAACTGCTTCCTCCTCTTCTGGTAATGATGTAGTCACTAGCTCTGAATTTTTGGCCTGTTTCCATCCCTTGACATGACAATGGCTCTCAGCTCTCACCAGGAGTGAGCAAAGCAATTAGGAACAGATGAAATGACTCAAGCTCCCATTAGGCTTAAATGAAGCCCATTCTTAGGAGTTTAACTTTGTTGAACTTCAGTCTTTTCCTTTATTTCCTGTCCACGTTTTTTCTTCCTGGCTAACTGTCTCCTATGAGGTTCTGCCACCAGAACAATGGTGAGAAACAGGTAGGATGTTCTCACTAAGGTGGAACCGAGTTTAACGCGGTGTGGTTTTGAACAGTTTGTTCGGGCAGTCTTTCAAGCCCTCTCCTAAGCCTCTCAGATTTTGTCATTGATGATGGATGACTTTTACTCGTACGTTGGTCTTCCTCCCGACAGGGTACTTCTCCGTAGTCCCGCACACCCTGCCTGTCTCACGTTGCTGGTGAGGCCGCGTACTTAGTCTGTTATCATACCCAGGAATATCACTGAGTGTTGAATCCAGTCCTGGTTCAGAGCTACCACAGGTAAGGGAATTATCTGGGTTGTGTTCATCCAAGGAAGAGAAATCAGCAATTAATGACAGAAAAACCCGAGACAAAGCATTTGTTTAAGAGTGGTTTGGTGTTTGGTAAACCTTGTTCTCACACAGTTTTTGGGGGCAATATTTTAGACAGAGCTTCTCTGATGATGCTGTGAATGTCAGATTAAAAGGACAAGTAAAACAAATATTTTTTCTATGTCTTACTGGTTAGATTATCTTGTTTAAAATAATACTTTTATCATCTAGCTGTTTTTCTAACCAGCTGAGAAATGCCAGAGGCTCAGCAAGCTTGGTAGTTCTTCTGGTAGGTGAAAGAATCATGAGAGGAGTGGATATTTCCAACCTCGCGCAACTCTAATTAGGAGTAATTCTCAGTAATGGACTGTGGCTGCAGGCTAAATAAATACCACTCCTGAATATTTTTCTTAAATCATGCAGGATTGTGTTAATTGAAACTCTCACATCTTCTTCTAGATTGAATCCAACTCCGTGTTCTCCAATTTCTGTCTTCTTGTGTGTGTTGCTGAAGTGCATCTGCTAACAGCAGCGTAATTAAAGGCATGGCTGTATTACCTTTCAAATCCTTTGTTACAGGGTCATTTATTGCCTGGCTCAAAAAACTGTCTTCGGGCTGACACATGGCATGCAAAATTGCTGCAAAAATAAGATCTTTGTTTTAGCAATTGAAAAATAACTGTCTCTCGACTTTTCTGAGATATCAGCTACAACTGCTGCAGAACTTCAGGCAGAGGACAGGAATAAAATGTATTTAATATTAACATCACTCTGCAACTTGCAGAGGACTGGATTTGTAGGCACTCAGATTTTCCTCAGGCAAGTTTCTTTTTGGGGTTTATTTCTCAGGATGGAGAGGAGGTGGAATGACTGAAACCTGGTTTTGATTGAAAGACTTTAAATGAATGGTGAGCTGAGAGGGAAGGGGCGCCTGAGACCAGCTCCTCAGCTCCTGCAACACTGCAGAGTGCTGTTGGCATCACCAAAGCTGTTGTTTCTCTTGCCTTTCTTGGATGAATTTTAACTTTATTGTTTTGCTGCGGAGCATCCATAAAGGACCTCTACTGAATTCAGAACTTGCAATATGTTCCCAGCCAAGTGGAGGGAAACAAGGAGGCACTGTGACGGTAGGTGGAGAAGGCCATGAATGGAAAAGGCCGTGGAAAGGCAGCAATGTCAACTTTTGCTTTGCAAAGTGCACTAAGTGCACACATGCAGAAGGCTGATGATTCTGGGGAACAAAATGGAAGGGAAGAATGACTAGCCTTGCCAAGCAAGACAGGACAAATCCACCAGGAAATTAGCAACCTTCTCAGGTTTCTTGTGGTTGTTGCCAATAGCGGGTGAAAAAAAACCACAGAGAGAAAGAAAGGAACTTAAGTGTGCTTAGCACAGGATTCATATGAAAAAAAGAGATTAGGATCAGGTTTTCAAAGACATCGGCAATACGTTCCTCCCTCAGTCCTGCAGATACAGATGTTGCTCCACAGCCATTGGCATATGCACATGCAGACCTGCTTTTGTGCTTACAGGACCAATGCTGGGCAATGGTGGACTGTGCGTGGATGGCTTGCCGCCAGGAAAGCTAGGGTAGCACTTGCGTTTGACCATCTACCATCTTGATGTCTATAAAAATTCTGGAGGCAGATTTTGCTCCCAGAAGCCTGTCTCCTTTGTGCTCCTTGAGAAGAGCAAATCCAAGGAGCAGGTTCGTCTCTGTGGGCGTTCTAGCAGCACAGAAAAATTGCCTCATGACATATGATTTCCTCTAACTGTGCAGCACAATGCCACCAGCGGTCTCAGGGGTCACCTATGAGAAGCCGTTTCTAGCCCAGAGGCTGCACGCGGGCCAAATCAGGCCTTACCTGCCTCCCGGATCGAGGGTGTGAATGTGGGAGGGAAGGAAACATGGCTTTGCATATCTCTTCCTTACGCATGTAGCACAGCTGCAGCAGAAGATCCAGCCCTGGCTCCTTAGCATTGTGGCTGAAAATTTTCCATCTGTGCCTCAGCCAGAGCAAGAAGCTACAGAATAACAGGGGCTCTGGTGTGTCTGCCTGAATGCCAGGCGTGGCAACAAGAAGTTAAGAATACTGCTTAAACCATAGCTGAGAACTTGCTTGCTTTAGTGAATCCGGGTCAAACGTTGACTGGTATTTGATCAGAAGGTGGGCTGGTTTTGTATTGTTATTATTTTTTAATATGGTTTAATTATATTGAAATTATATTGGGGGTTCGGTAACCAGTGGCTTGAAAACTAACTGAATTATGAAAGCTGAAATGTTGCTAGCAGCATCAGTTAATGACAAGGTCGCCACCACTGTCATATTCAAAAGAAATGTCACACTTGAGTGAGGCTGAGATGGCTGCACTGTCCCATGGTTCCAGGTAGAGAAAATGAAGCAAGGGCTCCTTGGGTACTGTTTTATCCCATGTTTGAATCTAATGCATTCTTTTTTCAGCTCATTTTGGTTCTGCTGTGTTCCCTCAACATATGGAGTCCCTAGATACTAACATGGAAACTTTGGGGGCTGGGAATTACAGATCATGAATAGATTGAAAAGTCCCACTAAATGCTCCCTTGGGTTGTTTGTGTAAAGATTAATTTTTGTTGTTTCTGCCTTTTACAAAAATCAAGTAAGTCTAGAATTATTTCTGTCTTACAGGCTATAATAGGGATCAGACTTTTAGCATGCCCTGTACACCAGCACACAAATGCATAGAGGTGCAGCTCAGGAACTGACTCAAAAAGATGTTAATAGAAAAGGGGAAGTTTAAGAAATCTTGTTGGAGATACAGGAAAAATTAACTGTTAAGTTCTTGATGTTTGCACGCTATTTAATTTATAGCCCTGATTTTATAACTTAGTGTAAATCAAAGCAGGAGATAATGATACTGTGCTTGACCCTGTGCTACCGAAGTCAGCAAGAGCAGGATTAGTCCTGGCATCATTCAGCTGGTGACTGAGAAACTAATGGAGGAGATTACTCAGAGCCCACTCTCTCGTCGAGCTTGCTGGTCGAGCTACACTTACAAGGCTGAAGTTAAGCAGTACTGTATTTGTCTGGTGTGTTTTTGATAAGGTGAGTTAGTGGCAAGTTTAGGAAGATAAGAGTCTTTTCAGAACTGAAGCCATACTTTGACCCAAAAACTAACCTCAGCCATAATTAGGGCGCACACCTTGTTGGGAACAAACTGGAACGGTAACCCAGCTGGGTGAGTGTATGATAGCTCCCTAAGCGTCTTCAGCACACAAGCCAACAAGCTGCTTTCACTGGCCATTTAAGTACCAGCAGATGGGTGGTAACAATCAACTGGAGGGCCTTAAAATCTTAACCCATGCTGGCTGCTTGCAGAGCGAATGTTTCTCTGTGTCATTAGACTGAAAGAGGTCAGTGCATTTTGCTTTTCTTCCTCCACCTCCCATCACAAAGTCTGATTTGTTTGAAGCCCTCTGTGAAGCTGCAATACGTCTGGCAATCTATATTAAATCTCCCAGCTCATCTCCCTTTCCAAACCTCTTTGGGACACCAGCACGCAGATGTTATCAGACACCTCTCCAGCTGAGCATCAGGTAGCAAGAGCCATCCAAAGGGAATACTCTGGCAGAGTCTCACCACAAATTTGCAAAGGTCTAAGAAGTTTAATATGGACCCTGAAGAAGGTGCTGAGAAGATGGTCAGTGTGGATGGAAAGTATAGCCAGGGCTAGGGAAAGAGATGAGCAGCAGCTTCAGATGAGAGGAGAGGCTGTGGGAAAGAGACGACAGAATAATAAAGCACTGTTTAGGTACAAAAGACAGAGGAAGAGCGTATTTTGAATAGGAAAAAACAGTCTAAGGCTTGGAGATGAAAAGGTTGAACTTTAGAAATTTTGCTATTTGTTTCTGAGAACTCCAGTGGTGAATGTTCAAGGCAACTTTAGTTGAATGCTTTGTTGGACATCCACAATGTCCTGCTGAAACCTTCTACCCTCAAGACACTGCTTGTTTACTTATTTACATATCTTCCTTCCCTGTGCTGGGGTTAGAGCAAAGAGTGGATGTTTTCAGTCTTCTCCATGATGTGAAGTACTTCTCCAGACTGGGAGCACCTCAGAAACTCATTTATCAGCACACCAAGGTTAACGTGGTTGTGTATGTACTGCCACTCGTTTCCATGTTGCTGTTACTTGCAGTGGAGGAGAGGAAGGTCAGGATGATTAGAAGATCTTGTGCCATAGAAAAGGAGCCAGACAATATAATAAGAGAGATTATTACCCTGATGATGATGATGATAATAATAATAAAAATTATTATTATTATTATTTTATAATTAACAAACAATTATTTGACCAAAAAATCCTGTTAATGCTGACTGGAACAACTGCATTTATTCTTTATGTAAACTACTTGTGTTACTGTTTATTAGTGCATCTTAGGGGTCTGCACATTTTAGTCTACAATGTTAAAACCAGCCATTTATTTTTTCTATCATAACTAAACTTGCAGAGCAGGAGTGGGAGCGTTCCCTATGAATTTGAGAGCTCCAGCATTTCAAGAACGCAGCCATTTCTTTCAACAGACAAATGCATTTAAAACTGTGGCTGTCTCTTCTGTTGCTACCCACTTCCTTACCAATTTCTGTAAAGAGCCGTAGGTCCAGCTTTATCTAGATTTTCTCTGAGCTTTTGCAAGCAGGAGCTATTGCTGTAAGCCAAGAAGAGTTAGAAGCTGCCCCTTGTAGGATAACAAAGTGCATCTTCAAGTAAAGAATTTGGAAGATTTGGGCTCATAAATTGTTTTTATCTGAACTCTCCAGTCCGCACAAACCAATATTTTTTCATGTTCAGTTACTCTCCAGACAGGTATATGGTTGCAGTTCTCAGGCTTATAAAGGAAACACAGTATACAGTGCACTGAAAAGGGATATAGCTGAGGCAAACAAATCCAAACCACGTGTGTAGGCATATATGTGCGTGTGCGTAAGCTTGTATGTCTGTTGAGGTATTTATTTGCCTCCAAACCTGTGTTTTTTCATAAGGGGTTCAAATTTGGTCAAATCACGATGTGAAATGTGGAAGGTGAGCTTGACTTCAGCTGTTAAGTGGTTTCTAGGTGTCTGGCAATTGCCAAATACATCAGAGAGCTTTCTCTGCTTGAAATCAGCTCTCTTCTTCCTAATGGACAGGGAGCTAGAAATCATGATAAGAACCCCTTCCACTCCTGAGTTTTTATGGGTAGTCTCCCCATAGTTAATAAATGAGTTGGGCTTGATGGAAGCGTGTTACAGTGTTTTGGTTTCCAGTCGGCTCGGGGCCCAGGGCTGCATTCTTCGTGCTCCCTAGACTCCCCTTGAACTAAATGGGAGGTGTGGGTGAACAAGATCAGACCCCTCGTCTGCAGACACTGAAGCCACATGCAGCCTCCAGTGACCTCCCTCGCTTTCCGCAAACACTACATTCATTGCTAGTTTAAAAAAAAGTGAGGCACTTCAGCTTCTTTTCAAAATAGAGAGAAACAATAGGGCACACTGTAGTGAGTTCCAAGTCTTTTATCTTTCTACAGATTCAACCACAGTATTGATTCTTTATTGACCTAAACTGTCCTAAGCGTGGCTGTGGTTTTTTCTCATATAGTCTATGGGAGAGTTAAGGCAGCTACTACTTTAATATTGATTTTTGTGAAAAAGGTGCAGGAAAGGGGGCAATTTGTGTCTGCAGTTGCTCTTCACTATAAAAGATACCATTGTTAGGAGCTTATAGCATTATATCAAGGGTCTTAATCTGTAGCAATCTTTTTTTACAACTTAGAAATAGGCTTGGGCAAATGTGTTATTGGTGTTAATGATATTTTGAAGTGAAGAAAATTTGTCAGCCTTTCCAAGTAAAATGCTCAACTTAACCATTTGAGAACTTGACAGGTTTGTTACATCTGTTTGCAGGAATTATGTCTTTTGTTCCCCTGGAAAAAAAAAAAGAAAAAAGAATGTCCGTTTGAATAAACAGTGATAATAATGTTATCTGTATAAATCTTTAATAAATTGAAATTATTACTGCAGGCTTAAATAAGCGTTAAGTTTTGACAAGAAGGGCATTATCATCTAATTATACTTGCTTTATGAAAGAGAGGGGCAAGGGCCAACCTGTGAGCCGTCTAAACCACAGTAATAGAGTGATCCCCGCTGCAGTCTAAAGAAGGAGCCATCAGACAACAGTGAAACAGCCAGTGCGCTGAAACTGCAACTGAACCCCTGATTCACGCAGATACACCATCTTAGCTGTTACGAAAACTAGCAGAGCAGTATCCTAAGTGCATGGCAGAACAGCCTTTGCTAAGCAGACGAGAAAATCCTGTACCAGGTATCTTATGGTACTCCTAAAGGTTTCTTTAATTATCAGTTAGTCACTACTGTACAGTAGCTTCCTATTGGCTAAGTGCTTGGTGTAAGGGTCTGGATCAGCATTTGCAAACAGGTGTAAAGATATAACTGATACGTAAATTGCCTTCTTCCTGTGGGCACCTGGTTTGCTAAGAACACTTAAGAAATTCCAAGACGCCACCTGCTAGCTGCTTTATTGGTGTGTATCTCATATATTCTCCTCTTAGTCTGTGTTGAATTATAAAGAGCTGTGCCTACTGAAACATGTTGCCTTTTTCATACAAGCCATGGGAAAAGCTAGATGTGCTAAGTGGGGTAAAACACGCACACAAAAGTATTCACATGCCTTCCCGATGTATTATGTGTGAGCCACTACGTCTGTGATTCCTCTAATACCTACTACTTAATTTTTTCCATACAGAGAATCAATAAACAGAAAAATCATTGTCTCTTAATGTCCGTAATGTTTTTGAACGTTTGATTTGTTTGGCAAATAAGGTTGACTTATTTAAAACCTCCACCGTCTGCATTTATTTCACAGAAGGCAAAAAAGTTTGTTCATAGTAATCTGCTAGAATTAAGAAGCTAGCGAAAAACTCTTGGTTGTCTTAGGTAACTGTTGGATTTGGAAGTACACTGTCTACAAATCAAGTCTCTTGTGTATATACACACGGTTTTGTTTTGGGTATATATAAAATATTATATTTTAAAACTGTTAATCTAGGCCCTCTGCTGCATGTAGATATGATATATGTTTATTCATACGCACCTGACTACATATGATTTTCTTTTCCCCCATTACAATCTTGTCTCATTTACCATTCAGGATATTTTAAGGATGAAACAACACTGAACGGTAGAGATGGGTGTTGTCCTTAATCCTCTGCAAAAATCAGTCAGTGATTTCTGGCTCCTTCTTGCTAAGAGGGTTGCCCTCTGGAGATGGGCACAAACCCCTAGGCAGCTTGTGGGCAGCAAGAGAAGCCCCCAGCCCCGTCAGAGGCTGTGAGGGTGCAGGCAGGGAGTGCGCGCTCTGGGGAATGGCGTGTGCTCAGACCAGTAACGTGGACGAGGGCAAAGCATCGGGAGGTGGTTCCAGAACTACTCACAACAAAGATAAGCATGTGGACAAAGTAATGACTTTTCCTCTTCTTTCTCTTTTGAAAACAGCTTAACAGCTCTCATGGAATTGTCCCAGACCAGTTCAGCTTGTGGCGCGTGTTGGGCAGGTACATTCTGAGCCCAACCTCTTAAGCTTGCTGGTGTTACAAGGGACTGAAATGGCCTACGGTGCCTGTGGCACACAACCTTAATAACAAGGAGGGCTACGGTCGCACTTACTCCCCATCTTTGTTTCCCATAAATATGTTACATCTCACTTTGTCTCACAGGACTCTCAGAAGGAAGGCTAAAAATAGAGACGACACATATGGATGTGTGCTGGGGATGTGTCTGGGCTTAGTTTCCATTCCTTTCTGTTGCGAGGGCTAAGCAGCCTTTTGCCTTTACATGTGGGCTGGGGCCAACTGTTCTTAGCATAAATGAGGATGGTTTGGTAAAAACTGTGAACAGAAAGGTCCTTAAAAGAGAGATGTTCAGACATTTTCGGCTGAAGTAATTGAAGATGCCCTACGGTTATTGTACACACAAGGTGTAAATTTACCTAGGTGTTGCTGCTGTAATGCAGCCTTTTGTGCTTATTTTATCATTTTGTATATAATTCCCTATAATGTGCCAGCACTGTAACTGATATAACTTCATGTCTTTTTTCACACGTGCCAGCAAGCTGAACAAGTGGGATGAGGTTACAGTAAACAAGAGGGAGATCACCAGAGACAGAGATTTTAAGAGTCCACAAAAAACAACAGCGGAAAAGAATCTTGAGACAGGAGAATCTCTCCATGAGAAGAATGCTCAGAGCACAAAGTTATATCGCCCCGCAGCATAAATACGTACAGACAAAAATGACTCACTATGTGAGTCAGAGAGAGGAGGTTTTATTTACACCACAGAACTTGGAAATAACATTTCCACTGATTCTATTCTGTTCAGCAATTGTGGGTATAAGCAAAAGGCTGTTAACACTTCTGTATGAATCAAATTTTTAAAAATCACTCCGCCCTTCAATCAGAACTGTTTTCTCACTTATGTGAATTAACCTACAGAACTGGCACATGAAATAATTTGTTTCAGTATCTATTACTGAATATGTTTTGGCCTGGATCCATAAAAGCATTTAAGAGCCTGAGTTGCACTGAAATCACTGAACAGAGAAAAAAAAAAAAGTGTGTTATTCCTGGTTACTACAAGGAACTATAGCACATTGCTCTTTTCTCTGGGCAAATTTCAGCCTATGACTCCGTGGCCAGGCTTTGCGACGCGCTGGGGCTCTTCCTGGCTGGTGAAGGAAGGCATCTGCCCGGGCAGTCGTCAGATGTGTTCTTGGAGGTCCCTGTTTGCGGGGCATTACATGATGCATGCTCCGTCAGGGGAGCAGAGCTGGGAGAAGGGAATTGGCACGTAACAGGACTGTGAGATATCATGGGACTGAATTAGCCCAGTATAGAATATGCCAGATTACTTTGAGAAGGGAATGGAACGGAAATGTATGCATTTTTTACAATATAGATAACTTACTGGCAGAAAGAAACTATTTTTTTTTGGTGAACTTTTTCCTCTAGTAAAATGTCTGAGCTGTTGAAAAATATTTTGATAGACATTTTGTTGCCATCCCTATCAGCCTTTCATATCCTACAGCTGGGCACGCCACCATCTTGTAATAGCAATTTTTCCTGGTGGCCAGTCCAGCTGTGTTTGAACGGGTGCTCTACAGGTGGGGAAGTCTCCTTCTCATTTCCCAGCTCCTCTAATCCTCTCTAAGAGGGTGTCACGATGAATTTGTTGCTTGAATTTGTGACACACAGGAATTCACACGTTCATTGATGGAACAGGGCATCTTTTTTTCCTGTTCTCCTACATATGGACTCTTGACAATTATTTTTTCTAAACAAAATATGATGTTTGGGGCAAACATTTAGGATGGGTTTAGATGCCAAGTGTAAAGAATGGGTGAAAAGGTGTGATGTCTACAAACGGAGCCAGTCTACAAAACGGTTAGTCATGAAAATGGCCAAGGCAAATAAGACACTGCTGAAACCGTCTTAGCCCCCCACAATCCGCATGTGTGGGTTTATATACACCAGCAGAGCCAAGTTAACCTTAATTGTGTGTTGTTTAACTTGGCTATAAATGGCTAACCCTTTCTGTAACTTGGCTCTGATTGTAGGTATCACACCTTTCGATTACTGACCTTTCTTGTCTAAATTGTTTTTTTAATACATATTAAATGTTTTTGATCTAGTTTAATTTCCTAGGGCTTTTTACAGTAGAAAATGTTACAGAAAATATTTCTGCTGATAGAAAGACATAATTTAATAGAAAATGTCTTAAATTCTCAATGGCTAGACAGGTCAGTGGTTTTTAAAGCCTGGTTCTTTTTGAAGGAAGCAGTGCCAGAAAACCTCACTGAAATTTGATGTGCTGCTTTTTCTGTGCATTCATCGGCAAAGGGAACAGGAATGCAACTTTGCTGCAGTTCTTAAATAAAAATATTTAAACTATAATAACCAATCAATAATTCTTATTTTCCTTTCAGCATCATATTGCTTAATAATGACTTTAATATGTCAACAGTTTGTTACCATGATCCTCTGAAATTCTGAGATGGTAAAGTATTTCTCTGTTTGAAGGTAGAATATTAGAACTGTGTCCCATTTAATTGCCTTTTCTGATTTTTTTCCTGCACATTTTGTGCAGATCGGACATGGAAGTATTAGAATTGCTGGTTAACAGAAGGTTTTTATCAGTTTTGTCGATGCGGTGATTCAAGGTGTATTGCTATCCACAGCAGCAGTGGCACACACAATCTTGGGACTTGGCCCAGTTCTTACAAAATTCAATTGAAGGGCTTCTGTTGACATCGGTGGATCGGGTCTTTCGTGATGAGAGTGAGGAGTAATTATTTTCTGCACGTGAGGTGTCTCATCAGGAATTATGCGGTTGTGCGTCAGTTTCTTCTGGTGTTAAGTTTGCGTCTGAGTTTCCATTATACCTCCAATTTCGTCTCATACTTGAAAATCCTCAGAAATGACACACTGGACTAAAGGGAACAAGGTTTTTTTTATCCGGTGAGATACAGGTTAGGTGGTCTTGGAACAGTTCCCGCTAAAGCAGGGGACAGTATTACAAAATCTACTACCATTTGTACTAATTAGCAACTTTGCTGACAGCCTCTGGTGAGTAACTCATTACTGTCTGTTTGTGTGCTTGGCTTATAAATCCCCTAACAGCCAGACTGTGTGCACTGTTGTAGTACAATATTGTTGTGGTATAAGACCTCTTTCTTGAGCATTAGCGTGTCTCCTCCTTTCTCCACGCGTAGTG
This sequence comes from Rissa tridactyla, assembly GCF_028500815.1. NCBI lineage: Eukaryota > Metazoa > Chordata > Aves > Charadriiformes > Laridae > Rissa > Rissa tridactyla. The sequence continues at coordinate 1,685,582 of NC_071468.1, forward strand.
CTTGTAGTATAAGTAGGTCAGTGGCATGGAGACACAGCCCCTAAGTAAGAAGGGCTTCCAGAATTTCTTTTTTTCCCCTGTCTTGGTCCTGAAGTAGAGATGAATAAAATCTGTTCGTTTCTGGCACCACTCTTGCTGATGCTGCTTGTTTCTCAGCGCATTTTAAATTTTCTCTGATTCGACCTTCACCCTTGCTTGTGGGCATGATATCACATATTTTAGCATGCTTTTTTTTCTTCCCTCCATATCTGCGTTAGTCAGGCCTGTTGGTATTTTGAAGTACTTCTGCCACAATTCAACAAGAATGTTCTTTTTCAATTTCTGTAGGTAGATTCTGCTATTCAGTGATTTTCCCCCATCCTTTATCATAGGCTGTGTCTTTTCCATATGGTAATGAGTCATTCCCTTAGGAGGAGTGTCATTTGCTCAATTCAATGGACTTCTCACAATGCAGATACATGCATTTCTTTCACCTATCATTTTGATTTTAGTTTTCCTGCAGTTTATTGGCTTCAATCTATATTTTCTTTGTGATCTGTCGCTAAAGCTTCCTTTCCCAGCCTTGGTAGATATCTCCAACTATATTGAAGCCTGTGCTCCCCTGATGGCACACCTACACCTTCTGCCTTCCTCTGGAGGTATTATCTACATATTCAATTTAGTCATTTCCACCATACCCTCTCATGATTCCATTTAGTATCTATCCTCAGTCCCTAATCTGGTTTATTTTGTTTTTCTCCAACTTGTCTATTTAGAAATAAAAGTGCTGACAATACTACGTCCTGTGAAACTATTGTTGTCTGTCTAATGAAATAAAGAGGACAAGGATGAACAAACATCTCTTAAGTATGGGCTTGGATGACACTGCACAAACAGAAAGGAGTCGGTGTTCTACACGGTAGATTCTGCTTTTTATGTATGTAGTGATTTGATGATAGGATATGCCAGAATGAAGGTCTGGTGGGTTTTTTTCCCAGTATTATTTGTCTTGTTTAAGTAAGTTTTTGTACAAGAGCTGAGATGGGCTGAGGGTTAAATGAGCAAATTACAACTCCCGTGTTTCTTCCTTTACTTCCAACTCATTGCAAGACTTTAAACCAGTCACTTCAATGTTCCTTAGCTGCGTTTTCTCTTGTTTCCAAAACAATCCTCATGTTTTCGTGTTTTCACCTGTTTCATTGTGTGTTTGGTGAGACGGATCCTACATCTTAACAGTGAGGAATCCTCGCCACTGGCATCCATAGGAACAAGTTTTGGAGCATTGTGAATCTCATTTGTCAAATGGCTGGAAAAGCTTAAGAGCTTTTTGGCTGAAAGAGAAATTATTATTAAAACACAGGTTTTGTGCCTTAAAAGTAACTCCAGACTAGAACCAGATTCTTGAAAATAACAAATGGCAGACATTTTACTTAAGGATTTTCCCCATGGGTTTGGCTAGATGGGTTTCTAATGAGCAGGTCTTTTATTTCTGGGATGTTCTGTATCTCCCTGCCACAATTATTCATGTGCAGGTCCTAGAGCCAAATTCTGCCCTTAGATGCATGTTTGCTTCTCCCATTGGCTTTCTTGAAAGCTGCAGGCATTTTTCCTAAACCATCATTTGGCCTCCAGTTGTACTGTGGTCATATTTGTCTGTCCAAAATGACTGTGGCTCTCCATTTATAATCTTGTAATTTGTAATCTTTATTGAGATACTGCTGTGGTTTTTCTTTCATTACTGGCATCTTATTGTAATATTGATTTTTTGTTAAATGGAACTGCATTGGTAATTTTGGCTGGCAGCTTCTTGTTTTTGCCTTCTTTTGTGTACTTTTTGAGGGTGGGAGAGTATTCCCTGCACTATATTGAAGCTGATTTCTTTGATCTGACTCTTGCGTTTTGTCTGTCTAAACAAATTTAATTTTTGCCTAATCTGTCTATGCAGTTCCCAGTCACTATGGTATCTAGGCACGAAATTATAGCCGCCTTCTGAGTGTTTTCTTCTTGTAATGATGCTAACTTCCTTTTTGAGCAAGTGACCTAGTCATTGTCATGCTTTTGTAAACAGTTTCTTCTCTACCTATTGATTTTGGTCTAACATCAGTGACCACCCACTGTTTCAGATTGGAGAGAGAATAATTGTTATATAGGCATCCACATGCATACAGACACAAACTCGTGCACCCGCTCTCAAAGTGGACATCTTCTGCAGTTTAATTCTCCTGGAGAGGTACAACAGAGGGTCTCATCTGGAGTGGGGCAAAGCCGAGCCTGGAGGACAGGCTTCCTGGAGTGTGCAAGGCACAGGGAGAAAGTTGTGCATGTGTTTGGGGAAATTGTGTAGTGTTCACGAGTGCGAGGAGCTGCGTATGGAGGGTAGGGCTCCTGTGCTATTGGGAGGCGTTGCTGGCCTGCAAAATAGCTACAGGGTGAATTATAGATGTTCCTGGCTCTCCCCCGTCCCCACTTCCCGGCGTCTGTACTTCTTGCTGTGCTGGGCTGAGGCCGAGTCCTCAGGGACGCTCCATGGACTCAGCACTTTTGCAAAGCAGAGCACTTGTTTAGTCATCTGGAAAGGATTGAGAGGCCAACATTTTGGCGTTAAAAAGTGCCATATATGTATATGGAGAATGCAAATCTGAGAAAACCTGAAAATATTTTGCAAGTCCCTGGTGCTAATAGCTGTAGCCATCTCCGTGTTGTTGGGTGCACGCTTGCTGTGACAAACAGGAGATAATGCTGCTGTTTGAAAGGGGCAATTCCAGCCCCTGTTTCTGAAGAGCCATCACCCATGGGTTTTGGTCAGGATAAGAGGACAAAGCCTTCTCAAATCTAGTGGTGCCCCTGTATTGTATACCCAGTGCCCACCCCCTGTCTTGCTTGCGCCTCCCTTTGGGACATGGGGGCTGTGCGGCTGTGGAGTCCAGATGGTTTTCTGGAAAGCATCAGGCCAGCCACTGCTGTTGGTGTTTGGTTAACAGACCTGCACAAGAAAGTGATTCATGGACTACAGATTCATTGTCAATTTTGTTATGCTTAAGGCAGGCAGTAATTTCAGTTTTCACTGCCATTAGCTAATAATAGTAATTAATTAGTAAATTGTGCCATTGGGATCTCAGGGTGAACTAACAGGGAAAATGTAAATTAAAAAAAAAAAAAAAAAAGGCCACTAATGTTTCTGAGTTTCCATCCACAGTTGAGGGTTTGTTTCTATCCCATCTCTCCAAACGGAATTTCCGAAGAACAGCTTACGTCACCCACAGCACTGTCTGGGAAGTATTTGAAGCAAAATGAGAAGGTACACCAAAAAGCACCAGAAAGGTGCTAGAAAGCGAAGGGAAAAGCAACAGAGAGTAGTGTTACTGTGCTAGCAGCTGGAGGAGCAGGGCTGAAATCTGCCCTGGGTGAAGTTTCAGCCTTTCCCCTGCCAATGGTGAAAGTCTCCTTTTCTCAAGTGAAAAGTGTGACATGAGAGTCCCCGCTGGCAGCTGCTGCCCCATGCTCCCGCCGATCCTCCGCCGCGCGCCTTCCGCTGCACCTGAGCTCGTGTTACCCATCCCTGACAGTAAGGGCTGAACTCGCTCTTATAAGGAATCGCTGAGTGAATCAAATCTATATTCACATTATTCCTCCTTTTCAGGATCTGAAAAGCTTGCATTAAACTAGGAGGGGAGGGGAGGGGAGGTGTTTTGTTGTTGGGGGTTTTCCCTGTTTTTACTGACTTCCCACTAAGGAAGTTTTGGATATAACACTAAGAAAGAAAAACACCAAGATAAATCCAGGATTTTCAATTCAAGGTCATTTTGAACCCTTTATCTGGCTGCAAAAGAAAGTGGGGGAGAAAAGAATTAAAAAATGTGAATTAGGCTGAGTCATTTTCACTATGAATTGTTTGCAGCTGTCAGAATCAGATCTACATAGTTCACTATAGCTCAATTTCCTTTCCGAGTTAATAACACATTGAACAAACATACTATACTAGACTCCTTTTTTTCTTTCAAATAACCTCACAGTGGATCTGCATTCCTGCTATAAAAATGTCTCTATTAGCTTAGGCTATTTATAGAACATCAGAGGGCTGAAAGATAGTTAAAAATTAATCGATTACCATCAAATAACAGACACTAAAACTCAGTGTATGAAATGCCTTCCTCTGCTGAATAAATTAATAGCAAGAGGAGAAATGTACAATCCTGATCTACAGGCTGGCCAAATTCAATTTACCAGTCTCCAGTGCAGCCCCTCAGCATTCGGAGCCGTACCGTTCAGGTGGTACTTCCAGTAGTGGGCCCTGTATCTGGCGTGACGGGTGGGGGCACGGCAATATGCTTTGCAGGGAGGACATAAAGGGTGGAGGTGTCCAGCTTCGGCTGAAGGACCTTTGGAAGGACCAGCTCCTGGGGTCTAATACCTGCTGCTGAATGGTTCCTCTTGGCCTGTCCAAAGGTGACGTTGCAGGATTCGCACATGGAAATGGCACTTTCTACAATCTCCGTGTCATGATCTTTCCTTTCTCTTGAAATAGTTAAAAGCAACAGTGGGGAAGTGGCACCACCTGTGTGTAGAAGGTAAAAAACTTGGGTTTACAAAATATTAAGATGCTTCTCTAACAATCTTATTGGGCATAGTAAAATGCTGCCCTGGCCTTTATACTCTGTGGCTATAATCATGCCACAGTCTGTGAAGAGAAATAAAATGTTTTATGAAACCAATGAAAATAATTACGGAGAAAAAAAAAAAGCTTTCAGAAACATAGGTCGTTCTTCAGGTCTGAAAGGAAGCAAAAGAAGAACTTAGTTCCCAGGTTGCCACCTCTGTGTCACGTCTGAAGCAAGGCTGTGTACCCTAAAGCTTCTCTCTTTCTTCTAAGAGTGTCCGTCAGTCTCATAAAAGATACTGTTTCCCTGTGGAATTTGCCTTTTTACCAAGGCGTAAGTCGAGCAACAGGTTTGGCAGTGGGCAAAGGTACTTGCAGGCACCACAGGACTTTTGCAGCAAGACAGGCAAAGCCCAGGGTGCTGTTGAGGGTGCGCTGAATTGTGTCTGCAGAGCTCGGTGGATGCTAGTTTAGGGCTGGAATGATTTTTGTAATCTTGGGGTATATCTAAATCTAGAGTAGTTTGTTATCATACCTTTAGAGAAAGTGGCTAGTGGATATGATGGACCTCCCGTTTCAGACATACCCTTTGGGGAAGAAAGGAATTTGATTAAATAAAGAACAGCTTCTAAGACAGGATGGTGAGTTTAACATCTGCCCTTGTTGATTGCTGACAGACTGGAACACGCAGCTTACAATGTAGGGGAAGTCTTTGTTTCCTCTTTTATTGCCGAATATGCACGTTTCCAAGCAAAGGTGACATTTTTGTATGTCAAAACAAAGGTAGAACGGCATAGCCTTTGAAACATCAAACTCGGATGGAAAATGAGGATTTGGCATGGCTTAATTTGGGCTTTATTAATGCCTTTGGGGGGAGAGGGATGGAAGAAAGATTAGGCAGATCAGAGCTTTAAAAGTCATAGATCATGCATTTAATAGCTCTAATTCTTAAATACTTGAAGGGTTTCATAAAGCCCTTCTCTTCAAGTGCAAACTCCTTCCCGCTTTTGACTGTTGCATCTAGACCTCCCAAGTTCTTAAAAAGAGCTTGCAGCTGAAAATCTTCAGCCCCTTCCATAGAGCAGTGATCTTGCACCAACAATATGAATGCAGCCAGCATCCTTAAAAAGATCCCAGGAGGAGTACGTGCACACACGGACGCATACTTTCATTCAAGGTGCATATTGTATTATTTTAGGTACCCACCAAATGGGATTTCAAGCTGAAAAAAAGAGACTTTTTCCATTCGGTTACATTTTCTGAAGTGCTACAGATTTAGAAAGACTGGATTTAAATGAAGTTACTACTAGATTTTTAAAAAAATCAATTCTGGTGTTATAAGAAATTGATGGCTAGATTTCAAGGTGAATTTTATCTAAAACTGAAATATTGACTAAGGCAATATTAAATCTTTGTTCTGTTTTCTTTCTTGAAAAGTGGCATTTTTCACTGCACTGGATTTTGTCCTTTCCACAATCTTAAAATAATTTGCCACACATTTATTTTAAATATTAGAGTGCTATTTTTAAACTAGCAGTGCAAAGCAGCAGTTTTTATAGTAGCTATTACATAGTATAAGGAGTTTTCTGTAATAAAATCAATATCATAGGATAAATATTCTGAGCTAGAATAATAGTGCCCATAGTAATCGTTTTTAGCATGGCTGTGCTTTCCACAGTGTGATTTTTCTGATAGTATTTAACATGAATTAAGGTAAATTCCAGAAGGTAACATAGCCTGGGACACTGTGACCAGCGCGGATGAACAGCTGAGAGCAGTCTGAGAGCACAGCGTAGGGGAAGGATATCAGTAAGATACAGAACTCTGAAAATAAAAAATTAGTCATTAAGGGAATGTGAAAGTGGGGGGTAATTTATGATGTTATGGGAATAACAACATTAAATGTCTCCCCCCAAACATTTTCTTAATTTCTTTCAGGTTATTTAAAATTGAAGCTGCTAAATAAGGTGATTTTAGCTGCCTATGCACTTGTTCCACAGTATTTTCTAAGACCAGGCTGTGCAATGCTTATTGCTAAGGCTGAACCCTCGCAGTTACGGGAGCCCTAGAAAAGGCTTTTCTACGCCAACCGTTCATTTGCATCATCCCACCACAGACCACTTCAAGTATGCTGATAGAAATGGATCCTGGCCACCTGGTATCTGAATTGGTCTGGTTTATAAAACAGGGGGTTGTTTCTGCCTTTTTTATTTTTTTTTAATACCCTTGAAGAGCTCAAAGTTAATTTCTGAGATTAAGGGTTATAAGCAAAGGGACTTTCACAAAGTCCTAATCTCAACCAGAAGTTTTCTTCAGGTTACCAGAAGATCAGTGTTGCACTATATTTAGGGATTTGTGCCACGGGTACCGGGCCAGATTCTGCCAGAAGAAAGTGGCAAGTGAAGTACTTGGATTTGCTCTTTAGCGACAGAGAAACTGGGCTTCAATGTTTGAATGAGGCGCGAGCAAATGGGAGAACCTACTGTCAGCATCTGCAAAGGCCAGCAGTGCTCAGTGTCCTCCGGGAGCCCAGGCTGGGTTTGGACACTCAGCCTCACTATTTGGGCTACAGGGAGTACTGGGGCCAAGAGCTTCATCGTCTCCTTTGTGGCTGTTGTGCTGGTGGCACTGTCCCCGCTCAGCTCAGGGTGTACGTACGGGAGACTTGAGTGGTCAGAGGAAGCAGCCACCGACCGTCTGGCCTGCGATGTATTGAAAAGGCAATTCCAATAACTCATTTTACAACCAAGTGATCATTTATCCTACTAGCAAAATCTGTTCAACTCTGGTTGTATAGGTTATACAGTAATAAAAGTTCAAGTATCCATAAAATTGCCATTGAACTGTAAATTAATGTGAGGTAAAGTTGTTGCCCAAGGGAATAACCAAGCTTCAGAACGTTGTGTCCTAAATTAATTAATACTGAGTTCATCTCTGGCTAGGAAAAGAATGGGTTTATGCTGGTCTTTGGTTGTTGAGCTCAGGGTTTTGTTTTCAAGCAGAAATTGCTCTTGTTGTCGCTGCTTATTTAAACTGGACTTTGTGAAATCAGAGAAAACCTCGGAAAATATGTGAACGAGATGACCTATTTTTTTTTTTTTTATTGCTACATATCTTTGAATGGGTGGAGCCAATCCATGCCTGCACCACGTCAGGCACCCTGTAATGGTCAAGAGTTTCCTTTTTCCTTAAGCCAAAGTGTACCTTTGCACTTCATGGTTGCTGATCTCTGACCGTCATATGGCTTGGCTGTCCTCTCTCTAACCCCTCCCTTAAAATCTTTGTTTTGTTTTTTTTCTTTCTACTTCGTTAAAAAAAAGAAACCAGTGGTACTCAAAAATAGGTCAGTTTTAATTATTATGGATGAGGATTAATAATAAAAAAAAAATGTTCTTGGTCGCATTGCCTTGGGAATCAACTACTTTTTAAAGTTGAGTAAAAAAAGCAGTTGGCGTATGCAGAGCTATGTGCCACAGCGTGGTCTGCAAAGCATCGCTGCTGGATTTGTGCCAGTTCCACAACCGGGGAAGCAAAGAACATAAAGGAGCTGTATAATGGGGTGTACAGAAAGTGTTTGCATTCAGCAAGTCCTCCATGGCGCTTACGCTCTTGGGGGATGCTGCAGCACTTGGGAGTGGTTGTTTGTACAGGGCGTCAGAGCTGCCGTGTAACGCACTGGTCGGCGTGAGCAGGAGACTGAGAAAGCTGACTCCTGCAGCTCTTGCTAACGAGCCTCAGAGATTCTTATCGAGGAGCTGACTCTTCTCTGCTCACAGCAAGAATCTTTCCACAGAGTTTCTGTCACCGGCACTGATGCCGGCTGGCCTGCCGGTGCTGTGCTGAACCGACACGATGGCAAACACTGCTTCCCAGCAATGACTAACAAAAAGGAGTCACCCTTATTCCCTACCACTGATCAAGCACCGCTAGGCTGCTTGGCACGGGGCGAGGGCTGAGGCAGGCGGAGCAGAACCTCCACCGCACCATTGGTGGCAGCAATTTCAAAAATAGTTAAAATGTTTTCTGGTTCCTCTTTTGCTTTTTACCTCCTTTAATTTTTCGTACAGAAGTTGTTTTCAGTAATTTTCCTGACTTCTCTCTTTTCCTTACCATCTCTTCCTCTTTCCATTTCACCTTTGCTTTTTAGTCCCCCCTTCTTCTTCTCTTTTTCTTTCTTTTCAGTCTCTATTTATTTCTTCTGCTTCACAGATTGTCTCTCTGCTTGGTTTTCTTTTTCTCAGCACTTATTATATTCCTTGTGTTTTTGCAGCTCTAATGCTGGCTTGTCTGCCAAAGAATAAACTCCTATTTATGGAAAATATATGCAGCTATATGCACTGCTAAAACATCTTCAGACTGTTTGCTCACAGTCATCCTGCAGAGACAGCATGACACTGTTAACACAAGAACTGAACAGCTACCACTACATTTACCAAAATTAGAGCCAAATGGCACATAAGCACACACCTATGCCGTCGTACTACAGCTTCTGCAACGTGCACGTGTGGCTTCAGATTCATCCACCTGCATCTGGATGAAGTGAGCCAACCTCTTTCCTCCTCTGCCAGTGAAATAACGCAGTTTGGTTTCATGTGGGAGAACCCCATGGGTTAGTCCTTAAGAACTAACTGTGCTGCTCTTCCTGCACTGTTCTCTTTGCCCAGGAAGGGATAACAGTTAGTCATGGCCTCCAGTGTAGGTCAGTGGAAATTCCTGAACTGGTCCATTGTCAGGTCAAGTTATACCTTCAGAGCACTCTAAATCTGAAGACCTGAGCAAGAGGTATTATAAGCTGATTTCTTGAGACATCTATGAAATTAAAAGATCAGTAAATTGGTGTGGTTTCATCTTGTGCCTCTGGATTAGTATCTTAAAGCAGCAACATTCTGTGTATGATAACCTTTTAAAACATTCCTAGGTTTTCGGCATTGTTTCTTACTGAAGTACGGTAAACAAAGGGGAGAATTTCAAAGGCACAAAGAGTAATTCTTCGATTGAAAGTCAACGGAAGTTGTGTGTCTAATTCCCATTTGTGCCTTTGGAAACACACATTTCCCTGCTTTGCCCGTGGCTTTAAATCTCATGTGCGCACAAACACAAGCCCCATGTTCCTATTCAACCTTCCACACACAATTTAATTTCGTTTCAGTGTCACAAACTTTCTACAGTAGCTGAAATATGTCAGGGATGTTTTTGTCAAATTGCTGAGACCAGGTTCCTCAGCTCCCACTATGCACTTCTGGGGTGAGCAGATCATGATGTTAGTAGAGTCGCGTAAGAGCTTATTAGCAGCTGTTGCAGACACTTCTCTGTGCTCTAAAAACAACAAGGAGAACAACAACTCGGCTGGGAAGAGCATATGCAGTAGCCTTTTAATCATTGCTTCCACTCACCATGTCATGATGCGTAAGCTTTCTCATCAATGAGGCTAGGAATACAAAACCAGAGAACTTCTTAAATATTTCAAACACCTGCATCTTGTGAAACAAATTTATGCTACCAGATTAGGAAAAAAAAAAGAAAAAAAGGAAAGGAAGAAAGAAAAAAAATATCTCTTGGATCAAAAGTGTCTCTTTATCAGGAAATGAAGGACAGGAACAAAAATACCGTCCTCCTCCATCTCCTCCTCTTCTTTTCCCGCCTCAAACTTGATGATAAAATTCTGTAATCTGACAACCCCCTGCAAAATGATAGCTGAGTATTTACAAATGGGGCTTCTCGATGCAAGTCTGCAATTTAAAATCGGCCCAACACCAGGCATGTGAAAGCTAGTTAGGCTCTGTCTTTCTGTCGCTATCTGTGCCGCCCAGCTTTGCCGTCCTTCTCCCTCTGCCATGGTTGCGGAGCCAATGCGAGTGGCCACGCAGAGGGGTACGGAGGCAGCTGGGGGATGCAGTTGCCAAGCTTCGGAGCCTGTTTATTCAGCAGCGGCAGGGAAGTCTGTCGCTGGTCACTGGGCTGGAGATGTGCCTACAGGCTTGGTGTGGGATGCTCTTCAGCTGTCCTGCTTCTCTGCAGCCCGCTTCATTGCAGTCACAGTGATGAATTTGTTTCCTTTCGTAATAAGTCAGACAATAAGGATGTTGCTAAATCTTTTATGGAGCCCAAAGGCAGGGCTGATGGTTGATATTTGTTTGCTGTGGAGTTATGATTTGTATGACCACCAGCTTCCCCCTTGACTCGTAAAGTCCCATGTCGCAAACTTGCATGCTCTGCAGGCAGCGAGTGGAGCTCGGCAAGGTAAAAGTGGCCAGCAGATGTCTCTCAGGATATTTCTTTGCAGACACCGCTCTCCCAACTCCCTTTCTTTCCTGAGGTTCCAGAAACTGGGCTTGGTGGGTTATGAGAAATGCTGTATCTTACCTCTTTGCCCATTCTCTGCAAGTTATTACAGCCCCAAATACATAGCATTGCATTATGGAGGGGTTTTTTTAAGCCACAGCCTAAATTAAGGGAACGTTTTAAAAAAAAAAAAATGGCAAGGGAAGGCAGCTCCTTTGTGTCTTCAGAACATTTCACGTTTATTTACAACCTTTGAGAAAATGAAGCAATGTCACTCATGGGGGCATACAATATTTTAGATCACTTTTGATTGGGAAAATCATTAACATTGCTGAGATTCTGCTTCATTTAGCATGGGAGAATTTGTAGATGGCAGGAAAAATATTCTGTTCGCAGGTGCAGGCTGTGTCGACATGAGGCAAATCTGCTAATCAAGCTGTACCTGCCGAGCTACGCTGGCAAATTTTTCCTTGGGTAGACTTGGCCTAAGTCTGAGCTCTTTTTGTTAGCTGGCTATATATTATCCTCTGTATTTAGGTGGAGAAGCTGCAGCAGTGAGGATAAGTGGTCGCTCATGGCACTGAAGGAATTAGTTTTAGAGGTGGAAGTGGAAGGCTGGAGTCCCCTGATCCCAGTCATGTTCACACCAGACCGCTGCATTTTGGCTTGGATGGGGTTTAAAGCTCACCACTTAGGTCACACAGAAAATGCGCACACTGTTATCATTTTGCAGGAGCTCTCCATTGGCATGATCCATGTCTTTGAGAATACAATAGTCCATCTCCAATCCAATCATCTTTCTGCGACTGAGGGGTTTATGCAATTATAAAAAAGTGGATGATTTGAATGTTCTATCCCTCTTGTGGAATTATGTTTGGAATTTATCCGACGAGACAGGGAAGGGATTTTGTTTGTTTTGTTTGATCGTTTCTTATCACAGAACTTTGTTTGACTCAAACCACAATGATACAAGCATTCAAACACCACCTTCAGATGTAATATTGATTTATAAAACAGCAGTGCACAGCTGCTATGCTTCACTGTTGCATACAGAAGGTCTTCAATTCCCAACAAATTACTGGCATTTCTACCTCTTTACAAATTAATGTTTCCTCTGAACCTTGTGCGTTTCTTATTATTCAAGTCTGCTTTCTTCAGTTTCTCCTTAGAAACCTCGTGTGAGTGTGTATTGTGCAGTGATAGGGCAGCTTTAGAGCATCAGTTAAATTGGAGTTAAATAAAAAAAATCTAGATCAACTTTTATCCCTAGGCAAGTTATGCACTGAGTGAAATTAAACCACTATGTGTACTTGTAGATTGAAGAATCAGAGGTGGAGGATGGGTCAGAAACACTAAGATCAAAGTTTTTCTTCTTTGAAAAAAATCTCTTTGAAAAGCCCCCATGCCACCTCTTCTGCTTGTTAATGTTTTGACTGGAAGTGTCTGGCAGTGTCATCATCAGCAGAATATTTTTAAAGACTTTTTTTTTTTTTTTTGAGCTGACTCTAATAGCAAAGCAATGGATCCTTAGCAGCCTCTGTTATATGTCTCTTAAGGGAATATTTTTGTTAATTGCAAATATTTGATTGACAAACATGGGATGCAATTAGTAGGCAGGCACAGTAGGAATGTGCAGTGAACTGGATCTCTGAACCAACAGATCTCAACTCTCTCAGCTTGATCTGAAATAGGCTAGAGCATTTAAACCATATGTTTCCCTCAAACTTTTTCTTTCCTCTGAAAATTCCTTATTTCCCTCAACTAACCTTCTTTCACTCTTGGCACCAAGGGAGCTAATTCATCTACTACGATCACGTCAAATAAAGACAGAAAATTCTACACAAGCTTCAGACTTATGCTGCTTTTTGACCGTGGCAGTAAAAATTAATGTGGACAAGACTATACATGCCAGTTGTGCCTTACAAAAGCCCTAGGTGAAAGAGAATACAATCTAATTTAACTTTAGACATTTTGAGCTTAATGGTCTATTTAAACAACCTGGTACCATCTGACTACATTTATCAATTATATTTCTTTTTATTTATACAGAGTACTGTCTTTCTGGAAAGGCTATAATTAAAACTTATCTAGATAAATTGTGCTCAGATTCTGTGGCACGAGAAGGAATTCAAAGGATTTCAGTGGTTTTATGTGTTCTTTTTCATAAAAAGGTTGCACTTAAATCTTTAAAAGGAAATAGATTTCCATAATTAGAATAACCTAATTGCAATAGTTTTCATAATTACAGCTAAGAATTAACAACAGGAAACGCAGTGTTGTCTTTAGATTAAAATATTGACACCCCAGAAAAATTTCTTTCTGGGTAAGCAATCCCTCTTTTCTCAGGGAAAGGGTGCTCAGTCTCCCACTTCTTATGACAGGGGTCATAATTCATCACTTCTTTGGGGTTTCAGGTGGTTTCTGCTCACTCTGTGATGTCGTAAGCGTCTCTGCAATAGCCCTGTGTGACATCACACGCCGAGCATCATCGAGCTTGGGGAAGAGTGAGCAGCAGGAGCTCCCTGCACCTTCAGCTCTTCTGCAGGCACATCTCTGCTGGCGCCCGTGCTCCAATGCCGAGGCTCCTGCAGAAGCTCCGGTGGCAAATGCAGCCCAGTGTGGTGGCCCGGGGCCAGGGGTGGGGAGGTCATTATTCTGCTGAGAAGCTCATTTGCAGCCGTCTTGGGTAGGTCCACAATCCACTTCAGCATACGGTGCCGTGTTAGGAAAATACTTTTCTGCAGCTATGCTACAATAGTATTTTTCTTGGACACTGAGGGGTACAGCCCCCGTTTGGCAACTTCCTCCATTCTGAGTAGGAGCGCTTGGGTGAAGCAGCAGAAGTTGGACCTGCCCTTCTGCATTAGTATTTGTTGTGTATTTTGTGGTATTCTCAGGGAGTAATCTGAGGAAAACGGAGAGGTCACTCTCTCCTCTTTATTATTTTTTGTATGGCATCAACTAATCTAACCATCGCCTAATTTTATTCGTGGAAGTCCCAAATCCCTTTGAGATCACTGGCAGTAGTCACGCGAGTAACAGGAGTTTGTATGTACCTACATCATCACACTCCATTAGAGCATGCATATTTATAAAATCACATGAAGGGGCTAATGAAGCTTTGCTCGTTTCGGAAGGGCCCGATCCTGCAACATTTACTCCTGCTGAGGACTGCTCATGTGATTAAGGCTGACTCACATAAGTGTTGCAAGATCCAGCTTTTAATTTGCAAATCCCAGTAACGGTATGTGTTAATCAGACACTTCATCAGTGAAAGGAGTGCTAGATCCATAGTAGCTGTATGGCAAGGCTATAAATACAAGCTAGATTTTAAAATCTTTCTTACAGAATTTTGTCCCTAGAAGGGAAAATGTTATCTTGCTGCTGTCTGAGTCCTGAATGTAAAATTTCAGATTTGTTGTAAGTAGACCCACAGAACTAACAAAAAAATAATTTCCATCTATAACATTTCATACCATGTATTTGTTACCCTCTTACCAAAGCAATACTTAACAGGGGCATTTAAAATTTTAAATGCTGATCCAGGTGCATGCTTGGACTTGTCAAGGTTGCCCTTAGTGAGGACCAGTCCCCGACAGATAGTTCTTTTTTCACACTGGAGCCGTTGTTGCGTCTCTCTGTTTAAGTGCTTGACAGAAAATGTCCACAGTTGGGCTGTGCATAATGTATACTGTCAATTTGTAAAATCTATGTGACTGTGTTGAAAGAGGGACTTTGTCCCAGGTTTTCTGTTCACAGCTCCACAATTTAAATTTTACTGGTTTGTCATGTTAATGTAATTCACTTAAAATATTTAAATTGTCCTTAATTAATTGAGGAGGGAGATGATCATTGTGGTGAACTTGTAGGCAGTGTGTGGAACAGGAGTGACACCATTTTGGTGAATACAGGTGATGAATGGTGTTGACATGAACGGCTGCAGTTACACAGTGTGCGTATACACAAATTATACCGCCATGTGTGTTCCTCTGTGTTATGAAAGCCTTTTGTTTATATATACCCAGCTATACATTTACACATTATGTAAATAAACACACATATGCCCATGCAATTTAATTGAATATATGGCTATGGGTTAAGAGGCATGTTACTCTGATGAAAAACATCTTATGGTACAGAGTAAAAATATTTCCGACGTGCTTTTGAGCCTCCTGTAGAATTTAAGAAGGAACTGCAGAGATTTCTTTAAGGTAGTGATTCAAATAATTTAGCAGGAAGGCATGGTATTCTTCCAAAAGCTCCAGGCGGTAGAATGGCAGTCTTAGAAACCCATCAAGTTTCATCTTTATTTCACTTCTTTTATTCTTATTCAATTACGAGCTTTTCCATCGATCTTTGGTGTATGCAAAACGGAATGTTACGCTGTGAGTTTTGTTTCAAATTAGGTACGTACTTTTAAGGCAAAGTGCAGGAAATGATGCATGTAGATTAGTCTTTCCAGCCACAAATTCCCCCAAACCTGACCCAAGCATCTCAGAGTGGAATAAAAAGTAGCCCCAGGTGCATTCAGTCAGCCTCGGGGGTGCAGTGTAGCTCTTGGATGTACTGGGAGAAAGGCGCTGAGCGATGGGCTAGTAGTGCTTCCTACCCTCTTTCAGGCCATTGGTGCCGCCGCGGCATGCCGTGCCTGGGGGGGGCACGAGGAGAGGGTCTCCCGCTAGAAAAATGCCTTTGGGAGCTGCAGAAGGTGGCGAACCCACTGCTGAGCCCCACTGGGAGGGTGCTCTTGCTGGACCTCCATCGGGGGGTTGCATTGCATGTGGTGTGCCTTCTCCCCAGCCCTCATTTGGGAAGGAGGAGGGCCTGGGGGACACTAATACCTGTTCCTCTCGGTACAGGGCGCCAAAGGCCATGCCACAAGACCAGATACGTGTGTCTGCCTCACAAAGAAGTCTCTTCTTTTGCATTTTGTTTGTGGGGTTTTTTTTTCCCCTCCATCTCATGCGCTCAGCCGGGGCGCCTCTCCTCCAGCTGTTCTGTGACACTGCGCAGCCATCAAACGTTGGAAACCCGGATCAGAGAGCAGCAGTGACAGACTCCCCGGCGCAGGCAGGCCAGGTCCCAAATCTATTGTTCATACGAGAAAGCTCGGCAGAGTGACTTGACAGGTTTTTAAAGCACTGGAGAACTTTACCAGGAAGTTTTCTTCCTTTTTTACCCCTCACTCTGCCTCAAGCCAGATGCAAAACATGTGCCACTTTAGCAATTAACAAAAAGGAGAATACTGTTGCTTCTGAACACACATACACACGTGCACCCGCGGATAATCAGGTGTGTGAGAATCAGCAGCCCCTCTGCATGCGAGGGCTTGCACTGGGATGCTTTGTAGTACTGCATTCAGACACCGTGTTCTGAGCGTCTTTGTTACCGTCGCCTGATAAATAAACAGCCCTAAAATTACAGAACTTATTATGGTAATCGAGTGAAGAAAAGGAAATGCAAACCCTGCCTCACTATCTATTACATTGCCACTGCTAAAGTTGCCTAAACCTGTGCTACTCAAATGATATTGTAATATTAGCCTTCTTTCTTTTTTCACAATGATTGTTTTCTGTCCATCTCAAGCTGGATGTCAGTTCATTTAGATTTACATCAAGTAGTAAATTAAAATAATCACTCAGCAAACACTCTCAGCTCAGTTTTCTCTTTCAGTCAGGAGTTGCGAGAGATGCTTGAAGCATTCAAGCAGAAAATATTGCTGTCTAGATATTTGTCCTCTGGGTGATAAAGGAGGCATTGTCTTGGGACCCACTCAGGCCTCGGAGCTGATAGTAGCTGTGCATCACAGCTGTGAAGTGCGCTTTGTTATGTGTCTGAGGATTAGGGTTCAGGACCTTGTTTTTCTTGAAATACCAGACTGATCAGAGCTGCATATGTTCGGGGGAAAGCAGAGGTCGATGGTTCTCTGTCCACATTTTTACTAGATTATTCTTGGACAGAACTCTGGGAGAATACCCTGCAGCTTAAACCATCCCAAGAGTTTTTCATATTCCGCATTATAACCGTCATGGAAAAAAGGCTGTAGTTTATCTATCTGCATTTGAAACAAAAGAATACAGCATCGCAGACACTCTGGGCTTTGGACCCACGCCGGAACAGGCTGAATTTTGCTCCTTTGTGTTCCATTTCAGTACAGCTGCCGATTCAGAAGCACAAATGCACCTTAACATAATAACCAAATCCAAAGAATGTCTGGCCTTAAGGATAGTACAGTCAATCTTCAGATCGACAGTTAATCTTAAGCAAGGGTAGAACTAGGGTGGTGTACAGAACAAGGGTCGGGCTTGTTCTGTGTCTCTGACTTGTCTGTTTCAGAAAAAGAGGATGTGGATTTTTTTCCTATTTAAAACATTAATCTGCATCTTCTTTCCCACACCCAGAAAAAAAAAAAAAAGGAAAAGAAAAAGAAAGCATTTATTTTGGCAAGAAAGATGTGTGCAGAAGCACTCAGTGAGGATGCTGTCATGAATTAAGGTACAATTTCCATTACAGTCAGCGAGTTAAGTCTGAGCAAAGACGGCAGGATCTCAGCACTGTCTGCTCAGCCCCCGAAGCAGCCTCGTCTTTGTAGCACCGCAATATGGGAGTTTGTGGAATTGAGGGTTTGGGGCCAGACTGTCACCTCACTTACGTTGGTGCAATACCACAGAAGCTAACTGGGTGTTACTGGTAAACGAAGACTGTATGTGACTCTTGTTGCAAGTGAATGTACATATGTACATTGCAAAATCAACTTTCGGTGTCAGTCTGAATCCATCCCTTCCAGAACGGGGCCCTGACCAATAGGCAGAATATTGCCTTTGTAATGATTAACGTTAATCATATAACCCCACGGATGGGATGGAAGTGAGAGCAGTATTTTGGCCATACACAGTATAATGCCTAAGGATTCCTTCCTGGTATTTCTCTGCTTGAAAACATGTCAGTGGGCACAACTTTTAACCCATCAAACTTCTGCGTAAATTCTGAGGGCCACCCATACATCTTTACTTTTAAAACTAGGCCAGCATGGAAAATTGTTCCTTCTGTCATTCAAAATACGGAGCTACATACAAAAATTGTCTTGGCTTAAGCCTCAGGTCTGGAATTAACCTCCCTCCCACGGAGTAGGGCATCTGCTCCACCCCAGTGGAGCTAGGGGAAAGGCCTGAGTGATGTCTGCAAAATGAAGCCTGGCTTTAGTCTTTGCTCAGCCACCCTTCCTCCACGGAGCCTTCCCTGCCCAGGTTGGGCCTGCACGTCCCTACTGTGGCTCCGGTTCAAGTGGGTGGGGTGGCCCAGGTGCCCCTCTGCCCATGGACGGGTGAGCTTGGAGCTGCCTGCCAAGCACCCTGGGCAGGCTTGGAGACGTTAGCTTGAGTTTAGAGAGCTGAATGAATGGTGTGGGGTTACCGTCCTGACAGGGCACCAGCTCAGGCTCAGCTGCAGACCAAACAGCTCCTGAACGTGCTCTTATCCATCCAGTCTTTTTATGGATGTCATTGCCATTCCGAGGAGACTCTTGGCAATTTTCAGTTTTGATGGTCTTGGCAAGAATGATCCAAAAGTATTTTTTTCTGCCTAGACAAACTGGTTTCCAAGTGATAAAAGAAGAGTAACTTGGGCTGGATGTGAACGGGCGAGCCTTGCTCAGAGATCAACCTGTGTAATTAGTGTTTAAATTAAGCTCTAGACTCCCACCATAGCTATACATTTGTGTTCCCATCCTCTGTATTGCTAAAATCCTCCTGCTCTGCTGCGTGCCTCTTCTAAGGGTGGATGCTGCCGAGAGGATGTGCATGGACCAAAGCGGTGCCACGTAGCACGGGGGGAAGTGATTCCCTGGTACTTTGCCGTCTGCCTGGCAGAACTGATGTGCTGCATTTGTGCATTTCTGCCTGCAGAAAGCTGGTATCATATTAAGGCATTTATCATTGGAGATATGCTAATAGTAAACTTCCAAAAAAATTATAGAGTAGTCAGTGTCTCATTTGTTTATAAGTAGGCTTTTATATTTAGGTATTTTCCTTCACTTTTACTTCCTCCTTTCTTAGGGAATGACCATGGGGTGCTGACCTCTGCTTTTGTGCTCATAGAAATCCCCTCTCTTTTATTTGTTCTCTGGCTTTTTTTTTTAATAGGTATTTTAAATACATTTTGGTTTTCTTTTTTAATGCTTTGAAAAGGTTTGGTTTATCCTTCCTTACTCTTGCTAGCACAGCTAGCCATCAGTCCTCTTTTCTCCTTGAGTTGTTGCTACCGATGGAGTTCCTTTGTTATAATATTTTCCATGTATTTTCTCCCTTCTTCCCTAAACCAGTTTTACCTCTTGTTTGTCCTGTCTCATACTTCTTGTCTTCTTCCTATATCCTGGCAAAACATATGAGAGGTGCCACTTACTTTTTCTCTCTAATCCCTGTCCACAGCCCTCAGCTCTGCTTCCCTCTGCCCTGCAGAGACTGGTACCGCTGGCGATGCTTTCCCAGCGCCGCTGGGGCTGGACCGGTTCCCTTCCCACTGTACCTCTGCTCTCCCCTGGTCCGTCACACTCTGGAAACAGCATGATGACACGAGCACTATGCAGAGACTGCCAGAGCGCTGTGGCACGGTGGCCCAAGCGGCTCGCTCTGCCCGAGCGCTGCCAGCAATGCAGTTCTGGGCAAGGAAGGTCGTTGGTGAACAGCAGGAACATCCCTTTTCAGCTAGGGCTGCCCCATTAAAGGCAGGGAGCTCTCTGATGACTTTGGGGGGATTTTTAGCTAAAACACCAATCAGGCTCCTCTCCTCTCCTCTCCTCTCTTTCAACAGAAAGGGGAATTGGCTTGTTGTTTACATTTAAAAAGGAGAAAGACAATTTCCTGAATGAAGGAAAAAGGAAACCTGCTGGGGCAGAAGGCAGCAATAGCCTCCAGCTCTTTATGAGAAGAGTTGGATGCAGAAACGTGAAACCTTTCCCGACTGGTACCTATTCCCTCTGCTTGAATGAAGGAGACAGAGGGGCCAAGATATTTCAGGGTAAGGTTTTTTGCAGGCATACCGGTAATTACATTATCTTTGTGGATTTAGATAAGCTGGAAATCAAGTCTGAGAGTTTTACCTGATTTGGTTTCTTCATGGAAGAACATACAAGCATTCACACGGGCACATTGTGATGTTTACTGAGGTTATTTGAAGCATACGTTGTTTTCTAGATATCTCAATACCAATATGAATGTGTAATTGCTGAAATTATCAAAATACGGACATAAAACCCTATACAAAATGAGACACTTGTTTGTGAGTGGTGCAGATTGGTTGGGTTTTTTTGCTGCTGTCACCAGTCACTGCCATCAGTGCCCAGCATAAGGCCATGCACTGGTAGGGGGAATTCCTCTAGTTCTTTCCAATAAAAAAACCCAAAACCAAACAAAAACAAAACCAAAAAAAAGATAATTTCCTGACTGCAGCAAAAGAACTACTGGGGTAGAATGTTACCAAGGCCTCCAGGTCCTTATGTGTAGCTGAAGAGAGTATTCAGAGAGTTCAAACACAAGTAGGAGATCTCCGAGTGCAGGAAACAAGCAACGTAGAATGAGGTGAGAGAATTGAGCACAAAGCAGGAGGGCAGCTACCCCCTGTGCTTCCATTCCCAGCAAGAGAGGTATCCAACAAATCCTTGAAAGAGACGTCTTAAAAAAGCTTCGTTATAAGCTCTTGCTAATTTGAGAAATGTCAAGAATGGCAATATTATTTTCCACTCAGCTGTCGGGATCTCTGTGTGTGTATCTGATTAGATGATACCTCCTGAAAAATGTGAGCAGTCCGTGGTAAAGTCTTTGTATGGCACCTGGCAGAATGACATCACTTCAGTACAAATAAATTATATTTGTAATGTCTTTATTATATAAGACAATGTCAGTATTGTGGCTGCCACTATGAGGCACAAAGACCTACGTGTTTTCTGCCATAACGGTTGTGGATTCACATCAGGATAACCCATTCCTGGTGCCTCCCTGCTGGAGATCCTGCGAGGATCTCTGAAGTACTTCTTCTAGTGCAATATTAGGAAATACTGGAAGTGTGCAAATTGTAGGCAAAACCAATTGCCTTGCATTTGAAGTTTTCCTCCCTCTAACAAATATTGTCTTGATACTCTTCTAGAGCTTGCTTGGTGATAGTGGGATCTCACGGAGCTTCCCTTTTGCGTACAGAGTCAGCCCCTTTCTGAGCAGCGCCGTGCATATTCCAGACTAAAAGGGCAGCTGAAAAGGCAGACTTGGCTGCAGCTGCTACCTGGAAATCCGGAGGCCGTTGTCTTCCTTATTTCATCTGTCGCTAGTCAGCTGGAAAGCACAGTGACCTATGAGTAATGTGGTCATCCCAAACTCTTGCTGATAAAACCTTTACACTACCGCCTCTTGCCATCTCTCCCTTTCTGTCTCTCTGAGATGTTCTGATCCAATCTTGACTTCCTTTGAGGTAGGGCATTCTGTCTTAATGCCCTACCCCCCTTGGAGTGTCAGAGGGAAATGATTCTGAGTTGGTTTTTTTTGTTGTGTTTTTGTCTGATAGAGTTGTCTGCGGAGCTTTTATACCAGTGAGAAAGGATATGACTCTATGGCTGTAACCCAGGGGCCCTTTTGGTCATTGCTTCTCTCAATTAGTGGCTGCTGTTGAAGGCACAGCAGAAGAGTTTCCAAATCCCAGAATATCAGATTGGTCCTATGGGCAGTGAACCACCAAGTGTAGCTTAAAGCAACCTAGAGTTGGGAGATAGCAAAGCTCAGTTGTTCTTCGCTCTCTCTGTCTTCTTGGCAACACTACGTGTATCCTGGCTGCCACTGGGCAGTCAGTCCACTTGACATATTTGTAATCCTCTATGTTTGTTTGCACCACTAATGAATGGTTCTTGCTTATTCCTTACAGATCAGCGTGGAGGATTTTGTGGTGGATTTCTATGGCTGAGGGACAACTGCCTGTGAATTTCCAGGTAATTGCCATTCCTTCTTCGTCTTTCATGAGCTGCTCGGGATGTTGTGACCTTTTTCTTTGATTTTAGGCTGCAGTCCTCTCTCTGTACCCCCTACATTTGTCACCTCATGATCAGACTGTTCTGAGTTGCATCTTAGAGCTACTTTGAAATGTAAAGTGCAGGATGTTCTGGCTACCCACTCAGTATCTAGCTCTTCTGGCCCACCAGTAGCGTTTGACCAGAAACCTGCAAACTGCCTATTCATATCTGAGGGGATTTACTTGTATTTTATAAAGGTAAAAATGGTTGAACACTTACTGGATAAAGAACTGTCTTTTTGTCTGTATGATCCTGCCATAACTGGTTAATGGAGGAACTCAGTGGCAAGGCGATTTGCTTGTCCTGAGAGAAACTTTTTGACTGGGCAGAGCCCTCATTTATTTCTCACCTTTTTAAAGGGCTGAGATTTACTTTGGGGTTTTGCAGTAGATTTTAAAATGTGTCATGCTTACATTAGCTTCATTGCTTTCTTTGAGAAACTCAAAATTAAAGTAAGCAAGTGCTACAGTGGGGACCTACAAAAGAGCATTGGGTGCAATGCTTTGAGGACCACCACATCATGAACACACTAAGCCTCAGTCCTGCTGTGATGCCGAGCCCCTGGCAGTAGATTTGTGTGCTGCCCAGTGTTCAAGGCAGAGTAATGTTCAAGTATGTTCAAGTAGCAAGTCAGATAAAAGCAGACTGCTTTTCAGTTTGGTACTCAGCCATCCTCATTAGGATAATGTGGGTATTGTAAGCTCATTGGGGCAGGGACTGTGGCTTTCCATATGTCTCGAGTCACTCCAAGATTGTGGCTAGCATTCTGTGAACCAAAGCTAGTAAATCAAAGCCAGTTTTTTTCTCATGTGCTTCAAAACCTACTACATTTTGGAACGAGAAAACCACGTACAGCTCACTGCAGGCTTTGTCAAATTATTCCTCCCCTTCACACTTGGACTCTTCTTCATTTTCCACACACTTAATACTCACCCAGCTCCTTTCTGTAACTGGCAGCTGATCCAATTACACACTAGAGGTAGAAATACTGAAGTCGTACAGTTCAAATGTGGAATGATATGCATAGTCACTTTGTCACTCAAAACCTTTAAAAAAAAAAGAAAGAAAAATCAGACTAGCTGGCCATAATTAAGGGCAGAAAATAGACCACACAGTTAATATCTCCATGGTTTGCCAATACTGAGATGTCACAAGTACCAATCAGGAAACCAGAGACATGTGGCTTCCCACATAAAAACACTGGCTTTTTACTTCTGGGGCTACAGTTCAAATCCAGTTTAAGGTTCTAAATTAAATGAGACCCTTAACCTATCCCTTCAGGTCAGAGCTGATATTATTGGCAGGTCAGTGTGATGAATCTTGTATTCTGTGGTCTTCAACGCACTTAGTGGCGTAAACAAAAGGATTAAGCTCTAAACATTGCCACAATGCCAAGAAGCCAGAAGTGTATGGGCACCAGCACCCACGTACAGAGGCATGGAAACGGGAAAACCTGACTTATCGGAGGACACGAGTGTAGGCAGGGCTGGGTCAGTGCACTCTGGTGCGACAACAGGTCTCGCTGTTGCTTTCTGCAGTGAGGCACTTGGTGGTAATGGGCTCATCTGCTGCTCGCAGGTAGTAGCATCTCAAAGGCAGGCTGAATTTGGGGTCAGACGGATGGTGCTATGTTCTGCCTGAGCTGTTTTCTGGGCTCCCTCATTCACTTTCCATTGCATTAACACTACAAAACTGTAGCCACAGTCAAATGTGGGATCCCAGTGGCACCATCAGCATGTGCAGCTCTTGGACTGTTTAAGTCACTTGTGCAAAGTTGTGCCAAGAGAGAACTTGTTCGTTATTGGAAAGGATCCCAATCACTTACTAGGGATAATAACGAATGCCTGATAATAATGACCCACTTTGAATTAGATGTAAAGTTAGGATGTAGGCATCAGGTAGCTAGCAGATACTCCTTGCTTGCACTGTTGGCATTTGACTGCTGTGTGTGTAGCGGGCATATATGTGTGCCTGCTTCCAGAATTACATTTTTGGAGAATTCTGGTTCAGATTCTCAGCTGGATTTTTGTTCAGGGTTTTGTTCAGGGAGCAGCTTGCATTCAGCAGAGCAGGCTTGTAAAACTGCATAGCAGTAGCAAAGGATCTACCACGTTACAAAAAACGTAGGAACCTTCAAAGCCTCCAAGCTCCTCCAGCTCCCACCAGAGAGCTAGAGCTGAGAATCCCATATGACAAAAAACAAGCAATAATTAAAAATCCCTATTTTGCCCAAAGAATTCCTTTGTTCAGGGTATGTCTTTGCCTGCTTGGAAGTTATTTCATTTTTAGCAGTTCCTTAGCTCAGTAATCTGAGTTTGGGAATAGAGGAGTCTGAAAGGAGTGCTGCTCTGAAACAAAACACCTGTCTCTCAGTCAAGACTAACTTGACAAGCAACAATTTAGTTGTCTAAACTCAGAGCTTTCAGGATTTCAGACTACATAAATGTCAAGATGCCTAGGTAGGGCTCAAAGGTGAGCGACAGTGTAGGCAAATACACATTGGAACTTCAATTATCCAAACCCTGATAACTCTCAGTTACCTGAAGTTTAAACGTGTCTTCCCTCACTCTTAGTTTCTACGTTTTTCTGTAAAATCCCTTTGTCGCCTGTGAATGGCCTATGTCTTTGCCCAGCATAGTCTGTAAACTTTTAAGGTCTCGTCTTCTGAGGAGCTTAGCGTATCTGCCAGCTCACAGCATCAGCAACCCCTTTCTGACGGAGCCTGTAATTATCCCTTCATGTTACCTGTTACATTTGGGTAGAAGTTTTAAAATAAATAAATCATCATTTCCTCTTTGTTGTCTCCGGTTACATTCCACTCTCCTTAGGCATAGTGTCACTGAGGCACCTTCATCCTGAAACAGAGTGTGTACATGCATCGAAATGCCATTCTTTAATGATTCCTTGTAGGGAGGTTGTGTCCTCTAATTAGCAGCTGGAGGATAGGATGGACTTTGTTAGTTAGCAGAATTCACCATCAGTAAGTTGGTTTTTACGGACCAAATTGTTCCCTTCGTTGCTCTCCTGTAACATCTTTGACATTGATTGATATCCAAGAGCCAAATATGCCTCGATTTCCATAGTTTTGGAGCTTAAAAGCTGCTAAGATCCAAATCAAGACCCTCAGAGAAATTTTACTTTAAATGTTTCCGACTTCAACACTTTTTTTCAACACATCCCAGTTACTTTGGACGGGGTTTGTTGTGATTTGATTTCAGAGAGGTAGCAGTTCCCATTTACAGGCCCACGCACCAGCTATAGAACTAAATATAGAACTAAAAGTTTGGAGTGGCAGAAGAAAATGGCTGGCAGGAAAGTATGTGAGGCATCTTCATCTCCTTTTGCACCTTTATATTTTCCAGACGTATTTTCACCCCATTCCTGACTTAGATTTGCCACTTTAAGTTTCTCCCAGAACTTTCTGAAATCGTCTGTTCTCCTGCCTATTGCAAACACGTGGTGAAGGGAGTCCCTCTCCTTTTCTCCTTGCTCTTCAGCAAACACTTTCCTCCGTATCTTTCAGGGGAGGAGTCTGAAACAGAATAAGGATAGGACGTTTTTCTTTCTTCCCCCACGGTGAGGACTCTGGGGAAAAGAACATCTGAATAAGCCAGTATGATGGGCAGACCCTTCTGCAAAGTGAGAGGTGGCATACGCCACTCTGTGCCGTGCTCCCTTTTCAGATAAAGGTGCGTTATTGGTACTGGGGGGTAAAAGGTGCCGTACAAGTGTTGCCCACTCTGCAGTGGAGGATTTTTGGGTAGAATGAGGCCCCTGAATAATAAACTGTGCCCCATGAGGAAGAATAAGGGGACTTCTGGCCAGGTCAGGCGATGTCTGCCTGCCCCTTAGCTGAAGGCAAAGAGCTGGATCCTACCAGAACAAATGGCATAAGGCATGGAGGATCCCGTATTGCCCAGGGAAATAAAATCCTGTTCTCCATTGGAAGTGGAGTCGTGCAAGTGAACTAGAAGGCAAAACACAGTCTGGTTTCATCTTTTGCTTTGACTGCGAATGGCAAGAAAAGAAAAGTAAATGGGGATATTAAATGGTGAGTTTTGTGGGTAAAAAGAAATCTCATTCTCCTGACAGCAAACTAATATTGCAAAGAAAATACAGCAACAGAAGACAGACCAGACAGTGCCCATTTCAATATTTAGGAACTTCTAGTGTCTTAGGTGTTCCATGGCAATCAGCAATTGAAATAAACTAAAGTTGGGTTTTAATTGAATTACATGATGACATCAATTTAAACATTAGTAAACAGATGCAGTTTTGTGCAATGCTTTAAATTACATTTCTCACATATGCATTTAATTTAAATTTATTGAGATGGTTATTTATGTTAATAAAATAATTAAAAGCAGTTATTTAAGAGTAACTATGAAATAGCTGTGTAACTACCTATATTAATAAGACAGTTAGTTAAGGGATAATGTCTATTGCTTTATAGTGTAATTGCAATAAACAGCTGCTGAGTTTGATTAAGAGCTGAAGTGGAGCTAAAGTGTTTGAGCAATCTCAAAAGCTATTTGTTGTAAGTGTACTACAAAGCAATAGCGATTATTCCTATTATACAAAAAGCCGTAGCATAAACATTAAAATATAACTCCTTAGTAGGACGTTTTTTTCTTGGGTTATTCAAGCATCTCCCTTGAATGGTGGGGCTAGAGAAGGAGAGCTGGGGCTTTAGTGGAGAAGAGCCTTGAGGGGGGGGGCAGTAGTTTTGTTGACCACAGTTTTGTTCATACCCAGAGTCACCCCTGGGTGAGGGAACACCTAAGTGCTAGGAGGGGCACAGTCTCGGCTTGCGAGCTGTGTTTTCTCAAGGGTGGCATCATTTGAAAATCTCTAGCTGGATCCCTTTCAAATTTCATAGAAAAATTTCAACCTTGGCCCCAGGTCTGACCTCGGAATTTCTTCAGCTTCTGTTGGAGTATAAAAGGGGAGAGTTGAGCATATAGTAAAAATCCTTCTGCAACTTTGTCTATGAAACGGCTGCAGCCACTCCATAACTCCGTCATTAACACATGGAGCAGACACTTCCTGGTCCCCAAGCGTGTCCTGCTTTATGGCACTGACACATACCTAAACCACAGACCATTAATTTCAGTGGGCTCAAGTAAGCAAATAGGCGTTACGTGCATTGCAGTGGTTATTTACAAACTCCATATCCTCCTGCTTCTGGGCCGTGGATGCATATATAAGACATTTGCCTTTAAAATGTCTGCTATATTAGGGTCCCACAAGTTTTGTAGCAAGTCAGGAGAGAGTTGCTTGGTCACTTAAAAGCTGTTTCATTTCACCTTTTATTTGAGAGCAACTTTGAATGGTGAACTCTGACACATTGATTGAGGCACAAATGGACATAAGAAGTCAAGTGCCTTTTGCTGCTCCTAGTTAATGCGCCTTTGTGGCTGGATTAACTGCAAAAATCTCACAGAGACCAAAAGTGCTATGAAATGCTGCCGAGCAAAATTTTACCAATAGAGATCTTGTGTATTTATGGCTTTGTAGTGAACTAGGTTGGCCAAGTCCTAGATTAAGATTTTGGGAGTGTGTGGGGTAAGATCATGTCCTGGCTATCCTGCCTCAGGTCCTGAGCTCCTTCTCACATTAGTGGCACTTGGGAATCACTCAAACAAGCTCTCGCTTTATCTAGATGTGAACATCAGTGGGAAAGGTAGATGATTCCATCGGGGCTGTGAACCAAGCTCAGGAAATATGTACCAAAGTCTATTTGATCAAACCCCACCAATTCATTTGCGTCAAGGTTGTAGGGTTTTCACAGAAAAATGTAAAAGGTTCAAAAGGCAAAACAAAGGTTTTAGCAGTAGAGTTACACTAATTTTCCTCCTCTTACCCAATCTATCCTGAAAGAGATAACGTATCTTCAGTTAACCACTCACGTATAATATTTTGAAAAAGCCAACGGGAAAAGGCGTCTTGGCAAAGTCCGATGCACAGTGATTAATCCAAGTGCCAATTTGCTACTAATATTCTTTGGAATGGTTTTCCTTCTGGTTGATGAAGGAAGCAGACGTACAGGAGGCTTGGTACCGAGGGTGCGTGTCCGTGCCTGTGTGTTTGCAGGCAGGCCGGGCGGGTTCACCTCCCTGAGAGCACTGCTGCTGCTAGGATCTTCCCAAATTATCTCTGTTGGCGGCTGAAATGGAGCGCGGGACCTGCTCGGCTCTGACGGCTCTTACCTCGGGAGGAGCTTAAGCAATGGCAGAAAAGCCCACCCAGTGTACTCGCCTTGTTAAGCTTCTGGGGCTTGCAGGCCTTCCTAACTCTGCCCTGGGGAAAAACTGTGTAACAATGGATAAAAGACTTGGGCCTCCCAGCTTAGTTACAAAGGATTCTCTTCACTCATCCTCTTAGTGAGAAATCCAGTTGAATGCTTTTTGAAATCTTTCAAATATTAAAAATAAAATAAATCTTCTTATTCTGTTCCCCGGCGAGATTCTTGACTGCGGTGCCATGTTGTCATACACTTCAGGTCCTTTAAAATGTCGAAAGGACCCCCTTCAGTGATATGTCTGCAGCCAGGTACGCGGAGAAAAGGTTATTCAATTCTTTGTGTGCCTTCAAAAAGTTAAAGGAAAAAAAACAATGAGCCCTGAGAGGGGGAAGGCATAGCGGATATTAAAATAATTGGTGAAGCTGCAGAAAGCTCACTGCTACTACCTAGCTTGGTTGGGATCCGCTTTGGAAAAGAGCTACAGTAAGTTTATTTGTTTCAGCTGGAGAGAGGGAACTACTACTGTTTCACCTGGGCATGGGAATCATTGCAGTTTGTTGCTCAGAACAGTTACTGCAGAAAATACTTGACAAATCATTCATTAAAAGAACCGAACACTCTTTTCAGCTGCCTGAGAAACTGGTTTGCCTTCCATTTCCTTCTCTCCTGAAATGTTACCTGCTCTCTTCCCTTAGTGCCAAAGTCAGCCTAGAGATGCTCCAGGCCCTCTTTGCACGTGCTTTTCAACCCAGTCAGGACAAGATGCTTCAAGACGCTCTGAGGTCACTTACGGTCTGAAACAGCTGGAAATATGAAAGCTGTCCATGTGTGCCATTACCAAGGGAATCATCAAGTGAGTCTGTTACTTGTGGTCTTAGAAGTCAGTATTCCTTGCATAGAAATCTTTGACCAAACACATTGTTGTCATTGTTTTGTAAAGAAAATTTCTTTGTGGGAAGCTCTTGCAAGCAGCAAAGTTGTTTGTTCTCTCTGCCTTGCAGTCTCGCTCTCTTTCTCTCCCCTCCCAAGGAACTGTTGAACATTCAACATTATCTGATTTTAAACTCCGTAAAGTCTTTGCTGCTTCTCATTCATTTCAGAGATAATGCTGGGGTGTTCCTATACTACCTTGAGTTAGAGCACATGAGAACCTGAATTTCTTAACAGTAGGTGTTTTTCGCTAAAGTGTATGTTTAGATTCATGTAAAGAACATCCACTTGCCTTGTTAGGTTTTTGTTGGCTTTTTTGGCTTTGGGTTTGGGTTTTTTTGACAGCTTGCTATCTCTGAATTTAGCTCTGGTTCATTAGTCAAGGAAATAAACAGCCACATTTCTTATTATTCACACTATCACAGAGTGTATTCCAAGCCCATACATATCCTGCAGCTTGTTAAATAATTCTTTATCCTTTAAGAAATTCCCATTAATCTCTGACCAAGAAGAGCAATAATAGGTTAGTTAGTCATCATATATAAAAATCTGAATCATTTTTACAAGTATCTTTAATGGCTTCCATTAATTACGTGTCTTCATAAAAAAGCTAGCCCTCTCAAACACAGCATCCTTTCATTCTTCAAGAGGATCTAATTTCTGAAATAACTGAAATTAAGGCACTGATGCTTTGTTTGGGCAAATTAAGCAGAAAAACTACTCACACAGCTCAAGCAGAAGGTACAGGAATCATATGTTCTATTAACTTGTCAGCTACCTTGGTATTATTAGCAAAATTTTACATGTCAGCCCAGTGGACTACTGTGATTAGTGTTACACTGACAGCAAAATATTCCATGTGGACTGGGTTGTGATTTTAGCTGCAGCCCGAGTGAAGATGAGATGTCTCCCCCGCTGCTCTCGGCTTTGCGTGTCCTTGGCTCAGGTTCCGGGGTGGTTGCGTGGTCAGCGTGAATGCAGGAATGCCAAGGGCACGGCGCACCCTCCCCGTCCCACCCCTGCCTCCTCATGCCTGCCTGCCCTGCTCTGGGGAGTGTTGTGTTTCCGTGCGCTCAGCAGCATTGGGGGGCATTTTTAGGGTCAGATGATGTTTTAGCCTATTAGTTTTCTGATCAAATGCACATCTTCGAGTCGTCAAAAATGGTCCTGACAGGGCTGGGTGGGCAGGCAGGACCAGTCCTCTCAAGGGCAACTCAAACTTCAGGGGCATTAAAGTGACTGTAAAACCACAGCCAGGATCCTTACGTCATTCATTCCTTTTTTCTTTCCCTTTGTTAATTTAAGTATTAGTTTGCTACCTTAAACCCACAATAAAAGACAACGTTCATTGCCCTGCCATCAGAGCTGCACTGGACAATGTTTTCAAAACTCTTCCAAAAAAGCTTCTCCTCTGTGTTCATCTGTCTTCCTCTGAAGATACCAGAGGCCCTGAGTAATGGATAAAACTTTCCAAGGTCAAATGTAAAACAGAGGCCGCCTCTAACCCTTAATGGCCTCTTTAAACCCTTCCATAGTCCATAGGTTGAGAAACACTGAAAAAGGAGGGATGGTACTGAAGCCTCTTCCTCCCGTTTTATTTCAGGTCATGTAACCTTGCTCACTCTCGTGGAAAGCCTGAGGAGCTCCAGGAGGAGTTTAAAGAAGAGATCTTCCTCTCCTGTTCAGGTGAATAGTCATGAATTAGACCTTGGGGAGACTAAGGCAGTATAAAAACATAAGGAAATCTTTTGATTACACATAGTGTTAAAAGGTGCTAAAAATACCCCTACTACAGTCAGTGCTGGATTTGTATGTATTTACTTATTTATCTTAATTTATGTTATTTTTTTCTCCTTCCCTGGGAAGCAAAGACTATCAGTAGATAAGGGAGAGAATTCTGTGTTTTTGTATGCAGTGTGAGTCCAGTACTTGGCCAAGACCCAGATCTATTGTGGCAAGAAAGTAATAGATGAACTAACGAGGGACCCAGACTCTCTGGCTAGCATCCAAGAAACATTAAAAAACGTAGTACTGCACATAACAAGTAGGAAGATGCATGCAAATGTTGATGTCTTATTGAAAACTGTTAACTTATTAATATGTTGGGTTTATAGACATGCATTTGGATTTTAAAACCTGCTGTCTAAGTTCATGCCCTGAAATTACCTACTGAACTATATGCCTGAAATAATATTGAAAGTAGTGCCACATTGGTGAGGTAGTTCTGAAGAAAATGACACTTCTGGATCCCTAGGGATAGACTGTTTCTTTTGGGAGCATCAGCTCTGAGTTGCTGCCAGTGGTCCAGTTCAGCTTGCAGGAAGGTTTCTAAGCAGTGGTCCCACTTTGTTTCTTCATCATGTCTTCCCCGGCTGCAAAGAAGCAAGTCATGCATATGACCATTAGGACCTTGTCATACAGGTAGGACGGTTCACCATGTATAGGTTCATGTGAAAGATGTGGGTTAAGAGCTTTGTGTGCTGTCCAGAGATATCCTAAAGCCTTTTAGAAGGGACATCCTAAGAGCATTAGAGATTGAGGATCATTGGCTAATACAAGATTTAGGATGACATTGATGCCAACGCCTAGAATGAATCATATTCCTGTGGGTCTTCTAATGGAAGATATGGCTCATGTTATCACATCACATGTTGCTTATGACTTCAAAGTCTGGAGAGCATTATAGTTTTTCGTGTAGGTCTGATAAGATACAACCCTGGTAAGATATAAAAAGTGTTCAGTCACTCATCTTGCAGACAGTCAACCCACTGAGCAAAGCATCTCTGATTACCCATAGCTACTGGTTGGAAGAATAGGTGAGGAAAGATGCTTGAGTCTTTACTTCCATGTGCGTTTATATGCGAGCCAGCTGCAGTCTGGTTCTCAGTTAATGTCGTATGACTGGTAGTGCAACCCCAGCGTTTTTTTGTTTTAGTTGCGGAAGGCGTCCTTCCCGTTTCCTATGTCGATCTGAACATTCGGAAGGGTCTTTTGTTGCACACTTGGCAGTGTGTGCAAAGTAGTTGCAATCACGAAAGTCCAAAGAAGTATAAAGAAGCAAATGCATTGGAAAAGTAGGTGAGCTCCGGTTGAACAGTTCATATGGAGCACACAGTGCTGTCCTGTGAAATGCTAAAGGAATCGGAAATGATAATTTCTTTCTACCACAGCAGTAAGCAAAAAGGTTCAGTGATCGCACGTTATTCACAACCATAACTATCATCACTGACGTTCACTAGAGGTGTTTTATCCTTGGGTTTTATGCTTTTACAGTTGTATTTTATCTCTTTGCCTCTAGAATTACTATTTTTTTTAGTAGGGAGTAGCTTAATCTTAGGGCTAACAGGTGAATGGTGTGACGTGGGTTTCGATTTATTTTACCTGACCTTACTTACTCCCTGTTCCCTTCTCATTCATGCTCTGAGCTTTGTTTGACTGGAGGACCAGTTTCATGGTCGTCGTTGTACTAAGCAAGCTTACTCATACAGTGAGGTTTTTTTTAATCTCTCAACTCTAATTGTTGCATGCAAATTGTTTAATAAATAATGTTGGACAGAAAAAAAAAGAATAGATATTAATTAAGAAAAGGATTTAGGCTGACTCAGTCTCATACATGAGACAAAAGGTTAAGTAAATGCCAAGGCCGCTATGCCTCTTCAAACAATGAATATTAGTTTTAGAATCATTAATGTCTGCTTAGAAAACAGAGTCATACTGGAGACTTGTATGCCAAAATAACCAAGGCCAGGGCTGTTTCTTTTCAATCTGAAGCTAAATTATTCTCCGATAGAGGGCTAAATGTAAGCAATTAACAGTGCTAGGTAGGACAACAGGGAATGGCACTTTTAATATGTAGCCAAATTGAGATCAAGTTTTTCTTTGAATCTGGTAACTTGGACATTTAATATGCACAACTGAGCTCTGCAACAGAATTAGTGAAAAGAAGCAGATAATTAACTCCTTCACTGCTTGTCAATGGAAACAGAATGGTTAGCCCACTGTTTACTGATTCCTGTCTTCTAAAGTTGCTGGATCTACAAAAAGAGACGTTTTTTTCAAGTGCCTTCCATACATGGGCAAAGATTAAGACAGTTGTGTAGTCTTTAGTAGAAAGAGGATTTACCACATCACATTTTTAAAGAAAACTTCACGCTGGGAAAGAAAATATTAGTTTCTCAGACTGGGGGAGTTGAGGTTGGAACAAACGTGACCATATGAGTTTAACTAAAAGTGCTTACTCTATTTCTGTGTTGAAAAGCTTAAGAAGAGTAGTCTGAAAGGCTCGACCATATATTTTAAAAAATAAATAGCAAAAGACAAGTGGGTGACTCTCACCGGTATGAAGGCAAAAGTCAAGGTGCTTATTAAAACTTCCCAGCACCCGCATGTGCAAAAATTGTTCTGTGCTAGACAAGACTCGTTACTTACCAATTTACCATTTGCTGTGAGTGTACCTAATAATAATACTTAATTCTCATCCAGTGATCTCCAAGAGACTGAATATATTTATTCCAAATTTACTGCAGGGAAGCGAGGTAAAAGACGGTGAAGTGACTTGCATAAGGCAACCAAGTTGATAAATGGCCAAATGGGTCTGAAGCTCAGCTCCTGAGTCCTAGATAGTGCTAAGCGTTAATCTCACGGAATTCTCGTGGGATGCCTCTGACTTCCAGTTCTTGATTGGGCAAGAAGCTCAATCAAATTGTTGCTGTGTTTCTAGGCCTAGTTTGACTCTGGAAAGTTAAAACCTGCAGAGTTCAAATGTATTTTTACTTCTATTTGTATCTAAACGAAGTCTGCACTTCCTTGCTCTGGGTTCTACCTGAGCTTAAAGCAAAAGGGCCTCTTTTTCCATTGTATGTAAC
This sequence comes from Rissa tridactyla, assembly GCF_028500815.1. NCBI lineage: Eukaryota > Metazoa > Chordata > Aves > Charadriiformes > Laridae > Rissa > Rissa tridactyla. The sequence goes on from NC_071468.1 coordinate 1,719,529, forward strand.
GCAGCCTTTTCACCTGCTGAGAAGGCTTTCAAAGCAGTGCATTTGATTGCAGCAGGGACTCCCACTGAAGTCAACAGCCACATGCAAATAAATGCTCGGGTTTGAAAACGGTACACTTAAATAGTTCAAGTTTTGTTTCTAAAGCTGAAGTGCATTGCAGCTCTCATTTAACTGAGTAAATACTATTATGCTGAAGTCCTTTGCATTGTCATCAAAAGGAAGAGATAGCTTTGCTCTAGGGCTTGTTTCAGTGAAGGGTCTGTACTGGAATGTGTTGTGTTTACATTTAATATTTGTGCTGTGTCTAGATCTCCCTCTCCAATTTCTGATGCTTGCTGCTTTCAGGAGTGGAAGAAACATATCTGGAGAATGGGCTCATCCAGGGACACATGCTCAAGGACAGTTCTGAGCCTTATACTTTCCTTTCAGGCTTTTTACTCACTACTACTAGGAAAGAGCAAAGATGTGGCCAAACACCTCACTTTCCCATATTGAGCTCCTCTCTCGATAAGTGGTTTATTAGTTTGTGCTCAGGCTTGACCCTGTATAAGAGATACATACCTGACTGTAAGAAGCTAACATAAAGGATATTTTAACTGTCCATATTTAGGTCATCTTCATTAAGACCATTTGGAAAGAATCTGCATTTTCTACTTGTGAATCTTTATCTTTTCCTTTTGAGAATTTTATTTCTGGAGATCGGGGCTCTGGATCACTAAAATTTGCTCTCTCCTCCCCAGCTGTCCTGACTGCTGAGACCACACGTGGACTGGAGTTAAGGTCCCTTAACTGAGGGCCACCACAATGGTCCCAGCTGCATGCAGGATCTGAGCTGACTGAGGCCACCTAGAAACAGCTTCCCTCTGGCTGCAGTGGCCCGGTTCACCATTTGGCAAATATTTGATTTTGAACACCTTTAGCTTTCAATTATTTCACCGTGAGTTCATGCCAAAAGGCCAGGTAAGGCCTCATTGTATTTGCTAAAGGTCTGGCTCCGGCACTGTGGTGTGGAAGGATCGCCTGTCAGGCGAGGCCTGAGGTCAAACTGTCCCCTTGCATTCCTCGTACAGGCAGTGCTGCCTTTACAGTTGGCTCTGGGGCGATGTGGCTAATGCCATCAGAGAGAATATCTCAGGGTTGCTTAGTGTTATGGCACAGTCATACTCGTGATTTTGTCTCTTACGGATACCCCTCAGCACTCTCTGTCCATCCTGACAGACACCATCTATTTACTCATCCCTCCATCCATCGCAATTGCCCTTGTGGCAACACTGTATTGACCAACTTGGGGCAGGCAAAACGGCCCCAGGCCCTTCCTCCTGATGGCACTAACTACAAAAGTAGATAAGATTGGAGTCCAAATTGCTATACAGGACATGAGATTGCTGAGTCTTGGGAGTGGCCTGGGTGTTTCCTTCTGCAAAGTGCCTTTTCACACAGCGACACGAAGCATCCTTTCCTTGTGCTGCTTCACCGCAGTGACCCACAGCAATGACCAGACCAGCAAGGGGCTGTGCTGGCTCTGCACTCGGGGGCTTTCTGTGTCCATCTGTGGTCCTGGTGCCGTTGTGATAGGGGCATCTGGGATGTACTGGCGTACATGTAAAGATGTATGCCTCATACCAGCAAAGGAATCCCTAAAATAGCAAAGGAGAAGGGAACTAAAGCTGTATTTGTGTAAGATTGCTCATAGAGGTGTTACAATTAAGGCAGCTTCTGTTGTACTTTTGATACCAACGTGCTTAGTGTGGTGGTGGCTGTAAGCGCAGGGCAAGCTCAGCAAGCGCTGGTGAGCGCTGGCAGCCCTAAGCCACTGCTGCCCCAGCTAGGGCTGGTCCCGCATTGATCTTACCAGCTGCTCCGATCTTCTCTTCCCTCCCTCCAGGCTGCTCCAGGCCTTTCTCTCAACACCTTCACAGCCAACTCTGATCTGTGTTCCCTCAGCTCCCACCTGCTCCTCCAAGCCCCTGCCTCGCCGTCCCACGTGGCCATTGGTGCTGCCGCCGCTCATCTCTCCCCCACCGCTGTGAGCCTCCGCGGCTCCGCTCTCCTGCCTCCCTGCCAGGTGCTACCTCTAACCTCACCAAGCACCCTCAGGGCCCCGTCTCTCATCTGTTACCTCTTCTTCCTTCATGCTCTGCTTCCCCAGATGAGCCCAGTCCCGCTCCCCCAGGCGTGACAACCATGACTGGCATCTCTCTCAACACCCTGCTCCACCCCAGCTCCTGCTCGGGCAGGATTCAGCCATCACAGCTCACTAGGGTGCAGAGGTGCTGAATGCTGAGTTTGGTCTTACTCAGGAGACCTCACCCGGTTTTGTAGCGTAACCTATCCCATCAGTCCCCGTGTCTCCATGTGCTGACAGGGTGGACAGGGGCTCGGCTCTGCTCCTCACAAGGTTTAATCCCCAGCGCCAAGTCACCAGGACACTGTAGACTGTTGGGTTCCGCTCAGGCATAATTCCATCATTACCATTGATTTGTTCGCTCACGCTCCCCACGGTGCTTTTAATCAACTCTCCATCTTTGTGCCTTCACACCTTTACGCTTTTCATGATTGGCTCTGCTACCTTCTGCCTCTGCAGTGAAATAGTACCATAGAAATCCTCCTGCCTCTTACATACGTTAACAATTCCATTTCTTCTCTCTCTGGTCCAGTGAAGGGATCTCCCTCTCCCACAAAGGCACCACTGTCTCTGCAAAGCACTCTGGTAAGCACGGGGGGAATAGCTTCTATTCATTATTCCTCAAAGTCCAGTACAATGGGTTATAATTAGTTACTGGTCTCTTTGGTTTACTCCACCTTCAGAGGCTCTTTTATAGTTTAAAATTGAAGGGAGATGCTGACATTAATTTTGACTGTCTTTCCATAGCATTGTACAGAGAAGATAAAACTAACATGCAGGTAAAGGGACAAGTAACTCACTAGCCACAAAAAAAAGTAGCAAATAGGGTCATCATCACATTCATTTCATGAAAGTAGTGTGGTGTTGGAGAGAACTCATTAGCCTTTTTGTTCTGCATTATCACCATCATTTATCAGGAGCTGTGTCACATGTCACAGCTACTATCCTTTCTGGCAACCAGTGGGGGACCAAAGGACTCCCAGAGAATGCTGAGTTTCGACGCCAGGGTTGTGCCGCGTGATGCACTAGGCGCTGTATTAATTGTGGCAGATAGAATTTTTTCCAATATACTCCTAAAGGGACACTCAATAAAGCAATGCAGTGCGATTTACCAACTCAAAGAAGCATGGACAAATAAAACCACATCATGGGCCTGTCCTTCTTTCTTCTAAACCTTTGTTAGTTTGTTAGCACTTAAAGTATTGCAAATTGTTTGAAAACAAAATGAAGAAACCCAAACCCACAAGTGAGAAAACCCAACATTAGGCCAATTAGTCGACACCAACATGCAGGCAGCTTTCAGTGAAACCCTTCATTTTAGTTATGTCTCAAGTGATGGCGACCTGTTAAATCTTTAAAGAAGTTGCTGCTTCTTTAAACTGTGATTGATCACTTTTGTGCACACATACACAATTCACCACTGCAAAGCAGAGTTTGGGGAGTAGAAATCAGCTAGGAGCTCCTCCCGGAACCTAGTCCTCTAATTATCAGGTGATAACCGTCCACGTCTTGCATCAATGCAGAAATCTGCGGGAAGGGAGAAAACTGCAGCCTTGTGCAAGCAGCTGGAGTGGCAGTTGTCAGTTCATTTTAGAAAATATCTCATGTATAAAAGTGGTGCACACCCACCATCCCATCTAAGAGAAGGGGAAACACTGTGTTTCGGTATTTTAAGCATCAGGGCAGGGTGTGTGGAGGCTGATCCTGACCCTCTAGACTTGAGTAAGTCAGTTAACCCTGTGACTCAACAGCTGGGAGCAACACCATTTGCTTACCCCACAAGCAGATTGTGAGGATTAATTAATATTTGCAAAGTGCTTTGAAGATGAAAAGTAGCATGTTAAGTACTATAAAGTACTATTAATAGTGATAACAAACTGATAATGTTGGGAGTATATGAGTCTTTTCTTAACCTTTTCTAGCAAGACCTTTCGTTGCAAACAGCTGAATGAGAAACACCACTACAGCCAGGGGGCCTGATCCCCTGTTTCCCAAAGCTCTGGAGTTATGCTGGTTGAGCGGGGCACTAAGTACAAACCACATTCCATTTCACCTTTAAAATAAGCCATGCTATGTTTTAAAACATGGTGTGACGCATTATACTTTCAATATACTGAGCTAATATGCCTGGGTTGATTCTAACTGTTAAATGTGTTAGTGGAGCAAAACAGCTTTGGAAAGATTCCGGCCCTTTGGGTTTGGAGCATGTGCTTTGCTCTGTATCACCCCTGAATGCATCCCCAAATTTTCTGCCTTTCCCATGTGCCGTGTTGATGGCTGCTCCTGCTTTGCTCGCCCGGCCGTGCCACAGTGGCTGGCGAGGTGGTGCAGCACACAAGCACTTGCTGTAGGAGGTGCACCCAACTTTAAGCCTCTTGTTGAAGTGTGCGTCGTCTGCACTGAGCAGGGGAAGTGCTTTGATTCTTGGCAGTCTCCCTCCGTGTGCAGCCACATGGGGGAAGGTCGAGGGCAAGAAGTAGTGATGTGTAGAGTATAGGACTGCGTGTTGCCAGTAACGGCTCCTACTGTTACCCGTTTGGATTTTATGCCAAGAAAATCAGGCCCGGGTGTCAGCCGCAGTCAAGAGGAAGTCTGTCAACGTATTCAATTTGAAACAAGAAACAGTTTCAGGCTTGTATGGCCCAGGTCTTTAAGGCCAGTTTTCTGGCATTATGAAAAATGTTTTTTCTCTGAAAACTTTGAGATCTAAGAATTTTGTCTGGAGTGTAAACAGTAGGACTCTCAGAGTAAAATTTATTTCTTAGCTTGATAGGGTCAAGTAACTCTAACTGGGATTAGCTAATGTTTCACAGAACCTGATGTTTTTGTGGCTCGGGAATCCCTTGTGGAAGGAAGATATCCACGTTTGATGAAAAGCTCCTAATAAAATTAGATACTGCTTCTGAGTTTATCAAAGGAAAATGGAAAGTAATGAAAATTAAAAGTGCAGTCTGGAATCTTGTAAAATCCTGGCAAGATAGGGATCTGGATTTCACTGTCCATTATTTTTTCCCTTTCTCCGCCCCGTCTCCCCATGCACACAAATCCTGCACACACAACCCCTGCTTGTTTCTCCAGTCAGATAACCTCCTTGTGTCTCTCATTTTCTCTCTCAGCAGCCCCACCTCTAAAACCCCCACCAAAACAAAACAAAAAAAAAGAAAAAGAAGAGCAATCAGGCTGGGGTAACTTGCCAAATCCCAAACTTTCTCTGATGAGTTATTGCTGAAGAAAGGAATGGCCAGCAAAACAAAGGATAATCTCCAAGATATCAAATAAGGCTGTCCTGTTCCCTCGATCTCTTTCTGAATTATGAGTGAAGACCTGGGACATTTCCAAGAAAGCAAGACATCTTTTATGAAAAGGAAAAGGCTTGTGGCTTTGACAATTTGTTTGTGGTCAGAAAGCAAACTTAGGGGCCAGCGTTCTGACTTTTACATGAGCAAAATAGGAGGCAGTAAAAGGAAAACAGAAATAAGAGAGGATGTGTTGAAGAAGGGGAAAACACTTTCATCACTGATGAAAATATATATCTTTAGCTGTTGGCCTCCCTCTTTGTGAGCAATTAAACTTTTCACTCTACGAGAGACTGGAAATATGAAAGATTTTCTGTTTGATTGTACTGTGTCCATTTTTTGTGTTCCTGGACTATTCTTTCTTTGTGCGACCCTTATCAGGAAACTTGCTTGCTAGAGACACTAAAAGAAATACTTTGCATTATCCTTTTCTTTTTTTATGGGGCTGTCCCAAGATAACCTCTACCATATTTGATACTGGTTTCTAAAAGCAAACTGGCTAGTTGAACAACTGGGGAGGAATACCTAATGTCAAAAAACAGGTGAGAATAGTGATTTTATTATTGTCTGGTGTACAACAGCGGTACAAATTCTAGCTGTCCAAAATCTGGAATTTGATCACTCTTTTTGGTTCATTGCTGATGCACCCTGATACCTGAAGCTCTAGCAAGGACACTGCTCAGGTTTTCTTCTTTCTTTCCCCCTTCTTTTTTTCCCCAGGTTGCTTTAATCTGTAATATCAGCAATAATCACTGTGGTATTGTTGCCTAGGCATTCTTGAAGAGTCAGAATTGGACTGTAATTGAAGAGTTCATTACCAAGATCAGTTGGCTCCTTGATTACAGTGGCAAGGTGAAATATATATCCTCACCAAAAAGCAACTGCTAAACCTTTACAGAAGTCACCCACTTTTCACTCTTTTTCATTAGGACCCCGACAAGCTTGTCAGCAAAATTAAAGGTATGTCATTCACATCGTGCATGCATTGCAAAGGACTATAAACCTGCCAACCTCTTTGATGAAATAAAAGGGTTTTATTTATGATTCATGTAGGAATATGAGGTTATTTTTATTCTGTCAGTACACTAATAATCAGACAAGAGCTCAGGAAATGAGAAGGCAAACTGACAGGGAAGGTTCTGATAAAGGGGAACCCTCTGGGGTATTTTGCCCCCTTTGTGATCTCCTCCTTTTTAGTGCGAGGTTGTAAGCATGGCATAGCATGATCTTGCAACTAGCTTGGCTCGTGGGAACAAAGAGAGTAACTACCTAGCAGGACTTGAGGTATAATTCCAGAAGAAAAAGAAAAATAACTTCCACCAGGGAGGTCTGCATTGCTGCAGTGGTGTGAGCGGGAACTTCCAGTCTGGTCTTCCAAGAGCTTAGTGAGTTGTAAAGATGCTCTTCTTTTCTACTTGCTTTCCTACTGGGCAACATAACCAACCTTAAAAACAAAGAGACTATAAACCTTGTACAGAGCCATTGCAAATTTGTTACCTATTTGTTTTCTACTAATTTTTACAAGACCCAAAGCAGGGCATTTCTCCAAGTGCTCCCAGTCTAGCTCGACATGAGATACAGCAGCACAGTAAAGGGAGCATGGGGAAGTAGCTCCCTTCACAGTCCCTTGTCAACATTTATGCTAGCGGAGCAGCTAGGTAGCAGGCTACATTTCAAAATATGTCTTCCCCTAGATGTTTCAAATGTCCTGGCAGTTTGAAGCTGCTTTAGTTCTGTCCCAGCTAGGCAAAGCTTCTGGAAGAGCATTTTGTGCTTCTTGGTGTAAGCTGTCATTCATACCACAAGCACAACCATGATTACAGAAACACCCCTTGTGAGTAAGAAGGTATCACTGTATTAGCTGGCTGGCCTTAAGTACGGTAGTTTGCTGAACAGTGGTGTGCTGGCAGGAAAACACAGCCTAGCAAAATATATGCAGGAAGAAGTGAAACAAAGTTCACTGGAGGAAGGAAAATAATACTAATCCTTCATTCAATAAGCAGCGAGTTAAGTACATTTTGCGTGTTGAAGAAATGTAAAAGCAAAGGGAAGAAAGCACACATATAAAGGTGCTGTGACTGCCTTCCTCTCTAAAGACAACATACGGGGCACTTAGGTATTAATAATACCAGGAGTTATACCCAAGCCGCTAATACGAAATGCAGCCCCTGGTTTAAGGTTCCACTGAGTTTCAGGGTGTTTGGATTCCCTCTAACCAGAGAATCCCCTTGAAGTGAGGGATGATGCCAACATTTTCATGGGTTGTTTAAATCATCAAATAGACCTGCAGAGGATAATAACCAGTGTTTGAGATGGGATTATAGTCACTCTTTGGTGCTGCGATCTCTGCGATAATTTTCCATATTCAGATTTGCGCCTCACAAAGGTTTGAGAAGTTTGGATTTGGTTGGGGGGGCTGGCTCTGTAAAGGTGAGTCGTGATCCAGGTATCAGAGATGCACTGAGCAGACGTGGTCTGGTTGTTGGACTTAAAGCTAGTCTCTCTGATTGTTTCGGGATACTCCAGAGTGACACCTTCCAAACTCTTGTTGCTTGTCCTATGCCATCCTACTGATGCTGAGATTAGGGGTAATTTGTAAGGCATGTGTTCCTTTTAATGGAAAACATAAATCACAGAGTGCCTCAAATAAATATAGAGACCGGTTGCGTTGCTGCCTACAGTGTTTTGCCTGTTCCTTTTCTTGGCCTCACAGTGCTTTTTGGGTAGTCGCTTCCTTTCTTTTCCAATGGAAAAGACATGGAATCAGCCTTTCTTCATGTTAGTGTGGCATTTTTCTTTGTTTGTTTGTTTGTTTTCAAACAGCTACAGCAAAAGGATTTGTAACAATTTGAAACCCTTGATGGCAAAATCTGCTGCCATTAGCAAAGGAGGGAGCTTTGGGACAGCGACAGTGCTTGAAAGTATTTTCAGTGCCTTCTTGAAAATTGGTTAGACGTCAGGGGCTGGAAGCAGCAGGATCCTCACTTGGTGCTTGTCCTTTCTGAGAAGCTAGCCAACTGGCAAGAGCTGACTGGCTTTTTGACTGCTGCGTGATGTTGAAAGGACACAGAGTAGCCTCAAGGTGTTGCTGTCCCTTTAAAAACCTCCTTTCTTCTATTGACTCAGTGATTTACAATAAAGCATAATTTCATTTCTCTCAGCTAATTACAAACTGCTCCCTTCCAAACTCTTGATCTTTTCACGCAGCCAAAGGCATCGCCTGCAAATCAGACCCAAGATTTAGGAGGTTGCGATACTGCACCACTATTCCCATAGCAGCCGAGTACCTCTCCTTGTACCTCTCCAGCCTGCCATTGTGCTGGAAAGTAGAGCAGGTAACTACTTCATCAGTCTGAGATTTCATTCTCATGGAGCACGGAGGTTCATTATACTTACTTTATCAGCAGTAAGGTTTACTGCCGAATCCATGAGAGATATTCATGTGAAACATGAGCAGAGAGAGAGGCATTGCATCTTTTCATTAATAAGCCCTCTTCTGGGATCCGGCATTAGTGAGATTCAGCGGATCATAGAGCACAGGGGTATCATTTTTACATGATTACTCTAAATTCTTAAACCAGAGGCTTAAGAGAGAGGCTTCTCACAAAGGCAGCTGTGGGAATTGTTAAATGATTGGCACAGCACTCAGGATGGGCTGAACCACTCTGGGTACCTCCAGTCATGGGGGGTACCGGCAGGCATTTTATTACCTGCCATCGAAGGAAAAGTGGAAAAAAGAGAGTGGATCAGCCAGAGGAAGATGTGCTAACCCTGCGAAATATCTCTGTAGTTCTGTCCCTCCTCCTGAACAAAACTCTTGCCATAATACTGATGCGGGGCTTCATCACACTGCACCGGCTAAGCTGTTCTCTTCCCTTACCCTACCTTCTTTGCATCCAGGCTTATTTTTAGCCTCTCTGAGCCTACCTTCTTTAGTGTGGCAACTAAAATAACACCTTTGCAGCCTCCACACAAAAACATTTAATTTTTAACTGAGCAGAGGGTCATTTAATTCCACAAAACATGATACTTCTGAGATACATTGTCTACACATGAGAAATTTCGGGTAGCTCAGAGGATTGGTACACCAGCAGCAAATCTTTGCTAGATTGTGAGCTTGATGACGTTAACAACAGAGAAAGGCGTCTGTGGATTCTGGAGACCTACATTGGCTTCTTGATGTCACTGCGTGTTTCTGTGATTTCCTGCAATTCCATCCAAAAATATTGCCTTGCGCTCTCTCTGTCCTAGCGGTTCAGTCCTGTCCTGCCAGGCTGTGAGCACACTGAAATCAGGAAGTTGATGTGGCTGAAATAAAAACTCTTTTTTTTTTTTTCTTTCCTCCCTGGATTAGTTTTCAGATGGATAAGTTCCTCAATCAGTTCCAAAATACAGATGCACAAATGCTTATCCCAGCGTGAGAAAAGGGACCCCATAGGGACTGAAAGGACTGGGCTGCTTCTGTCATTGACAGCCAAAAGTGTTGGCTGAGCTGTGGCTTCCAGTCCCCGTTTAGAAAATGGAGATAACAGTAATTCCTTATTTACTTCTCATGTTAGGGAAAACGTTGTCAACATTTGCCACATATGTTTGCATTTGTCCGTAGAGGTAGATCACAGAGCAGGCGTTAAACCTATGCAAACTGCGCACAGCTTGGGTAGGTAGATGTGCAAGAAACAAACCATTCATTTCACCGAGCAGCACTTTTGGTGGGAGATGATCTTGAGAACCAATACGTGAGTGAAAAGCGTGACGCGGAACTTCAAACCACGACCTGTCTGTGAGGCCTTCCGTGTTTTCGTCCTGAATCTCTACCTGCCCTAAAGCAGTTGTTCTGATAGGCCACAACTGCCAGAATCTTCCCAAGGCATCGCTAACTCTGAAATGCGAAGGTGACCACTGCTCCGTGTACGTTTCTTTGGTGAGTGTTAGCAGGAAAATCCTTCCTGAACTATTTGCCTGACATGTTGAAGTCTATCAGCAAAAACCTCCAGCTTCCCAGTGAGCCTGATGCTGATTGCTAATAGCTAGAGGTTGTTTTAAGCTCTGCAGTTTAAAAGAGAAGAGAGGAGAAGGAGGCAAGGCAGAAGACGACCACAAGAGACCCGTGAAACCAAGGAGCCACATTGGAGATTTCTGAGGTATTCTGTTATAAACTGCTTTGAGCCCTGGTGGAAATCCATCAAGCTTCAGGTTTTTAGTTACAACTGATTTTAGGCAGAGATGTTGCTCTCTGAGAAGACTTCTTTCAATCTAGCGCTTTCTGCAAGTCCAAAAAGAAAAAGAAAAACAAGAACTAAGACAGCGAGGTCATGTGGGGGGCTGAATAATCCAGATCAAACAGCAAAGAACACCCGATTAGAAGCCAACACATTTCTCTTTTCAGTATCTCTGAAATTGTTTGGCAGACTTAATTAGAAACAGGTGCAAGCTATAATATTTATTGCAACAATGCATCATTTTTGTCTGTTTCCAAGGTCATCGTTCTAGCCAATAGGAAGCCAGCAACCCACAGGGAGTATAACTTGGTCTATATGGGTAAAACGTGAATTACTTAACCCTTTATCTAATGGAATGAAATACAACATTGCACAAAACGCAAAGCTAACAAAACAGAAAATCCTGTGAGAAATCTTTCGTGATAACAGGTTCCAGTGAAGTAAGTGACATCACCAGCTGAGCTAATAGCCAGCCTTAGGTAAAATGGAGTAGGTACAGATAAGGAATGAGAAAAACACATTTTTTTTACTACTTCTCTTTCAAAGGCCTGGGTTTATGTAGCATTTGCTGCAGTAGGAGGCCATGATTGCATGTTATCTAGCACCTACTGTACAGTTGGGTCTCACATGCTGCGTTCAGCTAAGCTTTAGCGATATATTTCTTCAGCTACGTCTGTCCCCAGAGGAACGCGGCTGCAGATGCACCCGTACAGAGGCACCTGGGCTCTGCCTTTTCGAATGCCCAGTTGAGCGTGCCAGGGCTTTCGAGCAGGAGAAGCCCGAGAGAGAAAGTTGTTGATCCTTCTTGCCTTTTAAGACAGCAAATTTAGACAAGGTCCATTGAGGTCCAGTAGAGAGGAGGTCCATTGTGCTTCTCTCTGTCTGAGGGTAAGTGTCCCAAACATGGTTTCACCTGGTCCCACAGTGATTCTCTTGCTCCATAGCGACAGTGCCCTTGGTTACAATAAAGTCCCATTTTCAAAGCTGGCACTTAATTCCCTCTTGTGAGTTTTTCTCATAATCTTTGCATGACTTCTTTGTGCTTTTTGTGATCATTTGGGAGCAACGATCTTCTTTTAAATTCTATATTATTCCTTTTAAATGTGAGAAATATAGATATGGAAACAAAGCAGCATACGTTAATAATAGAGATGTGTGAAATTGTGGGATCTTTTGCCTTTTTGTAAAAGCCACACGAAGTTGCTAATATTTCTGCAGACAGAAACTATTTCTTTCACCTTCAAATCATCACACAGCATAAATTCTGTGTATCTTTGGATAGATGCTAAAGGTAACGAGGAAATACAGACTTTCTCTTGAGAATTCACACCCCCTGTGTCCTAGCTTGTTCTTTTGGCACCCGCAACTCCCTGAAAGGCACCTCTGCATCTAGTCATCACCATTGCCCAGATTGATTGTCCTGTGTCTGCAATCGATTACTAATGTTCTGTGTGATCTCAGGAACCATTCTTAAGAGAGTATCATCTGTCCGTTAAATTCAGAGGTAAAACAATCCAAGCACGTGATGTTGATGGATTTGGGATTAAATTCTGAGGGAACGTTTAGTGAGAGACAGATCCTGTAGTCATTTTTAGAGACCTCAACAGAATCAAAGCTTATGATTAAAGAGGAACCCTTCTCCCCCACACCTCAAGCAATGTCCCAGCACTAAATTCTTGAGAAGTTCAGACCTAGCTGGAAACTTTGCAGCTCAGCTTCCTTGCTAATTTGTTGCCTTTAGTGATTTTAATATTCCACACTTCTTAACTGAGTCTGGCTCGTGGCTTACAAATCCTTTTAGTAGTGAGCTGGTGAGTTTGTACATCATGCTGTGCATCACAGGTTTGCTTAGATGATCTGTTTCTTGAAGTATTTGTAAAATCTCCTTACTGCAGTTTTTTCCCTCCTCTGTCTCTCCTCCTTCCAAAAAGTACAGGGCTCATACCGGGCTAGCTCTGAACCTGGGAATCTGTCACGTTGTTATGGTCGAGGCTCTTGCCAATGTGTCACAGGTGTGCACAACGAGAAGCATAAGGAAAAGATGGAGACTGTAATTGTCCAAACCTGCCAGGATGGCAGCTGCTGTCCCGGGGAACACCCCTGGCGGCGGGGAGCCCATAAATTTAGGGGAGGGCAGAGGAGTAAACAATTGCAAACATATTTCAGGCCAGTATTTACACAGTCCTTCAGAAGGTGCCCAACACGAGTAGATGTGTGGGGAGGTGCGTGAGCAAGCAGGGCTTCTGCCAGGGCACTGAGCAACACTTGGGAGTAACAAACACGCTTGGGACTTCTGGGAACACACTGAGGACACTTGGAACAGGGGATGGTGATTCTGGGTGTCTCTGCTCAGTCGAGCTCTGTTGCTTTGTGTCCCGAGTGCTAAGCCGCACTTGAATTGTATTTTACTGGGAACCAGGCATCTCGAGTTACAGGTGAATGGCTGGGTGAGCTGCTCCAGGCGTGGGTCATTTCTGCATTGTACCTAACTGAATAATACCTTCCCTTTCTCCTTTTTTTTTGCTCATTGATCAAGCTGCTTTTGAGAAAAGTGATACTTTGCATATCTGGCTAAGTGCTGTTAACAGCCTCTGCCTGCGGTTTGTTAAAATTAAAAAAAAAAAAAAAAAAGAAAAAGAAAAAAAAAAAGTGTGATCTTGCTGGAGAAGTAATTTGCTTCTCTCCAACCAATGATGGCTTGCACTTTATGCAAATTGGTATCTAGGGACAACAAATCCCATTTAATACATATGCATAGTTCATAAAAAAAACGACGTGAGAGAAAGAGAAAAAAGATAAAGCAACGAGTCAGCAAAAGAACAGGTTCCGAGGAAATTTATTGTCCCAAATTGGACATTTGTAACAGATGATGTGAACAAGTGTTAACTTTGTTTTCAGCAGCTCTTCACGTACATTCACTAGACATCACACAGATTATGTTTTAAGGATCTGAACTGTAATAAAAAAAAGTGTCTGTGGGCTTTGGAGTGTTGTGTTCCATATGGTTGGGGAAGTGCGGAGTTATTGCGACAAGCATCTTGTGAAGCTCATTACGCACGGCGGTGTTAGATGCGAATTGCTGCGCATCGCTATAGGGTACGTACATGACATCCCACAGTCAGCAGATAGCAACTGGAAATGAAAGATATGAAGGCACAGAGTACAGCTTCAGGGAACATGTTAGACAAAACATCTGCTGGTATCAGAAAGCTGCATTATCAGATCATTGTGGCCATGAATTTTTTATAAAGACTTTTTTTTTTTAAGCTGCAACTTTGAAAGTGACATTTTGCGAGAAAGTTTTTGATTGAAGTGTGATGTCAGGAGAAAGGCCAGTCTAGTTTATTATCTGTGCAAGAGCCAATATTGGCAGCCTGAATCAACTCCTTTCTCAAAGCAGTTGAGTTGGCCATTCACCTACTACAAGTGCTTGTTCCCTTCTGATCTTGATGGCTGATAAAACCTCGACCCGGGTTACAGGTTGTAGCTTCAGTGCCAGGCTCCTCAGCAAGGAGTTTTCAAGGTTTTGTCCCTGGAGGGCTACTTAATGACAGGGACGGGGGGCTACTGAATAAAATTCACCTGAAATGCAGAACCTTTTGTGTTCAGAAGATGGAACACAACAAGCTTCGCATGTGCAGAGCGCAGAGAGGTGAGCTCGGCATCTTCACCTAATTCCACCTGGAGTGGGACCTGCACAGCCACCAGGTACCGCGTCACCCCTGTAATGCTGACGCTGCTCTGTCAAGGATGGCCACAATTAAAAAGGCCGCCAGATGTTGCTCACAAAAGCTTCTCAGGCCCGCGGGCCGTACTTTGGGAGTGTTGCTGTAAGCTATGAACATCTCAGTGCTTAGAGGGGCCTCCTACCTACTTAACATTCCTGACATTCATAAGGGCAGTGAGATGGCATGAAATGTATGTGCATATTGTAACTATTTACATTAAAATGGCCAGGCATTTTCCAGTCTCTTGTCTCTCCTGCCCCAGCTATGAGTTTTCCTTCATGTCACTTGTGTTAGAGGGCAGGGTGACCTCCCTCTCTGCAGCAACAGGTTCCAATGACAAACCTGTCTCTTGTTGATCTGCGGATGGTCTCTCTCTCTCCAGTCAACTGCCTCAAAAGTGTGCGTCCAAAAGTGAGCAAACTGATTTCCCATGCTGATCCACAAATGGTCGCTTCGAAGAGAAGACCAAAACTTCCCTCCGTTTCTGGCCTTCTCCCTGAGCCTTCTCCCTGTGTGTGTGTCGGGGCAGGGGGAGAATGCAGGGGCATGTCCAAAAGCATCATGACCTAGGAAAGGATTTAGTTGTCAGCAGCAATTTTTTATGTAATGCCCTTCATTAATGTAATGGGGGCTGCAGAGAAAGCCGGAGGCGATTCACGCTCCGTCACTGATCCGTAGGGAGCCTGAAAGGGAGCGAGGGATTTTGCTGGCCTGCTCTGTTGCCGAATGTGGCAATTGTCAGGTGAGGGCTGGAGCTGCTGAGAGGAGCGGCGCTCCTCGAGACGACAGCCCACGGAGGCCATGGCTCTAACATCATTTTCCCAACCGCTGCCTTTAAGTAGCGTTTAAAACCAGCAGGCCTGGCGTGCAGGACAAGCAGATCAAGGTTCAGCTGTGTTGCTCACCTAGGCAGGAGCTACATCAGGAAGGTAATTCTGTGTCCTCACCATTGCATGAAAATTACCCTGGTGGGTTATTTTCCTTGGGATGAGATTTTAGAAAATACTTAAAGATAAATTTAATGAAAACAGAAGCAGACCACAACTGAGTAGGTTTGGTGTTTGTTCTTTTTTATATCTTGTTTAATTAGACTTTGGTGGTTGGAGGTTTATTATGAACTGAAATTTTGATTTTAAACCTGCTCATATTTGTGGAAAGAAAAAGCTGTATCTGGATCTGCATTTCCCAGGGGGCCTCTCCACCGGACTGGCTCACATCCATGTATCCAGCTGGGAAGTTCCCAAACCGGGGGCTGCTCTGGTTTGGAGGGGGACTAGAAAGAGATCTGGCCTTATCTGAATACCGGTTATCAAGGACACGGTTATAGCTGCACAAATGAGAATCAGAGAACATTTTTAATGTTTTTTAAAAGAGTGCAAAGCTCCTGTTCCCTTACGGGCTGCACACCCACACCTCCAGGGGGCCTGAGAAGAGCCTGTGCTGGGCTTGGGCACCGCTTAGCTGGGAACTCGCCTGGGCAAGCTCGTCTCCCCAGACCAGGACCAGTGTCCCAGCATCCTGGTAGGGAGTGCTGTGTATTTGGAGTGAGGAGGCTGGCAGTACAGCCCCTCAAAATGAGACATCAACCAAATTTCTTCCTAACTGTTGTTGTCGTATGCAATGACCCAACACTGAGCAAAAATGAGTCCTGTAGTCAGTCCTGTCGGTGCGACTGTGTGTACACAGCAAGCGGAAACATTTAACTACCTCTTTTGGACATGCAATTAGATACTGCTTCATCTGCAAGCCAATATATCAACATATACTAATTGGTCTGTGCTATTGCAGTAACTATCGCTTTAATTGCAGAGGCTGAAACATGAACGTATAGTCCATCCCCTCCCCTTTTTTCACCTTAGCTTCTAGTTCGGATTTACACCATTCTTTGAAAGATTTCCTTGGCTATTCTTTACTTTTCTTTGTCTATGTGTGCTCTCCCCGGTAGCAAAAATATATCTGAACAGGGAAGTGTTTCAGTGATGGAAGAGATATGATTTCTTATAGAACATATGTATATAAATACATAATATAATATATAAATGCCATTATATCTGTAAAAATTCTGCCCCATCTACAGATAGTTGTAATGTGGGAAGCTTCTAAAGAGTACGGCGGTATTTCGAGCAAGCAGAGGGGCAAAGAGCTGGCATTGCAATGTAGCAGAAGAGTATGGAAGAATATATGGACACGCAGCTAACTAGAAGGGAAGGGAAGTGGCTGGAGGGTAAAGAGATATAATGGGTCCCAAATGTGGCAAGCACATATGCTGCCGTAGAGCAAATGCAAAGTGCCACCACTAGTGACAAGTGTATTGCACCTAAGGAAAACAGCTGTGCCAAGTGCCCAAATCCACGTTCAGCCTCCTGACCCTGGGTCTGCCTGCTCTGATGTGGATTAAACTGGGCAGGTCTGAGAGCCTATCAGAGCACGCGTTCCACAGAAATAACGGCTCAGTAAATCTCGGAAATACTTCTTGCACGGCTACCTATTTTGCATTTGCAATCTTGCATTTGCGAGATTGTTTTATTTTATTTTATCTCGTTTTATTTATTCTTCTGTGCCTCGGTATCACGTGAATGCTTTGATTATCTGTGTAGATCATTGCATGGTTTAGTGCAGTTCTGTGTTACAAACCCTCCCACATAACCCTATTATTTGTTAATAATTTTTCTGTTTTGAAGAAACACCCTTTGACACTTGAGCTGGATCTCCTGTTCTTAGGCACAAATATAATAAAGTCCCCTGTGAAGAGCATCCCTCTAACTGGTCCTATCTGCTCTGTATATATTTGAATATATAAAATATTAATAAATGATTCCAAATGTTTAATCATATCCATTTGACTCTGTGAGACTCTGTGTCTGTAGGCTTTCCGTGTGAACTGCCTCTGTGATATCTACGTACTGCTGAGTTGTTGTTGATTTTGAGTTTTTAAAGCAAAATAAACCCGAGCTTTGCAGTTTGATTTGAATTAATGGGGTCCGATTGGACAGGAACAGATCAGGCTGGTCTG
Organism: Rissa tridactyla; assembly: GCF_028500815.1. Taxonomy (NCBI): domain Eukaryota; kingdom Metazoa; phylum Chordata; class Aves; order Charadriiformes; family Laridae; genus Rissa; species Rissa tridactyla. Next base: position 1,736,910 of record NC_071468.1, read on the forward strand.
GAAGTCCCTGAATCTCTTGAATACAATTTCATGTGCTATTCAAAAAGAAATAGTTCATATCTTAAGTAAGAGTGCTATTTATTTAACACTGTTCTCTTCAGAGTGCTAATCTTATGGAGGGGGGCATTATGATGATGTTGGGGGTGCAGGAAAGAAATGGCATTTTGTTTTACGAAAATACGGATATTTTAGAATGGAGTCACCTGGTGGTAGAGCTCATAAATGTACATAAAGAGATGCTTCCCAATATTATTAGTTTGGGTTTTTTCTGCACATCCCACTGACTGTCCACCCAGAAGCTTTGATAGTCACAAACCCAAAAGGCTGTATGTAGGTTAATAGGCCAATTTAAAGAGAAAGGTTGGAATTACGTATGGCAGACAACAATTATGCAAACTGAAGGATTCTTCAATTAATAATGAGATCCATGAAAGGCAAAGGAGAAAGGATCCTCCTCTCAGGAGGAGAAAGCTGGTGGTTCCCGGTGCATCCTCGCGCTCATCCCTCCTAGCGAGGGCCACAATGCTGAAGGACGGTATGGGGGCAGAGGGCAGCTCTGGTGTTCCCTTTCAACCAAAGCTGACGGCTTCTTGTCGGTGGAAAGTCTCCAATGGAAATTTTGCGTTCCTGAACAGGTTCACCTCAGTCTGGTGGGGCTCTGTTGGACAGCAGAGAGCAGCAAGTGGGCCTGGGCCGCGTACACACCTGCCTGGCCCTCAACCGTGAGTACAGCGCCGGAGGGGTTTTGATCACAACCCACGCCTTCTCTCTCGCTCTCCCTTTCCTCACGCTCCGGTTTGCAGCCTGGAAAACAGGCCATGGAGAGATGCAAGCCTACCTGTAGAGCCATTGGTTTGGCCTTCCTCATACAGCTTTTACCCTTCTTTTAAATCCCTGACTGTTGTGTGCCGGAGCAAGAAGCCAGATGTTAAAGATGTTAAAGAGCAAATACTTTGCAGGCTGTGCCAGCATGCGGAGTCAGGGGGGAAGCCAGCAATAATGTGGGGAGAAGGGGGAAGAAGTGATTATCTGGTAGTGATTATTCGGGAGGGCCATAGGGGGAGGTGCTGTAAGTGACAGGGATTCACCATGGGACGCAAATCACTTAAGGCAAAGCCATTAGGATCAATTTAAAATACCAAAGAGGGAGGCTAAAGTGACAACAGCATGTTTTAATTGAAATCACAAATATCGTTCTGCAAGATATGTTTTAAAAGACCAGGCAGAGTTACTTTATCTGGACAGAGGAAAAAGTTTTCTTTTTATTTAAAAAAATGCCCTTTTTTCCTTTTTTGCAAAGATCAAAATGGAGTAGAATGGTTTTTGAAAATTTCTTAAATCCCATTTATATATATTTTTCTATTTTAATGTTCTCGTTTCTCTTGATGGGCATATTATAAATGGAATTAAATACATTACTAATGCTTTTAATCTGATTTTAATAGAGCCTAGGGCTGAAGCATGGAATCAGCATGTGTCCCATTAAAATAAAAATACAGTTATAAAGACAATAAATAGCGTGTCCAGATAAACACATTTATCTATGCATTAGTTTTATTTATTGAGCTAAGTAGCCTATGTACAGACACTGGGGGTTTTTTTAGACTCGTTTCCAAAGCTGAAGTCCATATGATGGGATTGTTACTGTTTTTGGCAGCAGAAGCACGAACTTGGTAAAAGAGCCTGGCATGGAAAACCACTGAGTTCTGACAAACTCCATTTGCTCCTAACTCTTTGATTTCTACTCACAGAATCTGACATATGTTGGGCATTGACCTTGCTCTTTCAAATAAGCTTATTTTAGAAGACCTTTGCAGAACGCTGTCTGTTTGGCCTCGATGTAAGCTGTTAGGGAAATGTAGTACAAACACAGAAGTTGTATGTTTTGAATGCCAGAGATGTTAAGCTGAAGAGCAGTTGGTAAGATCTGTATTTGTGACTGCTTTCTGTGCTATTAACAAGGAAGTGTCCTTAAAGAAAGGAAAATTATTTATTCTGCATTTGAACGAGGGGTTTTATTTATTTATTTTTAGGAGGAAGTTCAGGACCAGACTTCGATTTCAGTCTGAAATACTCTGATTGGGCTCCCGGATGCTCAGTGGAGTGAAAGTGAACATTTTGGAAAGTAAGTGATTGTTTGGGATGCCCCAGGTCGGAAACCTCAGAGAGAGTCAGTGTCTTGTTACGCTGTAGAATCAGCAAATGTCTTGTAATACGGGTACTCAAATATGGGAGTAAGTTCTCCAAAGCTTGGCCTCGTCCTTACAGAACAACACACTTCAGTGAGCGCATTTCAAGAAGAGCCATAACTTTCAGTGTGGAGATTTGCTTTGCATTTGTCATAGGGGAGCAGCTTGTCACGGTGAAAGTGCTGCAATCTTGCCAATGCCAGCATGTATCACTATGCAATAAAACAAATTGCTGGGTCCCAACATGGCAAATTAGAGTGAGGGCAACCAGAGTGCCTTTATGAGATGGGTAGAAAAAGTGTCCGTCGTTAAACCTGTATCTGCTGAAGTCAATAGAAAGCTCCCGTCAACTTCAGTAACAGCAAAAGCAGAAGGAAACTTGGAAGCATGTCTGGGATATGTGTTTGATGTTCTTCTATTGCTAGTAGACAAACTCCTGCACCCTTTACTTGGACTTTGAGGTTTGGAGCCTGGAAATTCAATCAGCTGGAGAACGTGTCCCTGGAAAGGGTTGCTGAGCTTAGCCATATCTGAGTAAGTGGCAATAAAATTTTACATATAGGAAAACAGATATCAAATTGCCAAAATAAATGTAAATTTGAATTCATGGTCTTATGTAGCTCTTTAGGACAAAACCTGGCTCCATATGCAGCAAGGAGAGGCATCTGAGCTCTGCCAGAACATTAATAATCATATTCTACGGCCCGTGGACGGCTCTGCGCACTGGCTTCCTCTCAAAGAGTTTGGCTCAGTTGGCTTCACAAACACACGGGAAGGGCACGAAGACCTGGCTTTGCTGACACTGGGTTAAGAGGCTGTGAGCATTTGACGTGGAACATTTCCTTGGCTGGAAGAGTTAGGAGTAGATTTTTTTTACCTCTCTCTGCAAACTCGTCTCCCTCATTCGGTGGCGGCACTGGGGAGCCCTCCTGCTGCTGTGAATAACTCATCTCCAGCATGAATACGGGATTCAGAGTCTGACCCGTAAAGTTTTGGGGGGAAGTACATGAGCATCGTGCCATCATTGCCAGTGCTGGTGGCTGCTCGATGGCGGATCAGTTGACCCAGTGCCATCAGTCAGCGGGAAGGATGGCAGAGCTGCTGCCATCTCCGGGACAGGGGGCCTGCCCAAAATTCCCTTGACCGTCACTCACAAGCTCCATTTTTTTCAGGGAAATGGCTTTTATTTGTTGTGAATTCTTCATACAGAAAAGCTTCTTAGAAAAACTAAATAATGTAACATATTCCGACTTCTGGGCAGATAAAAACTGAAAGGGCTGTGGTGTTTGTGCAAGTGGAATGATAGTGACAAGCACCACATGGAGTCCCTGAAGATGGTGTCAGGGGACTCGATCCCCCATAAAATGATGAAAGACTTCGATGTAATGGTGTTTTGTGAAACAATTTGAGCATAAATGCCATGTTCTTTCCCATTAACAACTGACTTCCGTTGTACCAGGATTTTTTATTTTTTAATATGTATTTTGAGCGCACTGAGAACAAAAATTTCCATTGTGATAGTGCTGCAGGAAGATTTAAAGGTTGTGGTGGGCTAAGAATTGAAATGCAAATCACACTTACAGACAACCTCCTGCTGAGGCCCAAATTTCTATAGATCAGGTTCTGCAGCCCTGATGAAGAATCGGTCGTCTGCCTTTCCTGGGATTCCCAAATTAGTTGTGGTCTAAGGCATCACTTCCTACGATGTAATTGTAACTTACCAGGTGAAAGTTTGTCACTGAAGACAGTCCCCCGATCTTCCATTATTTTTCCAGCTGCAGTGCCACCGAGGATCCTTTCACAGACAATGCAAACACACACACATCACAGCTCCCCACTCTGCAACATGCTCTTGCTGAATATAAACATACTGTATATATTGATCCTCTCCCCCTTGCTTTTTTTCTCCCTCAGTGTGCAGGTGGTATAAAACACTGGCTGCCACGAATTTCACGTTAAAAAAAAGGAAGACGAGAAGGCTGTGGTTTGGGGGCTGCTAGAGAGCAGACTGCACGCTTGTAACCGTGGGGCTGCTGAAGTCGCTGCAAGGATAGTGGGGCACGCATGCATTTGTGGATAATTCTGGCTGCTAATTGCTCATGAAATTTCAGGTGAGGAACATCCAATTCAATTTGTGATAATAGGTAATGGCTGGGTTTTGCTTTTCGAGGTGTTTTTTTTTATTATCATTTTTATTGCTGTCATTACAAATACACGGCTCTTCACGTTTGGAAGAACCCTTTACAAAAAGGCAGCGTGGCAGCACAGGACGTTCTTAGCCCTGTGCGTGACAGGCGGTACCAGTACCGGTCTCCCGGCCGTGCTGTACCCCGGGGCAGGACGTGTTCCTGACTGTGCGAGGACAGGTCCCTCTGAACACTCCTTCATGCCTTCACCTCTCTGAAGCCCAGTGTGCCAGCAGGAAAGGTGGGGCTGAGGCAGCCCCTTCGCGTTACCAAGTCGTGCTCCTTGGGGCTGGGCTCTCTCTGTGTCGGTGGAGACGCTTCCCCTCCCGAGGCACCGTGCCTGCTCTCACCTGTGATCAGCCCACAGCAGGTAACTGACACAGAGAAGTTAGAGAAGGTGGATCCTGCCCTCTTCTTCTAGAAATGGGACGCAAACCCATTTTTATAGGGCACCGAATCACTCTGAATGATAGCAACGCTCAGACCTTAACAGTTTTGAGCTAGTATCTTAAACATAAAGAGATGGCTTTGTTTCTCAGTGCCCGAGCCAGTGAAGCCTCCCTGGAGCCATTCTGGTAACCCCTTTCCCTTCCAGCTATTTAGAGGTTCTTGAATATGCAAAAATATGCTGAAATTATCACCAGCAGTGATCATAAGCTCAGAGCTGAGTCCTCCAATCTGCGTCTGCTTGCCATCCTGCAACTTTAACTAGTTCTGCTACTTATTACTAATTAGCTACCAGCTAATAGAGCTAAGCTACCACTCTTGCAGCATTTAAGAGTTACATGCACATTAATGAGAATTAGCATTTGTCGACAGCCATGGTGGGAGTTGCCTGTCTATAGCATTTCAGGGGTCCCCATTGCTGTAACGTTGTGATTGCCTCTTTCGGTAATTATAATTGACACTGAGCAAGTTTTTCATAGGTCTCCTTTGGCTGTGCAGAGCCAGAAGACGTATTGAGCTCTGTCTGTAGTGGAGAGAGGAGGCCAATAACAATATATTGCCCACTAACCGTCCCTTCTTGTCTCCACCCCTCTCACACGGGAGTCACACGACACAAGCAGAGCGGGATGGGGGCTCTGCTGCTGCACAGGAAGGTGGCCGCAGGGCTTGCCGGGACGGTGGCCCAAGGCTGCCCTGGCTCAGGACACTCTCGATTCACCCTCGCAGCAGAGCACTGGCCAGGCTGCGCAAAATGTTACTTTTCCGTGCTTCACTGTCCTACGTGAAAGTTTCACTACTTTTTTAGTATGTGGAGAACAATTTAGTCATTTTAACTTAAAGTCAATTGCCTTCTTCGTTTGGGAATATGAAGGTAGTTAAAATGCTAGTGAAATTCAGCACACCAGCAGTAAATAACTCTAGTGGGCCTTTCAGTGCCTATTTAAAGAAGGGTGCATAATCAGAATTAAAGCACTGGGGTTAAAAAGCGGGGAGAAATATAGGCCCCTTGTAACTCTTGAAGGGAATACGAGTACAGGGCTGGTGCTTCCTTAGGAATACCAATTGCCTGTTTGGAAAAAGGGGGCCTGGGGAATGCCCCGGCCTCCCTGGTCAGCTTCCCGAATCCATGCTGTGGAGAGAGGCACGTGTTCTACATCCAGCCTGAGGCTTCTGGCTCAGCTTTGCGCTGAAAAGGGAGCTTTTTCCATTTGCTACCGTGGAAAGGAAGCTGCTTTCACCCTCACCCTGAAGAAGATGAGCTATAGGAATATACAAGGGGCTCTTTTTATAGTTAGGGGGCCAGAAGGGGAGGCGGTGGTCATAAGCAGAGATTGGAAGTTGGCTTGTTAAGTAAATCTCAGGCTGTAGCTGGTTTTAATTTATTTTTTGTTTTATGTGCAGGAGACTGGGCCTTGCAGGCCTGGCTAATATCAAAGCCTGGGGTTTTGTAGATTTTTAATCAGGGTCCACTTTGGGGGGTTCTGCTTTTGGTGGTTGTAGATGTGTAGGGTTTTTTTGTTGTGTTTTTTTTTCTTGCTGCAATGTCTGGATTTCTTTAGTTAAACTTTTCCATTCTTCAGATTTGAGCCAAGTGACTGATTTCAAATTACCCAGCACTTTCCAGAGAGGGCTTTTTTTTTGTTTCTTTTTTTTTTGGTTTGGGATTTATTTTTATTTTTTTCCAAAGCGAACTTGCAGTCCAGTTTCTCTGAAAAATCATAGATGGCATCCGCAATCCTACCCCCTTGCCTCTCACTAATTTGGCATTCTTAGCACTGTCTAAATAGTTTATTATTAATCAAATCTATATGAAAGGAATTTTATATAATTTTTTTGTTTGTTTTGTCCCTCTGCTGGCAGGAAAAGTAAATCCCAAAGTATTTCAGCAGGTGCTATTAATATGCAAATAATGGAGAGTACACTAGGTCTAATAGACCTCCCAACTACATGGGAGGTGTCGCTGTTGGAGCAAATTAGCTTTCCGTAATTTGCATGCTTTTCACAGCCTCCTGGGATTATATTTTAGATCAGAGACAATAGAAGCATATGCTGTTAGTTTAAAATGTAACTAATTTTAGACTTTGAAATCATTTTAACCTAACTTCTTAGTGGTGTTAAACTGTTATTTGCAAAGAAACTTTTTACACAGCTTGTAATTTTCACGGCCTTTCTCTTCCCCCATTAACTGCTCCACCTCTCCTTTCAGGTTGCAAGTGAAGAAGGAAATCTTCCAGGTGGCTGCATCGTGAAAAACAGGTATTGCTCACAAAACCAAGTCCAGACTGTCCAAGTGTGATTCTGAGTCTGCGTTTAGGCCCTGATGGGGTCTAGATGGAGCTTTTTATGCCAAACTTTATGCCCCTTTGGCATCTCCATGAGATGTAAATCCATCCAAAAAGAATGCTGTGGCCACTGCTGACCGCTCACACAGGGAGGAAGCTGCTTGTAGCATCACAAAATCTTTGCTAACCCACCAAAGCAAAGAGACACCGAGCTGAGGTGGCACGGATGCCCGTCGCGCTTGCCTAGCCCCCACCTAGAGACAGAGTCTATTGGAAAAGGCTGTTTAAAACAAATGGAGAAAAAAGCAAGGATTTCAGTGCAGGTTCAGGCTGTGGAGTCAAACGTTATTGAACTCTACTGGCACATTATCAATGGCACTTTACAAATTGATATTGACAACAAAAATCATACTGTTGACATCTGTGGTTTGTGACGATTTGAATGATGGGGCATCAGCCGCTGTGCCTGAGGATTTGTGTCTTTACTTCAGGTGCTGCAGTGATCGCTTCCCATCCAAACATGCCGCGCTGCTCGACGGGACTGGCCAGGTAGGGAGCATACAGGTCAACCCCTTGAAACCTGTCCCTTATACCCCATGCCTGCTTCTGCCCCTCTGTCCTTGAGTGTTTGTTGAGCTGGTAGGGAATGGTTCTCCTGGCTGGCAGCACCATCCCGACCTCGGCTGCCCAATCCCTCCTGCTTTAAAGGACTGCAGCGAGAGGTTCGTTAGCGAAACAGCAGGTTTAGCTCATGCAGATATGCTTCAGCGACAAAGTGTAGTGATGTCGGCTGAGGGAGGCTGTGAAAGGTAGGGGGGCAGTCATTTCATTTTGTCTTTCTGCCAGTTGTCCCACTGCCCGGAGTATATGATTTGTGAGTTTCCTTTGGCACAGTTGCTCCTTTGCTCATGTATCTCTGTGCGGTGTTTCCAGGTCACTTGGTCTGCGGGGCGGTGGCCATCTTTTATTTCAAGAGGGATAGAGTTCAGGGGTAGGATCAGATGTGTGGAGGAGATGGCAGCCGGGCGGAGATCAAGTTAGCGTTGTCAAATTTATTTCTAGCGTTGGAAGGGTGAGCGTTAGCAAGAGAGAGTAAGGCTGAAAGATGTCCTTTGAGACAAGGCCAGGAAAAAAACTCTTGGGATGCAATTTTGGCCATACAGCAATGTGCGGTAAGACTCTCTGGAATTTTTGGGGCCACAACTTTGCCATCAGTGTTTTTATAACTACATTTCATACACACAATGTATGGAAAGACTTCATTTTCCAATTAAAAAAAACAAAAAGGGCAGGGCTTGATTGATGATTGACATAATAGTATTGTGAGTTGTGATCTTAAAGAACTGTGTTCAGATGTGACCAATGCACTGAACCCTGTGAAGGGGAAATCCCTTCCCAGCATGAACCCACTGGAGTTAGTGGAATTGCAGGCGCTTGTTGTGCAGACAGAGAATTAAACTATCGAGTTCATTCCCACTCCCAGAGGTGGCCGCGCCAATAAACTGTCCGTGACACAAATTATTTTCATTGTCAACAACAGGAGCCCGAGATGAAATGAGTGCTCTTTAGTGCCACACCAAGGTGCATTCGCTCCGGCATGTGATACTGCCATGTCCCACATGCTGTCCCCGGTGCCCCATCGCTCCTTCTGCCGGGGCGATCGAGCCCGGCGTCTTTACTGCATAAACTTCAAGAAGGTTAAGTTTTAAAATAACCGTTCCTGAGGCTGTAAGTAAACCGATGTGAAAGAAAAAAAGTGCTGTAATTGACTTGTGATAACCTCATTGAAAATGCTGGATGCTTTTTTTTCTCTCTCATCTCACCATAAATGTTTTCTAACATTAATACTGGTGACCTCTTGCTTCTTTTGCTTTTCTTTAATGGGATGTGGCTTGCCTATTATAAGGCTATGCATCGGAGCTGCAAAACAGTTGCTTTATTTAAAAAAAAAAAAGGGGGGGGGGGGCTCTGATTACTCAGGTGTCGATACAGAAAAATGAGATGTTGTGCCAGATGGCTGCATTTGTGAAGCAGAGCATAGTCAGAAGGAAAGTGGAAGGAGACAAGGCAACTGTACATCCGAAGTGTGAAAACATGATCAAAATACCTTCAGCCTTGTTTCACCAACACTGGATTAGGAGGCAACTGTGGTGAGATGCAAGCAAAGAAAAGCACGAGGGGATACTGTCTGGAAAACAAAAATGTCTTTCAGTAATGAACTGCTTGACTTCCTCCAGCAAAAGCTTAGAAGTTTAAAAAAAATCAAGAGACTTTGTTATTAAATGGAAGGAGTGTGAACCAGTAAGCCTCAGAGCACTGTATCTAGTGTCACTGCAAAATGCCACGTGCGGTAGAGTAAAATATTGATAGCAGGCTGTGTCACGGGCTTAGTTAGCATTATAGCAGGATACGCTGCTGCCAGTCATCTGTAAGTAACCGCTCTCTCGGCGACACAGACAGGCAACAGCTTCGTGCCACGGCTGCAGATGTCCAGGAAGAGTTGTCTCGTAATGCGCGGGAGAGGCGTTACGTCCTACATCGGGCGCATTCACGTAGTTTGCTCCTTGCTTTGCCCACGCAAGCGATACCCAGGAGCCCGCCCGTCGGTGCTCTGGGTTAGGGTCTGCTCTCAGAGTTAGGGTGGTGGGCTTGTCGTAACAGTGCTGGCTGGTTTGTACCTCACACTCCTCTCATTGAGAAGCTTTAGTCAACTTTTGATGCCAGGATAAAAGCTGAGCACTTGGCTGGCCCACGGGTGGGTGCTGCTTTACACCTTTATATACTGAAACGGATCCTGAGTACTTCCAGCTTTGCTGCCATGCCGCAGCTTTTGGCTGTTACATTATTTTGAATAATTTGTTTGATCTGAGATCATAAATCCAAGTCTTTTTTTTTTTTTTCCATGCTTAAGCTGGCTCTGCTCAAACTGCTTCGTAGCTCCACACTCCTCCCTCCTCTGCGGTGTCCTAGGGGAAAAGGAGGACGTGGGCACAGGAGAGGCTGGTTCCCTCAGTTATAGCTTGGTTTACAAACTTTGTGGCACTTGGGTTTCATCACGAGAGTCTGAAATCTTAGTTTTCTTAGATCAGTTTGATGAGAACATCACAAGGAAAATCTGTGTTAATTTTCACCCAGACCATTCCCAGACACACAGCTTTCTCACCCTCAACCCCCAAAATGACTTCAACTTTTTGCAGGTACTTTCTAGCAATGAACTTCATCCAAATATATTGAAGGTAGGTTACGTTAGTAACGGTAGGTATAGAGAATGTGGCAGGAACATACCTTGTCCTCTGATTCTTGTTCTGTTACTACTAAAGCTTCAATGTGAAAGTTTCATTCTTTTATTTTTATAAAATCTGAATTTAATAACTTTGGATCAAAAGTTTATTCTCCACGCCACAAAGATGGTTTTTTTTGTTGCAAACTGCATTGTCTTATTTGGGGAATGTGTTCACAATTGAGAAAGAATTGCCTTTATTAACAAATCAAAAGCTTACGCTGTCAAAACTGAAATCGTTCTACCTTTTTATGTGCAAATTAAAGCTTCTGTCAAACCTTCAGCCATGGTGCATTTAATTTGTGGAAATATAAAAATATCTGGCTTAATATTAAAATATTCTACATAAGGAAGGAAATATTTTTCAGTGATGCATTGCATTCAAGATTCTCACAAAATCAGATTTGCAAGAAATAAAGCGATGTTTTAACAGAATTTATTTTTCCCTGCTTTTGCCGAAGGTCAGGGCCGTACTTGAAAGCGTGTTTAAGTTATACAGGTGTTTGAGTATCTTGTTGGATCACAGCCTTTGGAAGTGAACCAAGCTAAATGTAAGTGTATCCAGGGCATGGGCGCTACATCCCCTGTATTTTTCCTTATTAAAGGGTCACGGCATTTTTTTTTCTTCCTAATTAGTGGCAAAGGTACTGAGAGACTTTTTACTCTAGATTCGGTAAAGTTAGGCAAAAACATAAAAGGCAACTATTGGTTTCACGGTGATAACTTGTGTTTTGCAAGGTCGTTGTAGAGAGGATAATATTCTGATTATCTGAAGTTGGGCACCAGTTGTATATTTAGGCTTCCAAAATAAAGACGTGCCTGTATCCCCCGCGGCGCCCGGGAGCTTGGCACTTCTGGACAGCCGGTACTGCGGGCCTTGATTCCGCAGGGTCCTTCAGCACGTGCTTTATTTCAAGCACATGAATGAGGCCATTGATGAACCCTGACATTTTGTACTGGGTGTTTTGTTAGATGCTTAAATAGACATAAATCCTATTTTAAACAGCCAAATTTAGAAAGTATTTGGGGACAAAAGTGCCCTGAACCTGGCTATCTCTGTGGCACGTGGTCAGGCCACGAGGCTGACAGTCACAACCTGCATTAGTACAGAAGTTAGTATATAATACAAGTGGAGCCCTTGCGGCTGAAACCGGATTGGGTTTGATCTTAGACAGTCCACGCTCACCCTGAGTGTATGTCTGCCAGTTTCTTTCCCCTTTTTAGTGGGGATAACAGCAAGTTGTCCTTCCGCTGTTCACGTGGGTTTGTTGGGAGAACAAGGAAAACCCTGGTCTCTGACTGCAGCATTGCAAGCCTCCTGCAGAACCTTCTTTTTCGTTGCGGTGAGTGTCTTTAGCTGTGTTTTGGCTTATTTGGTTTTTTTCTAGCATCTCTGCAGACTACTTCATGTTTAATTCCCAGCTCTCCTTCTGTGACCAGGGAGCTTTTACCATGGCTCTTTGAGAGGAAGGGTCCCGTCAAGGCAGGCTGCGTTTGCCCGGTGTTTTTTCCCAATCAGATATTCTAATATCTACTCCTGTCTTTGGGGAGGTTTTAATGGTGCCGAGTCCATTTTACCTCATTATTTCCAAGGCCTGAACCAGGGACATTTGCCCTTCTGCAGTGCTGAGAAGAGAATAAGTGGCTGTATCTTGAGGAGCAGTCTCATTCCCTGAAGTGGCCCATTCCCGGCTCTCAGGGCAGTGCATGCAATTATCCTCCCGAAAAGGCCACCTGAGCAGTGCATTAGTATTCGTGCGTGGAGGCTGGGATGTGCCCGTGAAATCACAGCACAGGTGTTGCGCTTCCAGCCACCTGGCCAGCTCTGCCGCAGCAACGCCCAAGCGCAAGAGTCCTTCCAGCCGTGCCAGTACTGTCTTGGCTACCCACTTCTCCTGTGCAGAGGGTACAAAAAATAGTTTATGAATTTTTTTTCAATGTCAGAACTTTCTTTTGGGTGGTAAATCTTTGTCTCCGGGGATCCGGAGCACCTGCTCCTCTACTGCTTTTATGCCAATGTTGTTAGCAATGCATAATTCTAGCATCCTCATTTTTAAATCGTTTAGTTCTTCTGGGCCGTCTCTCTAAAGGGAGTTTCTACAGACTGAATGTATTGAATTTGAAGGTGTTTATTACTGGTACGAGGCCATTAACCATAGTTAACGGCAAGACAGCTATTGAGTCTGTGGGTTGTCCCGGGTTTTGACCATATTCTCTTTTCATATCCACTCCCCAGCATGAATTATATGATCTTCATATTCTGCCTCTCACCATTAGAAACCAACAAAGTGGTTCGGGTTGGGATCTCCTATTTCAGGCCATAAACATACGATCCAGCCACCCCATAAAGTACATTCCTCCAGCTTACTGCTTTCCCTGAATTCTCAACTATACCTGTGGCGGAGGTGGGGTCTGGTCCCTCCAGCTCGTGAAAATCCTGCCCGGCAGATCTGTGAGGCACAATGCAAATCACTCAAGTGCTGAAGCTTCACCCAAACCAGTGAGTTGGGCCTCCGTGCCGCAGTCACGACTTCCTTGGTTTCTGCCAGGAGCCTGTAAAACGGTGGAGACTGAGCTGTCCCCATGACCCCCTTCCGTGCAAGGATTCAGGGAAAGAGGTCTCCAGACCCCGTGGTTTGCTGGCGGAGGGGCTGGTGGGAGGCAGGGGCACGGGGGTGAGTACACTGGTACGCCAAACGCCTCCCTGCTGCCTTTTCCCCAGGCAGGAGTGCTTTAGCCTCCTGTACTTGATACTTTAATTGGCCTGTGTGCAAGCTGGACATCTCTCTCTTTATTATTGTTATTATTATGCAATCAGACACTACTTAATTAAAGAATGTGCTGGGGATGCACTATTTATACAGAAACTATGTACACTGAAATCCATTTTCTCCGTGGTGATTGCTGGTAATGTGGTAAGCTCTGCTTTGATTCATTAGTATAGCAAAAGAGATATTCAGAATTATTTGGTATAATTCACAGCACTTCAGAATGCATATATTTTCATAATACTCTAAATCTACTGCTTGTGCTGGTAACTCAAGCGTGCAGTGACTGCTTTGCCATAGCACTGTCATCTTAAAATTGTGGTCGTGCCATTTTTCCATTGTAACTGGCCAACCTGGAAGCCCATCTAGCACGGTATTTGTGGTGAGTGACCGCTGTGCAGCGATGCGGCTGTTTGCAAAGCTGCTCCCGAGCTTGCTGAGGAGCACGGATGCCTCCAGCCCCCGGCCTCGCAGCAGCCCCCGACACCAGGGACACCCCAGTGAAAGCCCTGCAGAAGCCTCCAGGATGGAGGGACTCCCTCCTCTGCCCCCAAGCTGAGAACATGGTTTCCAAAGTGACACTCAGAAAATAAACCTTTGAGTAATTTGGTTTCTTGGGTTGAGAAAAAGAACCACCGTGTTAATTAGTTCATTTGATTTAGGAGATTGTTTTTTAAGATTTCTTTCGATAAAATTTTGTGCTGTTTCTACTCTGCTTTTTTCCTGGCAAGGTGAGTAAGCAAATTTAGGATTAGCAATGACTCACCAGTATCTCCCCTCCCGTTTCACATTCATTCCGTTCTTGCCGTCCCGGGAGCCTCCTGCTGCTGCGCTGGCCTGGGCCCCACTTCAGCTCATCCAGCGCTGGCCGAGCCTCCAGAGACCTCTCCCTCGCAGTCACCCAAACAGCCGGCACTGTCCTGTCAGAGTCTCTGGTTTTAAACACCGCTGTTGAGATAGAGCCTCAAAAACTCTTTCTAGGCAATGGTAACCTCTGGCAACAGGAAATCTTTATAATTTCAAAATGTGGGTTCAGGTTTTTTTACAAAAATTTGGACTGCAGTTTCTGACAGCCATGTAAAAATTTTCCAGCCAACCAGCACGTGCATTTAGATCTTGGCACCGCCCCCCTCACAGCAAAGCTTGTCCGTGACACCGTTGGAGACAGGATTGAAAAATATCCCTACCTAAGTGATTCAACTTAGCGTTACACGCCTGAGACCATCACGTGGGATATTTTTTTTCGTTTTCTTCCCTCGCCCCCACTGTGCTCTGAGCACTCCGCGTCTCTCTCTGCCTTTATTGGGCGCCGCAGTGTATTTGCACACCTCTGGAAATCAGCTGCATAATTTAAATGTCCAACTGGAGCTGCTTGGTGACCAGGGTTTTCCTTTTAGTGTCGCAGATTAAAACGTTCAAATTGTTATCTGAAAAATCTTTATTTAGCCTTGCTGGGTCTCTTTGCCTGTACCTGGAAATGTGATCACACAGCCTTTTCCTTCAGTTTTCAGCTGCTTCTGCCTCTAAACCCGAGGTGGGACACGTAACTGATTCACCCAACTCAGTTCCCTCTAACCAGTTAGAAGCTTTTAAACTAGTTGTCTGAAAAATTTTCACAGCAATTATCAGAGAGAATCATTTACTAATGAAGAGCTGTTCTCATTGCTGAGATTTCCCTATGCATATATTTGCTTCTCTGTCTAAACATCTGAAATGTTTGGGAAAAAAATTTAAACGTGGCCAATGACTGCATTTTATGCACAAGATTTTGCACCTCTGGGCTCGTTATTTGCGGCTCTGTCATGTTCCTTTCTTGTACTGACCTGAAGAAGAGGATTTTTTTTCCTTATCTGATGAAAGGGTTGTCTGTCATGGTGTGGTTATTGCAGCACAAAATATTGCCTAAAACTTGACCCTGAACAAATTTTGTCCAAGGACAGTTTACCCCAGAATTCCAAAGGAGAGGAAAACCTCCTCATTCTAGCCGAAGGAGCAAGCTTGTTTGGGTATATAAAGCTGGGATGATTCTAAAAATCCTTCTTTGGGCCTCAGTTTTAAACGCCCTCAGCCTCTGATCTCGGCTGAACCTATTTTTCTCCTGGTATTACTCCACTGAACTCCATCGTGTTAACATGGATTTTCATTGACGTGCCATTCAGAATTTTAAAAAAATACATGTATTAATCATTGTGCGGCTTGGGAAAATTTAAAGTTACTTTCAGCCTTATCAAATGATGCTGTTCTAAAACCCCGTCCGTAACCTTGGCACTCAAAGAAGGGCCTTGTACCGATTTCGGTGGCTGCCGCGCCAGGTCCCTGCCCAGCGGAGGGTTTTCAACGATGCTGGTTCTTTCTGTCCCGCACTTGCCGGCTGCGGAGCTGATCCACCTCCGTGCATTCGGGAGTCCTGCAGAAAAGCTGGGAGAGGCGTTCAGCTTCAGCAGTGCAGGGAGAGCAGGGGAGCAGCACAGCACGCTCAGAGCTTTTTAATGGCGTAGGTTCTTTTATTTAAGAAGCCAGTGAGTACAAAAAGTAAATAAACGTTTACAGTTTCTTTTCAGCTGGGCTGAATAGATCCCAGCACGATCTGTACCCCCTCTCGTTGTCCTTCCACAGGTTTGACTGCCTTACTCTTTCCGTGTAGTGTGGACTCCGACTGCCCTTGGTACGATTGTATTTGTGTTCAATGGCTGTTGCCACCCATAAATGGGAATAATTTGTAATGAACTAGTACCGTCACAAATTTCACATCCCTTTCCATTCACATTGGCCATGAACAGACTGATTTATTTTTTTTTCCATTAGACATAATTAATCCCAAAATCATTTGTGGAGAAGGGTAATTTTTTCCTCCCTATGTAGTTAGTTCAAAGGTAAAACACAGCGTTTGTGCCGTAGAGACCAGGCGCGCCGCGCGCGTGTGCTGGTACGTGGCGCTGTTTCTTCTCCTTGATTGAATGAATGTGACAAATGAAAGTTTCTTCATTTAAGAAAAATTATCTGCTAGTTATCTGTGCTATTCATTCAGAATTTCTTTCTGCGAATATTTCTAAGTGTTCTGGTTCATTCACCATATCAAGCCTTGTACTCACTATAGCTCCGTCTATTAAAATAGTTGTTATTAGAATAGCTGGAGAAAGTGAATGCAACCCCTGGCCCCCTTAAATTCACAGGCAGTATTTCATACGGAAGCTACAGGATTATTATTTTTTAAAATATGGAATTCTCAATTAAGGGCTTAATTATAACATATTTACTCATTCTGCTGACTACTTAGTCAGCCAGTGCTCCTGGGTCCTTTAGGAGCAGTTACCTGAGTAAACGTTCACCATTGTAAACAGGAACCTTCACTCTGGTGCCTACTCAAGAGCTGTAATAAAAACCCGAACCTAAATAAATCCTGTCCAAACCCCTTTAATGTCGAGTGTGTGAGGCAGCTCTACACAACTGGCCAGAAGAGATGACTGGCAAACCAGTCCCAGTGGTTTATTTGTCAGAGGGACACAAAGCCAAAAGGGGTCTGTTTGCTCACGCTCACGAAGCCCAAGGTGACAGCACTTTGGCAGAGCTGCGCCGGGACAGTTACAGGCCAGGACGTAGGGAGGCCGGGGCGTTGCATTTAAGCATCACTGAACACAAACCTACAGCCCAGCCTGGTTCTAAAACGTCATCTAAAGTAAATCCAGAGCCAAATGCCCTCTTCGTACTCCAGCTCTTTCTAACTAAGTGTTTTTCCAAGTAAGCTATAAATATTTGGCTAATTCAAAAACCCAGTGTCCAGACCCTGAATCATTTCCTTGCTTTCCAAAAAATACTTTGGCAATGCTAGAGGTCTCCAGAACGTTCACAGTGAGCTTCCAAGGTGAACCACGGGAGTGTTACATGGAGTAGGTGGATTTCAGCTCACATGTGCTGTACATCCTTAGCATAGCCTCCAAACTTTATCAGTGCTAGAGTACAGTGCTTCAGTTAAAAATAAAATGAAAAAAAAGAAGGAAAATCAGAGCAAACTGTAAAGCAAACTATAAGTGAAAGGCTTGCTTTGGCTCAGGTGCCCAGTTAGCTTTACTTTAACTTCCCCACAACAGGATTTACATGCAATTTTTCATGCCAAGCACAAGTGTCCTCTGTATCCTGAAGCTATCATGTTGATTCAACAGGAAGAAGAGGTACCGCAAAATGAGTATCAAGTCTATATTCATACCGGGACATCAAGGGGAAAAAGAGAAAGTCAATTTTAGTATTACCGTCTCAGCAAAAAGTAACCATTTTTTCACACAGTCCGTTTAAAGCTCAGCTCTTGTGTTGCAACCTCAAATCCCCAGGGTGTAAATGCAACAGCTTTCCCACATCTACGTCTGCGTGGTTGCTCTGAGTCGCGGTGTGGGGATGCTCTGACCGCTGGGTTGTGGCAGGAGCGATGCCTCTGTTGGGCTGGCTTTGTCCCCCGCGATGCCACCCTGCTGTACTGGGCACTCTGGGCGAGGGGTGTGCGGAAAAGCCGCCTCCGGAGCAAAAGCAAACGCAAACCTCTGCCTCTGCCAGCCCAAGTCATTTACCTTCAGCTGAAGCACTGCTGTTCTTCGCCACTTCTTTCTGAACAAGTACTCTGCTCTGCATTTTAACAGAAAATGTCTGAAATACAACATTTTCAGGTGAGGGGAGGAAGACATTGGAAGTTCCTTGAAGTTCCTATGAAAGCCATAAATAAACAAACTGGGTGTGGTATTCAGTTACCTCTCTTTCATTCCCCCCCCCCGAAAGCACTTTCCAGATGGATTTTCCCCAAGATGTTAATCTTGTGCTGGTTTTAACGCTGATTGAAGCAAGGTAGCAAGTGGTTATTACAGGCCTGACATGCCTGTTCTGCCAAGAAACAGCATGAGCTTTCAACTCAGAAAACAAGGTGAACTTTGTTGTTTAATCAATCTGCTTTCGCCTGCCTGGGCCAGGTATGCGTGTTCATGCTCACAACGGGGATGACTGTTAATTTATGATCAGCTTATTTGTATTTTTGTTAGTCGAGGCCTGGTTTAGGTGGGAACAACGTTCTAGCCAAAGATTTTTTTTTTTTCTGGGGGAAAAAAAAAGTTTTTCTTTTGAAGAACTTGTCTGCTGGCAGCGTCCGCAGCAGGTCTTCCCTTTTTCCCCTTGAGCGCCTTGAGAAGATGGCCAGCAGCTCACGGCTGCCTGCGGCCACTGCCTCACCAAGCTCATTGCCTGGGGACTCCCTACCTGAGGACCCGCTACTGAAATAGCCGAGGTTTGGGGCCATTTTCAGTGATTCTCAGGGGTAGTAAAGTTGGTCATATGGCTCTTGCCTCAGTGTCCTGGCTTAAACCCCACCTGAGAAGGAAATCATTCACCTACCGTTTTCTCTGTCACTTGCCTTTGTTTCCCTGCAGCATGACTAGGTGTAATGGCAGGGCAGCTCAGGGCTGTTTCCTTCTGGCAACCTGTAGCCATGCCGTCTGCTTTACGTTAACCTGTCCCTACAACAGCAAAAAAAGCGGAGCGATAGCTTAGCCTTTAACAGACGGTTTGCTCTCTTGAGAGCCTGTCTCGGATACACGGAGTCGGCAGTTTGCCTGTTCACAGAGCTGATGTTCCTGAGCATGAAACAAGACGCTGAAGCATTTTAGCTAGAGCCAGACGAAGGCAATGTTCCCATTTTCTGCTTCTCGGAGTGTATCTGCAAACGAGAAGCACTCTTCAGGTGTTCCTGTTCCAGCCTCTTCATTGCCCGACGGACTCAGAACTAACCCATCAGATCAGCGTCCGGAATACAGGTCCCTGTCAATATAACATGATGCGGAACCAGCACTGGAAAATGGGATTGAAATGATGGTAACAGGGTGTACGTTAATTCGGTGGATTTTGCCTGAGAAATAATGTGTAAATTAAAGCGTTACTCAGAAAGGTGTGCACAGTGCTTAAAACCAAACCTGTAATGCTCAGAGTGCAAACATCTCTGTATTCTATTTCAAATGCTTAATTTGTTCATTTTCAGTCAGTATTCTTTCTTTAAAACCAAGGCCTGTTCAGTGAAAACCGTGTTGTTAAGATGTGTGTGCTTGTAATTTGCGCGCGTGTGTAGGCCCGTGATTGTTCATACCGCTAAAGCAGGCAACACAGCGAGTGTGTTCAGAACAGAGTTACTCTTTTGGCAAAGCATTCATATTTAGGGGTATGAAAACTGCTCAGCAGCCCTAAGAAAAAAATTTCAACAGGTTTTTGTTTCCATATTTTCCAGTTTTACACTCCTCGGTTATAGGCCCATGCCAAAAAATGTCTTCCGGTGTCTTCTGAAAAGAAAAACCCTAGAAACTGATAGAAAGCTCACTCTCTGGGAGCAGAGGCTTGGACTGTCCGCTAGTAGGGAAGTAAATACAAACACTCACATTAACTAATAGCAAAGCACACCCGCACTTCTGAATTGCTTTCTGTTTTCAAATTCTTGCCATCTAAGCAGCACGGCAGCACGAGCTATCCTCACATACTGAGGCCTGAGAAAACAGTTCCGAAGGGCCAAAAGAAGCAAATAAAATGTATTTGTTGTTATGACTGACCTTAGGCATACAGTGTGTGGAGCTGCGGGTGTCGCACGCCGAATCGCTGATGATAAGTGTGGTGATAACTGGTAAGACTGTGCTGAACTACTGTGAAACAATTCAGGTAGTCAGCAAACAGGGCTAATTGCTAGTTTGGGGGATATTATGGGTAATTTACTGCCCACTGAGGGCTTCTACCTAAAAATAAGGTTGTTGTTTTTTTTTTTTTCTCTCCTTTGGACAGGAGCTGCATGTTAATGTAGAATTCCTGATGCAATTATATGTGAAGAGGACATTCAGATGCACTTCCATAAATGCCCTTCTGCGTCTCAATTACATTAACTGTCTTCATAGATCCTTTGACACAAACCATATTCTTTTTTTCAAAATAGGAAATAGGCATTGAGCTAGACTTTGCCGTTATCCAAGATGTCTTGATCAAAGGTCTGAGAGCAATGCGATAAACACAAGAAAAGAAACTACTGGTGGTTTCCAATACAAACTAACGGGGAAGTGTCAAGTGAGCAGATACTGACAATTCGGCCCTGAAACCAAATGTTCCTGTGTGAAACTCCGCCTTTGAGAAGGAAGAATAAATAACCACAGAATGTTTGGGCTGTAATTACTTCATTTAAGAAAAAAAGTTAAAAAAAAAAAAAAGTGCTGAATTCCGTTTGCTGAAGTCAAGACATTAATATTTTTGGCATGTAAAGATGTAAACCAAATGTTTAAATGAAATGTCATCCCCTGGGTTCACATTTGCCCATTGAACTACAGCACAAACCCTCCACAGACCTTCATACAATACACATTTTTCAGTTCATTGAAGAAGGCCCCTGCTGCTTCTCAAGGAAAACTAACTTGCAGAAGCAAAATAAATAGTGGCCTCGCAGTGTAGCAGCGGAGCCTCGCAAGCACAGATGTGTAGCATTGTCGGCTTTTCAATCAGATAAGGAGTATTCAGACATAATCACTCCAGTGTCTGGGACACGTTGCATGCTGCCGAGCTGCCCAAGTATGGCCTGACAGACACATCCAGCGTGCGCGCAGGCGAAATGGCAACAAGCTGACAGTATTTCATAACAGTCCTGTTATGGCTAGATAGGCAACTGTTTGTGTAATGTAGCTGCGGCTTTGAAATAGCTTCAGAAACGGGGACACAAACGGAGCTTTGTGAGTAGCTGTCGAGGATGCCGTACCTGCTGCATGATGGTATCGGCCGAAGGGGCATCCTTGGGGTGCCGCGACTGCGCTGCGCCGCACGCGGCATCGCCCGAAGCCTCCGGCTGTCCCTTCGGCTGCCAGTCCGGTGAGCGGGGAGGCTCCTGTAACAGAAAATAATAAAAAATTAAATAAATAAGTGTGTCTGTGTATGTGCATGTATATACACACATGTGTATATATATGTGTGTTTGTGTATATAAATATATATATATATATCCGCATGTTTAGCTGTGGGCCCTGGGCCTCGCTGGAACATGGTGCACGAGGGGTTACCAGCGCCTGCTTTTAGACAAGCTGCCTCTAAAACACTGCAGAGAGTGCGTTTAACCCTGCAGAACTATGGCTCGCTGCGTCTGTGGTACTCCTATTAGGACATACAAAGTATCTCAGCAAGGGAAAATTTAACTTACATGCAACGCATGATTTTTAAGTAAAGAAATATTGATGGGGCGGGGGGAACAAGTATTTTTTTAGCTCTAATTTATGGCTGAGCAGCTTCATTATAGTTACTTCATGAGAATATTTTAAACCATGCCTGCATAATATTAAAATAAGTTAAAATGTATGTAAAATTTATGAGAGCGTGTCAGGTGCAATGCTTGATAAAGTAAGTTTAATGCTTCAGAATTTTTTTCTTCGGGCAGAGAAAGCTGAATCCTGCAATTCTAGGTTACGGTATAATTTTAGAAACTCTTTTCCATTATACCATTCTTTTATTAATGAGATCCAACCCAATTTAACGAAAAGAGGTAAATTCCTGAAGAGTTTGTGGAAAGGCCTCAGCAGGTTGGAAGGCATGAGCGTGTGATAAAAGAGGGTATTTTCCTGCTGTTCATACGATATAGCCAATTTTATAAAAACACAGAGGAAATCAATTTACAACAAACTTCGTAAGTGTGCCTCGTCAGCGCGGGTTTGCTTCTGGAAACGCTGCCTCGCCGTGAGCAAACAAAAGCTTTGGCAGCTGACGGGGGCTGTACAGCACTTGGACCACTCCTCCTTTACCGGGGGTGTGGCACGGTGTCTCGTCGCGTGACACTCCCAATTAGCGTGACAGAGCTAAATGACAAAGTCCTGTCACCCCACGGAAAATTCAGAGCAGCGCCTTTCCGTTGTTCTGCCTGGTCCCGGGAGCACCGCTGAAGCGGCACAAAGGCGCGCCAGGCGCCGCAAACAGGGGGCTGGCTGCATACTGCTCCGGTGCATTAACAATTCAGCTCCTCGGCAATGCTAAATCTGAATTTACTTCCATCAAACAGAAACTTAGCATATCTCATTCTGCCATTATAAAATATTGACATCAGAAATAGCGAATCCTGAAATGAAGATTATAGATGAAAACTATGTGCTCGGTAATTATAATTTTTGTTCTTTGTTATTATTCCTTTCCTCCGAGGATTACAGAGGCTGTTGCAAACAGTAATGAAGTCAGCGCGCAACGCCAGCGTAAAGCACGCTGCAAAGTTATTCCTTCCCTCATTATAGGTGAGGGAAGCGAGGCAGCGGGAGGAGGGTGATTTCCCAGGCCAGACTGCTACGCGAGTGGGCCAGCCCTCCGTCTCACGTCTTAGTCATCGGCCCTCGTGATGAGACCTTCCGTGCCATCTTGTTTCCATCTTCTTTTGTTCTGCCGTGTCCCTAGTTTTTTTAGGTCTGTACTGGGGCTCTGAGCTATTAATATCAATGACAATTTTTGTCACCAACTAAACGGCCAGGTCACAAACGCTTTCACTCCTGACAGATCCACTGCCCTGTCTTGTAATGTTCTCGAATTACCACAGCACTAAAAAAAAAAATACAGTTAAAATTACATTCATTTAACAGCTGTCCGTCCCTCCAGCCCCTTCGTGAGGCTTGGCACCTAAAGCAGGAATAGCTCCACCTGCACTAGGAGAACCCTTTGGGTTCCTGCCTGTGGAGGTGGCACGCCGCTCGGGATGGCTTCCCAACAGAAGAGCCATCTCGTCACTCCCCTGAAAGTCAAACTTGGCCAATTAAGCCGTTCCTGGCTGGCGTCTCTCTCTTGGGTAGTAACTCAGGTATCACGCAGCTGGGCGGCCTCGTTGGCAGGTGCTCGCTGAACATTACCTCCACGTATTCTTGAACCCTGCCTCGTCGCCTACGGACATTTTCGAGGCGTGTAATATATAGAGTGTGTGACACCTGATACCGTATCTGTCTCATATGCTTCTTACAAGAATCAATCTAAATCAATAAATTGTCCACCCTCCTCATGCAGTATTTGCAGAGGTTCAAAGACAGGACCAATTACTCTTAAGGTTGAATTGTCAGGTGTCAGATGAGAATATAGAAGTTGAAGCATTATATTTAGGAACAGATTTATTTAGAAGACCTGAAGAATTTGCTTTGCTATCAACAGGTCTATAAACAGAGCTTTTATGGTATGTTCTGGTAGGAACTGATGCCCTGCAAAATGATAGGGGGGTTGGTTTTGTATTTTTTTTTTCTTTTCTCTCCTTTTTGCACAATTCAGATCATATAGGTGCCTGATAAAGAAGGTAAACACACAGCAAGCTCACCGAAGTCACGGCAGTAAAGCTCCTGACCTTGAAGAGCTTTTGGTCCCAACCCTTCTTGCCAACCACGGTGCCTTTTTGCTACCTGATTTTCTAGGTGGAGATGTAAATTCCCTACGCGTCATTTATGTATAACACATACACAGCTTTATCATGCATTCAGTCTCTCGGTTCCGAAAACGAGACCCAGGCCAGCCTCACAGGTCTAAAGATGCCATGTGAACATCTTTGTCCCTGCCAAAACCACAACACACACACACCACAGCTTATGAGACTCGCACAAGATGTCCCCAAGTTTAACGGTTCTCATCCCGGAATACCCAACCCCTTCCCTTCGCGCTCCCGACAAATCAATACGCATTCTTATTACGTGCTCGGATACTGCCATGATAGATATCAGATTTCTGCTCATGCCAAAATTTCAGCGAGCTGGTCCCTTGGGTATTTACGCTTGTGTACTGTATTTAACAACAGCCCATTCAAAATGCTCGCAGCTCCTAGGAATGAAATGCACATAATTTAGGAATAGCTGCCTGGCTATTCAGGCATCATGCTGTGTCAAGGGAAAATTAAATCTCTGTCTCCCCCACCTCTTTTAAAACAAACCTGTCGTTTGCATCATATTTTGGGGAGCCACATGGAAGTTTCATAAAGAGAAAGTGAGCACGGCTTTTTTCCTGTTTAATGGTACTCCCTCCCCATTAATGTTCCAAAATGATACAGTAGTTTAAAAAAATGGTCTCAGCATGCATGCATTGTATCACATTAAGAAATCAGGATTTTCTAGGCACTGCACAGCATTAATTACACTGAGCATGCTGCAAATTTAAATTAAATGATATGCCATGTTCTGTTGTAAATATCAAAATGGATTGCAAGATACAGCCCCGTATTTGTTTCTGATTGGCATTTGTGCACTGAACAGGATCAGAAAATCTCCGATATAGCCTTTTTTTTTTTTTTGCTTTATGAGCACCTGATGTAAATGCACTTTTTTCCAGGGGTACCTGACGGAACAGTTACAGGTCAGAATTCAGTGCTAGAAAAAACCCTCCCTCAAAACCCATAATAGAACAAAAAAAAGCTCTCGTTGCCTTCATTCCCCCTCCTAACACAACAGAACAAAAATATGCTGCTGTCCCCCCCACCAAGTATTTACAATCCCAGGAATGGAGGGACACCGAGAGGAAAATGCCGCGGGAGGGGGTGCGGGGGGCAGTATGTGGGGCTGACGCAGGTCAGTATGAAAGAAGTGGCCCTGAATTTGCCATGGGGGTCAGGGACGCAGGATGGCAGGTGAGCAAACGCGGTGCAGGCTTCAAATCGGGGGCTGCTGGCACAGCTGGAGTTTAGGGTGGGGGAGGGAGGGGTGAGCTGGGCTTGGGACTGTCTCGTCTCTGTTATGCGGGAAGCTTGAGCTGGTGATTCGATGAGAAGAAGACAATGGCTGAAAAGAATGTGAGCAACAAACAGCAGGTCTATTAGTATTTGAATTCTTTTTCTTAACACAGGTATTTTCCATTCCCGTGTGAATTTATGATCTCAGATTGAATTGTCAAGATCTCGCCAGCCTCTGCCCTTAAACAACTGGCTGAGGCGGATGCCTGTGATTAAATACTAAACAAATATTTTAAAACTCTGCACGTCAGAGAAACGATGGCATTTAGTTAATTGTATAGAGAAGGCATTTTTTTTAAAAGTCTGTATTTTAAGGGCTTATTTAAGGTCTTTATGAAATGATTAGCCCTGCGCTGAGAAGGCCGAGTGAGTGCCAGTCTGAATCGGCACAAGGGTTTGAGGCATGAAGGAGGCACACCGTAAAAGGATGGCTGGGGACACGCAGAGACACCGACATCTTCAAACCCGGATCCCCATATGCTTGCTAAATTATCTTACCTTTTCTGTGTCTTTTTCCTTTAGGACGTAACTCCAGTTTTCCTGACCGATTATGCAGCAGTCCCCTGTGTACGAGGAGTATACCTAGGAAACAAACAAACTCCCAAAACAAACAAGGATGGCCGGGTCTACCCCAGAACAATGAATGGACATTAGAACCAAGCTCAGGATACCCCAACCTTGTAAAACTTCTTTCTCAGATCTTCTGAAGAGGAAATTCCTCAAGAGCCATCCTCAGCTAGTCTGAAATACGCGTCTCTGGGTCAGGTTGTGAATGGTGTTCTTCTGAGAGTGTCTAGGAAAGAAAGGCTGTCCAGCTGGGCCTGCTGGGGAGCAGTTAAAATAATATCTGTCCCAGACCTTTTCCCAAGCTTTTACTGGACTTCTTCAAGTGTCTCATTTTGGTATGATGCAGGAAGTGGCTGGTGACAACAATAAAACCTGATGTATGACCGTCAGCTGGTTGTTCATTCTTACACCTGGCAGCGACGCCTCGCTGCCACCATGGTGGCATAGTTGAAGACATGTTTTCCCCCAGGAGCTGCGAGGATACACTGAAGGGTGCCTAACTCTCTGCTGCGTCCAGAATGAAACAGGTGATGGTCAGCCAGGTGAGATGGACACCATGAGACGACCCCTTTCCACAAGTAGCCTGACAGAAATAGGTGGGAGAGCAGCTGGCCTTCAGCTCTCTCCCCACCTTTCAGCACTTGCAAAAAAAAAAAAAAAAAAAAAGAAAAGGCAAAAAAAAGGCAAGCCAAAGATAGTTTATGTGCAGCTCAGGAAGCTCTCAGAAATGAATGTGTCGGTGATTTAATAACACATCTACACAAAACGACACTTCTCCTAATATTCACTGAGAGAAAGAAGGCAGAGCAGTGTGGGGCCATAAACAGCACACAATGCATTACTATTGCAACAACAAACAGCTAAACTACCAGGTATTTATTTTTCAATATGCGCAATTGTTGGAGGAGAATGAAAATTATTCTTTGACATTCTGACGGAGCCGTAGAAGGCCCTGTGCTTCCCCCAGCTCCCATGGTCCTGACAAGAAACAACTCACAAATTCTAATAAATAGAAAATAGAAATAAATACCTTAACTATATGGCGTAGGGTTTTGAATGGCTTTCTGAATCGGAAAGTGCTGCTCGTACGTCTTCGTTACTCCTACACTCTGTAATGTTGGCTCTCCAAAAGTCAGAGACAAAGTGAGATAGATACTACAAGGATCACAGACACTACACTGGGAAACCAAGTATCAGTGGTACATCCAGATTTATGGTAGGCGATGGCAGTAAAGTGAAAGCAAAACTGTTTGCACAGGCTGTACTCTTGCCCATTACTGTGTATTTGCCCTTTTTTCCTGCTTAGCTACAGCTGAAAGAATGGAAAATTGTACCTTATGTACAGTATTAGGAGACACTTTGTGATGGTAAGGTCAATCAGACCAGTTTACCTGCTTGAGGTATTTATGGCACAATCACTCAGTGTCTTTAAGGAAAGGTTAGATACGTTTATGGGAAAGGTATTTTGCAGAAGCCTTCCTGTTTCACAGAGGTCTTGGACAAAATGACCCAGGAGGCCCCTTCCCAGTCTATCAAATGTGGTTCCCTGATTGATGCTGTTCCCCCCCCGCCAAGTCTTTTCAAAACACTGTTATAAAATTTAATATGATACACTATATAACTTTAACACAATGCCTTATAGGAAATGGTTAGCTGGTAGCACAGGAGCCTCGTGCAAAAGGAAGAAAAGAAGAAAAAAGAAATTGCCGTGCAGTTTCTCTGCCCAGGCGTATCGACTATAACATTTTCACTCGTTCTTAGTACGGACCCTCAGCTGCGCAGGGGGACACCAGTCATGGAGGCATAAAAGTAACCCAGACTGTAGTAGTATTGTTCCAGAAAAAGCCAGCAAGGCCTGAGGTAATATTTTATGCTGTGCACTAAGCATTCCCTCAATGCTGGGAAGCAAATGGACACCCAGCTCTCCTCGTAAATAACCGCCTGGTGCTGTAATCGGCTGGGCACCACGTAGAGCTGCCTGCGGGCAAGAACCGGGAGTGTCCAGCCCCTCTCCGCATGCCCACAGGCCACAACGTGGGCAGGTCCTCCACCGAGGCGCTCAAACCCTTCTCTGGTTACAAACGGCAAGAATGAAAACAACACAAAAATAAGAAGAGGCTCAGAAAAGCCTGTTCTGCAATTAATCGCCCTCCCTAAGAGGGCTCTGTCCCAGCCTGCCACCGTTCACGCAGCACACGCAGCAAACCCCTGAGAACGACAAGCCCCAAAAGCTGCGCTTCTAAACCCCCTTGCTGAGTTTCTCCCTTACTCGAGTACAAGGTGCTGCTGAAGGGGACGTTGTGTTTCTTTACGGAGTGGCCAACTCGTAGCACGGCGCTGAGGCTTTTTCGAAGCCGGAGATCCAGCGAGCCGCGCGTGGCCAGCAAAGCAGCATCCAGTGCTCCGTCCTGGGGGAACAAGTTGGGGCGTGAGCTGTTCTTCAGACGGAATGCTCTCCGGGGCTTTTACGTTTTCAGCTCCACCGAATATTTCATAAATTTATATAATATTTATCACTACTATACTTTTTTGTAATTTGAGGCAAGATGATTTTGCCAAATGTTCCCTAAATTGGGTATTTCTTTTCTTTTTTTTCCTTTCAAACTGTTAACATATTTAAAAGTTTAAGTCAACTTAATGACATTTTTTTTAAAAAAATAATCAATCATCAGATTCTCTGGCCCATTTGCTTGAAATGCTGTGGTTGGCCTCCATTGCTCTATAGTAAGTTTTAATTTTAGGTTCTCACAGGAAAAAAAAATAAAATGTAAATACCCAGAACTTTATTGAATTGGGGTTTACTTTCAAAAACACTTTACACGGAACTTTTTATTTTCACTCCAGCTGATTTAGTTAGAGGCCAAACTCCTCTTCCAAAAACCAGCGGCTCACCCCTGTGTTCTTGGGACAGCTCTGGCAGGAAATAACAACATCCACACACCAGCTCCAATGGCTTCTGAAGTCTCACAAACGTGAGCTGGTCCTTTTGCAGGGCAGGCTGGGATTAACTCTTTTATTAACCTCTAACATTATCCACGAGAAAGAAAAATGGCCTAACCTTTTTTTAGGATTATTTGGAAGATTGCAGCCTCTTTACGTAAGCATTTTTTTAGCTCAGACACCCTAGAGATGGGAGGAAAATGAGGAGCATTAATGGTGCTTTCCATGAGGAGCTCCCAGAAGCCCCTTTTGGACCCTCCCATTACCTTGTACTCGGTGTCACTGGCTGAGAACAAAGCTTGTGTTTTCACCTGAAAATATTTCCCCGTTACCACGAGGCTTGGGTCTCTCTATTTGAATCATGTTTGTGGGAGCAAATAGTAACTTTTTGGTCCTTTTCAATATGTTGCATCAATGTATTTTCCCAATTCCTACATCAAAAAATGAAAAACTTGACCTGGCTTTAATCCTGGCAGTGCTACAATTGCTCATCCTTAGCTCTCACTTCACAGCCGCATCACAGCGCGGAGTGACACTCGTGCCAGAATAGCTCTTCTCACTGGAATCAAAATGGTAAAAAATTAGCCTCAGTGAGTGAAACAAACAGAAATTTCAAAGGCAGGAGAATTTTTATCTCCTGCTCTTTGTCTTACAGTATGGTGCATTTTAGTGGCTGGAAGATTTAGTTTCCAACCTCCCATATATACAAATCCTAGTGGACAACAGCTTTCCAGCTTCTTTTTTAGGGTGGCAGAGCTCATCGGCTGGGATCTGCCAGGGAATGACGGTCAACGCAAGGATGGAGGAAAACTTTGCTGTAGCCTTCAGGTGTTGGCCAAGGGTCAGGATTAGGAAACAGCCAAACTCTCTCAGCTACATCTCCTCACTGTTACATGAGGTCACGGCTATTTGGCATAAGGACCCAGAGTTTGGGCCAGCCCTGTCTCTCCTCTGCTCTAACTTAGACCATTAACTGCTTGGATGATACAGTCCCTCTCGGGGTTTCTCCTTTTGAAAGATTTATACTTGATTTAGATCTAATACAAACGCTCCACTTTTTAGCTTTCAGGAGGCCAAAATACTTAAGAATCTCAGATGGGCAGGACAAGCTAGAAAGACAAAAATATCTGGAATAATCTTCAGGGAAGGAGGTGGGGAAGCAATGGGGCTAAAGCTGGCATTTCTGTGCTGCGTGGCAGGAGCACAGAGCTCTACAGGAGCAGAGAGAGACTGGGGAAAAGCGGAGCAGTGAGTGGTTGCTCACCTAAGACACGACTGCTGCCGCCGCACGTGGTTTGGGAGACATCACACCCTTCCACCATGCTGTTCCCAGCCTTGCTGTGTCTTGAGGAGAGAGTGTAGTAAGCAAGAAGTCTTCAAATGCTGCACTATTTGGGAGAGTTATGTTCATTCCTTCTGTCATTTTTCACAAGGCAAAGCAGGGCAGCTGCCCCGAAAGAAAGCATTTGGAGGGCGCTGCCTGTCCATGAGGCTACACAAACACCCCATGTTTTTTATTCAGACACGGGGACACCACGCGTCAAGCAACTTGGTTTTGTCGCACATTCAGGCAAGCGGAGTCTCTTGCACGTGTATTGAGAGTTGGCTGATGGAGTAGGGGTGGAGTCATGGGGCTGGGATAAAAGTCCCCAAAGCAAAGATGAGAGGGGCTGGCTGGTGGGAACCCTGGAGACAATAAGTGGTGCTTTTCTGGGCCAGTCCCACTGGAACACGGCTGTAACACAAGGCCACCTTGGTGTGGCCACCTTCCACACCACCCATGGATGGTGACGATGAGAGATCCTTCAGAAGTGCCACCTCTACCAGGTCGTTTCTGCATCTGAGCTGCCCTTTGTAGTCCTCTCCTCAGGTCCCTGGTAAAGGCATTCAAATGCGTCTTTGATGAGAACTTTCCAGCTGGGTAAACAGCTCTAATGTGCAGAGAAGAGTGTGCTGGGAAGAGTAAAAGGCACCTAAATAAATACATCAAGCAATGATGGATACAACTGTATTTTTTGTCTCACTTGATCTTTGGAAATGGGGAGACCCATTCAGGATTACGGATTTCCAGACTGGGCTGTATGCACCGTTAATTGTGCCACAAAACAGAGATGGGCTTTTACTGTTGCCTCCGCCAAAAAAAGCTACTACTATGAGTTCTTTGGCATCCAGGAACTCCATTTCCTGGATTTCAGTTAATACTTCAATGATTATACATAAATAGTAGTAATAATGATTATAACAATACCTGGCTTCCCATTATGTTGCACTCAGTCTTTGTGATGCCTCTCTCACGACACAATCTGTGTATTAAACACTTGAATTGAAACTCTTAATAAAACAGAGATATTTTCACTTGTGCAGTTGTATTCACGTAACGGTCACAAAGCACTTTACAGAACTAAATAAAAGTCGCCAGCCTGATCCTTGTATAGAAGCAAACACCATTACTGTGCATCTTAGTCGCTGTCCTATGGACAACTCGGTGTCAAACATACCATCTTTTACAGTTCGTGTCAGCCAAACAGCATCCCCAAAGCCTGGCTGTGTCCTTAAGCTTGTTCTGAAAATCTTTAATGCCATCACAAGTGACAAGGCGAGAGGGGACCGGACAGTCTCACCTGCTAGACGAGAAGAGCAGGCTGCAGAAAAGCGGGCTGGCGAACAGCCGTGCCTCATTATCAAGAGCCCTGGTTCAGAAAGAAAAAAGAAAAAAGGTTATAATTTTCCCGTTTCCGAAAGAAAGCCGCGGAAGTCTTGATGTGCCACAGTGTTGAGCAGCCTCCATGGGGTCACTAAGAGAGGACAAGGCAAAACCTGGTAATGCAAATGCTAACGTTAAATGATGCCTCCCGAGGTCTGGAAGGGGTCTCAAGCTTTGGGCCTTGTAATAGGTAGTTCTGGAGCCGAGAGACAGGCAAAGAGCTTTGTTCCCTCTGGTATAATTGATAAATTACCATTGTTAGCACTAAACAATACTACCGAGCACAGAATGGAAACACGCTTATGCTTTATCCACCTTAAGCAATTCTGCTCATGTGCTCATACTGTTCTTAAATGTGCTATATATTTGTTTGACGAAACAATAAGTTTTAGAAAAGAGAAAAATAAGAACTTTAAAGATAATCAAAACCTCGACTACATACTTTACCACAGGCAGCTGTGAACAAGCTTCAGTACTCTTTATTTTTAACATTCCAGATATGTAATTTAATGCAGGTCTAATGACAGTCTCGAACATACTGCTTTAATCGAAATTGTTCAAGCTCTGTTCTGTGACAAGGGCTCAGAAGCTACCAGCAGGGTTGTCCATTTTCCCTGCTTCTGTAAGGAAAAGAAAAGGGAAGGGAGGGGGACACTCTTGAACTTATGTTGCTATTGATGTGTAATATACAATAAAAAAACAGTTAAATTTCAATTACCCACAGGTAATTATAATTTTATTGTTTGACTGTACTATGGGGATTTTTGTAATTCCCAAGACTAATAATTTTCTATAATTTTACAGGTTGTCAAATAAACTATTAAAGATTATCTTTGAAAAGGATTCTGCAATTGTAAGGACATATCATACTGTTCCTGTACATTATTAGTAATTAGAGATCCCTGGATAGTGAAATATCTGCACTATATGCTAGCTGCTGGATACCATATTTTCCCACAGCCTCCTGTAATCTCGAACCAAAGCTTTCAAACTTCTCATCCATTGCAGCCTAAGTCACGTCCAAACTTTTATTAATATTCACTGAGCACTCATTAAGCAATTCTGGTGCGTTCGATACGTTAAATCTATGCTTCCTGACGGGGAAAAGCAAAGGCTCACAGGTCCATCCCGGCGTAGTGGAAACAAACACAAAAGACTAATTCTGAGCTCTGTCCCCTGATGGGGATGTGGAGAAGCAGCAACGTTTATACCAGCACAAAAGATCCGAATCGGTCCTGAAAGCCTTTTGACAATGTGGCTTACACAACAAGATACAATCAGGCTTCCCGAATTTATCCTAAAAATATGCATCGATGCAAATGTGCTCGGGATCGGCACTGGCTGTCAACAAGGAGGGGGGATTGGATAGGCAGAGTATCCAGCCCACAAGAAGCAGAAATTTGGGGGTATTCCCTCGCCCTCGGCGGGGACTCACCCCGGATTCAGTGGGGTGGTGATGAGGAGCTCCCCAGGCCCCTTTCCCACCCGCAGTCACGGCCAACATCCACATTGCCAAGGCGAGCAGACAGCAACTTTTCCCAGTTTAGCTGGCAAAAGCCATAAAGCAACTAAACCAGCATTTACTGGGCGACAGCTTCCTTCATCTGCGTGGGCAATGTTTGGTGAGATGCTTATTCAGTCTTACAGGGGCGTAATCCTAAGGAGGACCAGAGGAGGGACGAGCTGAGAAGAAAAGCAGACCCCGAAACGTCGCATAGAGCATCTGGGCACAGACCGAGAGGGCAGCGAGTGTAAAACCACACGAGGGGATTAGCAATTGCAGAGATTGTTGATATCTTGCCTGCAGAGCCATCAAAAGCACAATTTTTAGCTGGCAGCATTTTCTTTTATTGCGGCCACCTCAGGAGATAGTCATTATTTGTTTTATTGGCCTCTTGGATTGTTATGTGGTGAAGACTGTGCGGAGGGAAACTTCAACACATTAAGATTTCTTTATGGGCTGAAACCTCTCTGAGGAGAGCGGTTTCAGGACATGAAGATTTTCATGCAGAAAACTTTATGATTTTTTTCCCGGTGGATGTCTCCACCCTTACGGCTGGAGTTTTGCACACCCCGAGCCTGGTGGGACACCAAGCAGAGCATCATCTCACGGCTCTGCCCTGCACCGGACACATCTGCAGGGAGGGTTTTGTCTTCCTCCTGGTGCCAACAAGCCTCTGTGGCAGCTGTGACGCTCAGCGAGGGGCCTGGCAAGGGATTTCCTTCACACCAGGGAGCGCTGAGGGTGGATTATGTTGGTTTTACGGCGGTGTTGAGCTGGTGGAGCAGTATAAAGATACGGGAGCACAGGGAAGGATTAAGGCCAATGGACTGCAGCTCTCTGCCTTCCTCTAGAGATGACTTCGACCCAATCAAATGTATTAAACAAATCTGAGTAGTCAGTGCAGATACACACACCGAGCTCTCTTCTCCGGGGTCTGCTCGTCCTGCTGTCCTGTGCTCATCCCGCACCTACGGGAAGGTGTGGGAAGAAGGATGTTTGATAATCCAGAGAGCCCTTCAGGAAGCGGCATTTCCTGGTCCTGACTGCCTCTCTACACGCTAACCCGTCTCAACGAGACTGAACCCATTACTCTGGATGATTGGCATTTGTAACAAATAGACAGACGGGGAAAATGCAAAGCCCACGGGCAAGGCTAAAAATGTTTCTGGACAACAGACGATACCGCATACAAATACACACCTCCTTCCCCTTCATTTTGGTCTGCGGTTCCTGCTTAACACATTCCTTGTTGCAAGTGGAACACGTTCTGACAATTGAATAGTGAAAGCAATTAGAAACAGAATTAATTGATAAAATTAAAGCCCTGCTTTCCTCATGTTTGTCATATGACTACAAATATTGTCACTGCCATTAATATTAATTAATATAATTATCAATGTTTCTAATCCCTACACATTTTGTTGAAAAGTTACTCTTAGCTCAAGAATATAATTGTTAAGTCGTGGAAATGTTAAGTAGCAGCTAAGCAAGTCCAAAGAATTAACAGCAAACTGTAGTTTATCCAAGGATTAGACTTTTAGCAATACATAATCACCTCTTCATGTGTTCATCCACATAAAATACCTTCCCTCCCTCACTACACTTCTGCCTACTTGTCCTTGCAGTGCACAGTTTTCAAGAATTAAAAAAAAAAAAGAGAAGATAGTAAGTAAATATTCTCTGCAGTTGCACGCTTTTCTTCAAGATAAGTCACTGTGATAAGAGTTATGTGCCCTTAGCTGAAAGCAATGTCAAGGTCAATTATCTCACGCTGAAAGCCCTAACGCAAGATACTTTTGCGATCAGAATAATACGTGTAACATTGCAAAGCCTTTGTTTTGGTGTTGAGGTATCAAAGCAAATCCACTCTCTCTAGACTTCCCAACGCATCGTCTCTCAGTTTTGAATGTCACGGAGAGTTCCCATAATATAAAAGACTGACTTGCCGTGCCGTTGCCATTTGAGCAGGGTTTCCTGGCGCGGTACGCCTGGCACTGCCGAGTGCAGAGGGACACTGAGCAGAGCCTTCCCTGCCACCTGCCCAGCTCCTCGACGGACAGGCAGCAATTCCTGCCTGGCAATAGCGCGGCTGCTTCACAGAAGTAGTGCGAGGTGGAGTATTAATTAGCTGTTTTGGAAAACAGCCAAAGTGCTTTAAAGGCCTTTGTTGTAAGGTGGAGGGTTTTTTCCTGCTAGAAGAGAATAATGTAATCATTTCACTATTAATTTTTAATTGTATGTTGCTATGCATTATTACCAACCTATACTGATTATCCTAAGAGAAATGGTGATACTGTGCAAGCGAGATCTGGTAGGAAGACTACTGCGCCGCACTGTAAAAGAAGTGACAAAGAAGCTGATCTTTAAAGTTGTTGCAGTCGTCTGCTGCTGTCTATTCCTACAAGGTATCACATTAAATCCTTATAAAATGTAGGAGCGTAAGAGAAGTGCCTTGGAGAAGCACTTGGAGAAGTGCCACAGTTTTCCCTATTGTCAGGTGTTTTTCTTTGCTTGTTTTTGTTTCTTTTTTTTTTTTTTTTTTATTGGCCACCCTCTGTAATGAAAAGTTACTTCTGAGAAATGTTTTGCAAGCAAACTAAACTCACTGACATGGATGAAATGGGCAGTGCTGTGCTCGCTGCTGGGGAGAAGGCCCAGGCTCCCCTGCGGGTTTGGGGCCGAGGTTCACAAGGGCCGGGGTGCCAGGATGCAGAATCAGCACACGTTTAAATCCCTGCATGACGATCAGGGTCACTACTCAAGTGCAACATTTGCGCAAAGTATGGTTTGTCTTTTTTTTAACAATCTGTTTCCCGTTCATCTACCTGCCGTTCATATCTGAAGCAAATTTTGTGCTGTGAGGTTAAAATTTACAGTGTACCTCCTTTCAGAGAGCATCCTGATTCAAAAATACTAGTGCAACACCCCCAAAAAAATTTTTAGGTGAATTATACTTTGGCAACTGACCCAGCAAAGTCGGCCCGTAATCCACAGTCCATCACTAAGGAAACAGCATGCATGGACCAGAGTAAGAAATATGTACACGTGAATGTGACTTCTCCTCGCAAGGAAATCATTATCAAAAGATGCTAAGATTCAGACCACTGACACAGTTAGCTTACTGGTAAAGAAATGATTGTATCACCCACTTGTGTCCGCTCACAAATTCTTCATTTCAGCCGCGAGAAAGCTAGCCATGAAGCGACAGGAAATCTTTAATCTACTTTTCACCATTTCTTCAGATATCTGGTTCTTAACAACTTGCATTGAACATGAGCAACACAAAAACTTAATGATGTATCCTCCATTTAATAAAATAAATGGAAACAAACCACAGACATTTCTCTAGTGTGGAATGGATTCATCACAAGAAGTGCAAGTCCACAAAGCAGTTGTAAAAAGGCAGCATGGCTGTAAATTTGGGAAGAAATCAATTAGCCAAAAGGAAATACGTAGAAAAGTCTACCATTTCGTAACAGAGAATTCATGAGCAAATTTCTGGGCTGCACTTTGCCATTGACTTCAGTGGCAGGAGGAGGGCCTAGAAGGGGCCTTCATCTGTTCACCCCAATATTTGAATATTGTCCATTGCAAAGAAAAATCATGACATTTTTTATCCAGAATCCCTAATACTAATTGTGTTTCCATATAACTATACACGGTTTGTATTAAATAATAATATTATGCCGTTACCCTATAATGAATAATTTATATTATTATTTATTGATATGTTTTATTGATATTATATAAATTATATATAAAATAAACACGTATAAATATATATGGGATAGTTTACATAGTAATAAAATACTATTTATTAAAAATAATTATCTTTTTTTGGACAGGTACTCAAGACTGCCACAATTTTCCAGACAGAAATTCTGGTGGAACATTGAAAAGTTTACCCCTAATTCTCACAGGTTTCAGCTGAATTAGTTTCAAAATAGATAGATGCTTTTCGTGAAAAAGAATTAGACACAATTAATTTTCATTTTAAATTAAAAAAAAAAAAACAAAAACCAAAACCAAAAAAAGCAACAGAAAATTTCTACCTGATCACTTCCAAACTGCAATTTTATTCCTGGCACAAGCCCATGATCATCAATGAGAACCGTGCCCTTGCTCTCACACGCACCCAGCGCTGCAGTATCTCCAGGACTGGTGCAGGGAAGCACTGAGACATTCACGTTCAGTCCAGTAAGCACTTTTCCAAATAGCGATTCTTTCCTGAGCTGGGGCCAACACAGGTCAAGTAAAGGGAAAAACAGAAATGCAGACAATGAAGCAACTTGCCCATAATTCCCCAGCAAATTAGAGACTTAACCTCCTGTACAGTAGCCAGTCCTATTTCTCAGTTAACTGTTTGCAGTCTTGTCCTTCTTTAGTCCCGGGAAAGAGAAAGGCACCCTCTCCCTTCCCTCTTCGAGGGCTTCCCAGACAGTGGTACGCAACAGGAGCTTGCATAATGAAAAGTCACTTTGTTGCTTTGGTGAAAACATGAATGCGGTGTCTGACCAAGATAAAGAAAGATGGCAGCGGATTAACTCAAACGCAGCCCGGGTGCCCCGGCAGCTATTACATACAGCTCAGCTGCATTTTTCCTAACTAGACCCTCCGTAGCCTTTATTGCTCTATGAATTACAGTCAAATGCCAACTAGTAATCTAACACGAATTGCAACTTTGCCTGAGCAAATACACTCTGCTGGGCACGACAGTGAATATCCGAGTTTTTAGCCGCAGCAGTTATGCCTTGCTTTCATCAAAGCAAACGGTCGTATTCTTTTTTTATGCCACCACGTAATTGAGCCTGCCAAGCTTCACTGAGGTTCAGAAAATGCCATCCTGTCTATGCCTGCCACTGACATCAATATATTTATCTGCAAGGCCTGCACCAGGGGAAAAAAAAACCCAACATATTGGTGGGGACTGGCCCCTTTTTTTCAAATCGGGCGCTGAAGACGCAGTGACACTTTGCAGGAAGACTCAGTGGTCACTGCTGTGGCCGTGCACCATGTTCCTCGCTCGCACCTCTCCTGCACAGGGCGCAACTGCAGCGAGGAGGGACTGTGCTCCCTGATGGTCGGAAGTGCATGGAAGGTGCCCAAATGAACCACGGTTTTGTCACTTCCTTCTTTATGGCCAAGAAGTTCTTTTCGAGCATATTTAACAATATGCAATGAAGCAAATCGGCCTCTCCTGGTATTGTGAGCACAGATACAGGAAAGTCTTTCTTCTTTGCTAGGGAGACTGTACTTATCATTCCAGGAATTAGCTTAATCAAAGAAAAATAATTGATGGAGGAGAGGAAAAGCACAAATCAGCATCAGAAATCAGCCTTAATAATGGTCCATCTATTTGTGCATCTTGGCAAGAAGTCCTGTCACCTGCTGCAGAGGTCCTAAAGTCCTGTGGAAATACAGGTTGAAGAAACCTAATTTTTCTCACACTAATTGCAGTAATGCTAATGCATCCTTGGAACAGGGCCAGGATAAGCGGAATGCAGTCTGACAGCAGATAAATATAAATTATATATAGGAAAAACACACTGTACCTTTAACTCCTCATTCATTACAAGTCGGCCATCAATCTTTAATTTCTACGCATGTCGCCCGCGTGGTCAATAAGCTGTGCTGTACCCTACCGGAGAAACGATTTCCAGGGCACCAAGGCAGCAGCAGGGCTTTGGCCAGCGGGCCATGGGTGAAACCGTACCTCCCTGTTCCTGGGGCACTTATACAGACTTCCTTTCTGAAGTTGTTGGAAACAGCAGGTACTCAGCACTTCTGAAAATTAGGACACATTGGTGTTTTCTGCAATTACTTCTTCATACTATCCCTGTATTTTTTTAATGTGCATCACAAACAGAGAAAATTTAATTCAGTCAGAGGGTGGGGGCTAAGGAAGGTGTCCACAACACTAATGACATGTGTAAGTCACCCAAGTTTTGTTTTCACAATGCCGCATATATCGGGTCCTCTCAACAAAATCCGAGTCTGCTAGTGG
Source organism: Rissa tridactyla (assembly GCF_028500815.1). NCBI lineage: Eukaryota > Metazoa > Chordata > Aves > Charadriiformes > Laridae > Rissa > Rissa tridactyla. Next base: position 1,775,491 of record NC_071468.1, read on the forward strand.
CTACGTGCCCATGCTTTACCTAAAAAGCAGGAATACTAATCTCCCCCAGGTTTCATTGGTAGAGAAGCCTGAAAAGCCTCCTAGTTGGTCTTAATTTATGTAGGTCTTCTTAATAAAAAATCCCTCTCATGCACATTAAGAAAAAAAAACCCCAACATACCACTTCCTGCTTAGAGACAAAGCATTCTTTTCCTTTCCATTGCAGTATATTATTAATCTGGATGATCCTGTTGCTTCACAGCTTTGAAAAAACAAAAGAAAAAGCTATTGAATTTGCAGTCACCTTTGGTAGGGAGGTTCTGTTCCTCTGCTTCTTTGAGATATTTCTTTCCATCTATTGCACCATCATGTTTCAGTTCCTGAGAGCTATAGATATTTATTCAGTGCCCTTCTATCTTGGCCATCGTAAATAGCTCTCTGATAACAAATCGCGCTCTCTGAACATCATTTGCTACCAGAAAGGATCTTCAAGAAGCACATGCTCTGTGATATAGGATATCCCCTGCTTTGTTATGAATGCAATAAAGAGTTTTACAAAATCAGCTTCCTTCCATTTAGACGATAAGTATGTATCATTTTAGTAGTTTTACCACTTCTTATTGCCTGTCTGTTTACGCTGCATACTTAGAGTCACTGCTCCCTTGCTCTTCAAATGAATACTACTACTTAAAAATAGAGACCGATATGTGCTTATTGAAAAATTCAAGGATTTCAGCTGTCAATAGAGGCTTAATTATCTGCTGCTGTGTGCTCAGATACTGTAACGATGGCTGTTGTATAAAGCCACAGAAGAGACCACTCACAGCTCATCATACGCTCTGATCCAACAATTGAGAAAAAAAGTAATATGTGATGCACAATATTAACTTGCATCGTGCTTCCCTATGTCATAACCCATCATGTAACATGATGTTATTTCATGTCATGTCATGCGCAACATGATGCAATGCAATGTCACACTTCAGAAAATATTACCAAGCGAGAACTGATTCTCGTTATCAGTTCCGAATACAAGTCTCTGATCCAAACATACTGTGCCTTCGGCTGATGGGAAGGGATCAAACTGCGAGCTACGTCGGGCAAATGCTTTTCTTCTCTGGTTGGCCAGCAGATGTCCATTTGTCAGTTTTAGGTTCAATTGGAATTTCTTTGTCACGAGCGCTTTCTCTTGTAAAAGAAACAGCAATTTTATGGCAAGCCAAATACTGAAAGAAAAAAAAGCCCTTACAAATACATAATAAATGTACATTAGCGAGACAGAAAATTGGAAAATGGCCACCTACCAGCAGCCACATAAATTTTGGAGGCAATGCATTTTTCTGCCATTATGCGTTATCACAGGAATTGCAAATATTTATTAAAAGTATTAAAATGGTAAGAATGTTAAATGTTTCCTTCAGTAGTGGAAATTCGCATTGCCACACAGAAGATAGGATATTCTGATACAATGTTTATTAAAATGACTTCATTTTATTAGGCTGTCATACACAATAAATGTGCAGGTACGGTTAACAAAAGATCTATTGTGGATACGGGAGATTTGTGAGTAACACTTCAAAAAAATAATCTCTTCTGAACTCTATTCATATAAAAAGCATACTACAAACTTTCATTAACTTCCTTAGAACCAATTATTTTCCGAGCTTATTTTCTTTTTCTGCCATCCCGCTATATTTTGTTATTCAATTTGTTTGCTTACGTTTTAATGCTTAATGCGATTAAATGCGGTTTATCTTTAATTTATATACTAGTAAACTGAGCGTATACTCTATATGTTGCAAGCAACAAAATATTACGATTATTTTTTGGGTTCATTTACAGGTCTAAACATGAATGGCTATAATATATTGGGACCCGAGTATCTTTTCATCCATGAATAAAACATTATTAAAAGATTTGTGGGAGCTCCGTAACATTGATTGAGAAGAAAATCACATTCCAGTTTTGCCCACATTTTCTGCTAGGATTAATCACAGTGACTCTGTTCATAAGGTTCTTGTTACAGTATGATACAGACACAGCGAACACCACTGACGCCCCGTAGCCTCGTGGGCTAACTTTTCTGGTTGGCTTTGCTGAGCATAGAGCCCCTTCCAGGAGGGTCTGCGCACCGATGGGGAGAGTCCTATGGGGAGACACCGACCCCTACATTAGTGGGTGATTTGAGCAAGGGAGGGGTTTACGTCTGTGAAAAGCAGCTGAATAACCATCTCTCAGGACAGACTTCGAAAACAGCTGGATTAGAAGGGGATATCTTGAGATAAACAAGATGATCTTCTTAGATGGTCACAAGATTTGTGATGAGATTGTTGTTGTGGGATGGGAAACAACACTACTTCTGTGCTCAGCGGTTTCCCGAATCAGCACTGAAAGGAAGGAGGACAGCCATTGCCTTCACAACTGAAAGTGATATCTAAGTAGCCTTCAAAGGTCGGGGGGGGTTTTAAGAAATGAGCAGAGAAATAAGAAACCAGTACTGTTGGTTTTTTTTCCTTACACAAGGGTTCCTCAATGCCTTATAGTGCATTAAGTAAGAAGTGTGATCGGAGCATATGTTGTAGACAGAGGGTGAACAGATCAAAGTTACAAGACCCCAGATTTATGGAGAGCCTTATGCAAGAAAAAGCTTGAGTCTGGAAGATAAAATTTCAGAAATAAAGGGTTTTTCTCTCTGCTCTTGTATGATGCCTTTTTATTCCTTTATGACAAAACACGTAGCAGGGTGAGGGGAGTAACTTTCATGAAAAATTACGCTTTGTCTTTGTCCAGACACTTTATATGAACTTGTGAAATATCAAAAGTGTATGCTGGAGAGAGACCTTGGCCACCTCCCAGGCAGAGGCAAAACCTCGGCTGACTTTGGTGGGGGCAGGTGTAACACCCCCCACTGCTGCAGCTGCTGAACCAGAAGTCAGAACCCCGAGTCGAGATTTGCTCTGCCCAAGTGCATTCAGACAGTGTAAAAAGTGTAGTCAGCATTTCAAGCAATGCAAAACCATTTGCTTGGCCAACCTTATTTAATATGAAGCATGTTTTATCTTGATTTAGGTGGTTGTTGTTCTTTAATTAAAGAAATTACAGGAGGTCATTCTCATTAGTTTAGAAGAGTCCTCACAGAAGGGGTTTGCACTGATTTAACCTCAGGGTAAGCTGGCACAACTTTTGCATGTAAATAGGATTTAACACTGGACACTTTGTGAATAATCCAGCTCTTCACTTGTGACATTCAAGGAATACTTGGAATACTGACTGGAATAAAAAGATAATGTTGATAAGCTGGGGTCTTACTGTGAAATTCATGAAATGATCTGCGGTAGCAGCCTAGAGCAACTGCACCAGCAGGGAAGGGACACCACAGGGCTTTCTGCTATGGGCAGTCCAGGCAATACTCCCGATCCCGGCGTGATGACGTGAAGAGATATTGTGCTAAAATCCCATTGCTCACGTCTGGCCAGATGGAGGGCTAGCTAAGGGGCGCAGAAATTGGGCAGCAAGGTGTTTCCCCTCTACCCAAGGAAGTAATGCCTTGGGGCTGGAGCCTGGCACAGGTGCACAGCGGCAGAGGGGCCACCACTGCCACGGAAAAGATTTGCCATGCAAAGAAAAAAGAAGAAAAAAAAAAGCAGCGGCATGAGAAGTGCCAAGTCTGAATGACACTGTCTTTAATTGGTACCACCAAGGGCTTTGTGCGGTCGGCACGCTTTTTGTGTTTATAATAGAATCCCCAAATTCGACTGATCTGAAGGGCATCTGACTGTTTTACATTAATCACAAGCTATACAGCAGAGGCTGAGAGCAAGTGGGCAGATACCCTGGTGTAGTAGCACTAAGGAGCTCTCATTATAATCATCCTGCCAAATCAAAAGAAAAACCCTAAGGCTCCTAATAAAGGAGACCACCGGACTAAACAAATTGAACAAGTAGCTAGACATGCATGAGCTTAAAACTACTGGTGTCAATCAGATTTTTCTGAGCCACTTATTCTGCTGGGTACTCCAAAACACATGCAGACAAAACGCAGGCACAGGCTTCACGTAAAGTCTACCCTAGCAAGGTGCATGCTGACACGCGGGTGCTCGCACCGGCACCTACTGCCAGGGAAACAGGTACAGATGCAGTTTATAGAGCCACCTTCAAGAAACCATTATCATACTGCTATCGAAACTGATATAACAGTAAGTGAAACAGGCAGTGTGTGTGGGGACATAAGCATGCACAAGCAGGAGGCTGTCTGAGCAGGCTTTTCAAACTCAATAGGGTCAGATGTCTACTTCCCTTGGTTCCAGTTCAGAAGATATAAAAGAAAAGACTTTGGACCTTAAAAATTTGTGTCTCTCTAGGTCAGGAAAAAAGGTGCAGTACCTTGAAAGCCCTGTGCACTTCTCACCTTCCTGCACCTGCTGATGGAAGATCTTACATAAGTTATATTCCCTACTGGAAGGAAAAAAAATTAGTAAAAAGGTGGTTCATTGCTCTCTGAAAAAATGCAGTTGCCACTAATGAATGATCTCCAGAAATAGGAAGGAAATAAAATTGTAGATTTAGAAACAATGTATTACATGTTGATGTTTTTAAGACAAATGATAGCTAGATTCCATTAGCTATCACCTCTTATCAAAACCATCAGGCAGAAAACCAAGATTCTGAGGTACTCCCTCAAAAGTCAGAAAGGATCTGGGCATGAGGGTAAGTACCCAGGAAAGAAAAAGAAACAAAATTAGGGTCAGTATTTAGAGCTGGAATCAGGAGAGACAGAAAAAAGGAACAGATGGACAAGGGACAATGCCCCTGAGGAATTAGGTGAAGGCATCAAACGAGTGGTCTTACGAAAAGAAAATTCATTTTGAGCCATTAGTCCATTTATCGATGTGGGAACGGATGGCGAAAACACTCTCAGCTTTTTAAGTGTTGGGGAATGTTACCTACCAGCATTATCACCACTGTCAGCCGCTAACTGTTGTGAGGGCACTGGTTGCTGTCCCCCTGTCACCATCTGAACAGCTACACCTCTGTATGGACATTGCAATGGCTGTGGAGGAGGCAGAACTGGGGCTCCGCTTACTGGCGCCCTGGTGGCTTTCGAAACTGGAAGGTAATGTTTTGAGAGATTATTGTTATTATTAAATGTAATTCTTACATTTTTAGTTCATTCCTCTTTTTCCCTATTGCTTCTCTCTATTTTGTTTTACTCCACACTGTAATAAATCAACATATAAATGTACTGGATTGTTTCCACCTGGAATGCTGGAAGACAAATCGTACAAAAGATCAGTTTGGTCATTCACCATATTGGTTTAGCATGGTAATACTGTTGGGTTTTTTTTCATTTCTCATTTCAAAAATGTAAACAAACATTGCAAGAACAGATCAAACGCTCCCCATCTAAGACAGTGCCTTGTGCAATGAAAATATCAAATCCGGTTTTTGAAGGCCAAACTGCCCCTCCTTTACTTAGGAAAAACCCAGAATTTTTAATTACCCCAAAATTTGAAGCTACGTTTTTGCCAAGCAGCAAACCAGACGTACCCTTAGCCACGTTAAATCACAAACACATACGCACACGGAGATGAGGAAAATGCACATTAAATATGAAAAAGCATCCCTTTCAGGCAGAAGATAAACAGCCCTACTACAAATTAGCTCTCGGCCCCGTCAGGTGTGAATCTCTCTTGTCAATACGTACCAAATTCCCTGAGATAGAACCACATGGTCATGAATTTTATTTCTCTCCTGCTTAATTCCTAGTACCACTCTCCCTTGTGGATTTACTCAGGGATGATTTACAGTGGGAAAGGTGACATTAAACACGTCATTGAGCATGCAAAGATGCTGCACTCAAAGCAGCATATGCTTGACTTTGTTAAAAGATGAATGCTGTCAACTCCACAGTGCCCACCAAGATCTGGCCTCCTTTTTCTTCCCAACAAACTTTGAGGAAGATGCAGACACGAGTCTTGACACCGAGAGAAATAAAAGTTAATGTATTCATGACATGATTTCACTTGCAGCCTGATTTAGCAATGTCTTGTCTAGTTTGGATCTGCTGTTGCTTTTCCTAATTTACTCATTGCACAAAGAAAATAAATAAATAAGTGTACTATAGTCTTATTTATCCTTCTTTGGACATTTCTTTACCAGGCAGATGGTCAATTAAGAGCACTAAACAATGACACTGTTTTCTCTGTAAACATTTTTTTTCTAATAGCCTAACAAATGAGAATCTGTGCTGCCATACTGCTGAATACCATCTTGACTTTCTAATTACAAAGAACTGTGTCTTGATAGTAACAATTACAGCTGTAACAATGATGCTGGTACTTGAACAATATAGTTGGAGGCAAAGTGCTTATCGGAATATTCACAAATAAAGGCTTACATTTATGCCAGAGCTCGAGATGGGAGGTTAAACAGTTGGGGGTGGGGAGGTGTAGAAGAAAGGTTGAAAACATTGGTTTAGTAGCTACAGATGTGAATTTGAATCCAATTACATGAAAGGCGGGGGGGGGCGGGGGGATGAAAAGATGCTGTTTCCTTCTGTTTGGCTAATCAATAGGTTAAAGGGTTAGTAAAATTAACATGTTAATAACATTCATTTTGCTATTTATGTACCGGTCATGGTATTTTCAGAGAATTACATCTTGTGAGTAATACACATACTGTTATGCCTGCTTTTTTCCTGTTTGGTCTGAAATACTGAAATGGTCAGTATTTTTTTTTCCTCACTGGGATGGAAACAGGCTTCTCAAGTCTCTGATCTACCCTGTCCTTCTTATTTAACTTCTTAAATCCAGCCCTTCAAAGGTTTGGGTGGTTTTGTCCTCCTTTTTTTAAATGAAAAGTTCCCTCTACCCCAAAGAAAAGGGATACTGTAGTCCCTGAGCTCACCAGCCATCCCCACCACTGCTGTCCCGAGGCAGCACGCTGGCAAAGTGCTGCGCAGTGGGTGCCGTGTCGCCATCTCCCTCCCGGAGGCAACGGGATCCTTGGAGGAGGCTCAGCTCCTTCCTCCTGCCCCCCCATCGATGGTCCTTTGTCCCCCCCTGCACCCCCTGTGCCACAGGACCCCCCACCCCTTGGCACTGCTCTATCCCTGCAGGCAGGACGGCTTTCGCCGCCTCCGCTCCTTCCCTCGCTCCCGTTCCCACAGCGCTCCACCCGCCCTCTGAGCCGTAATTTAGCCCACACTTATTAATCAGTGCACATAATTTGTCTCTAATGCTGTCAATTTAAGATGGCAACCTGACTTTTTTTTGGAGGGGGCAGGGTCAACAATTTAATGAATCTCGTCTGCATTTTAATTCAGACCTAATAATCTGCCTCTGGCAGTTTTCTTAGACAAGTGCAACGTTTTTCAGGATTTTCTTTCATCAAATCCAGCACAATGGGATGTTTACCTTCCTGCCTTGGATATGTTCAGCACAGGCTAAGTCACACACAGACCTGCCTTAATCAGACTGGGACACGGACTAAATCTACTGATTTAGCCTTTGAAGGGTTTTCCTGGGGACGTGCGCAGCACAAGGAAAGAGAAACATGGGGCTGTGCCGTCCCTTTTCTGCACAGATTGGTGCACTCTTGTAGCCACAAAACTACAGATTTCCGTGACTCACTGCCCCTCCTGAAACAACCCTTTCCTCACTAATGGTCGGAACATCCAAGGCACAGTTCCAAAAGAGCTTGCTTTATTTACTCCTGCACTTTTCTTTTTGTCCTTTCTACAGTAAAGTCCATCAGAAGGGAAAAAAGTTACTGGAAGGAAAGAGCGGTGCAGAAAATGCAGTCCTACTGACGAAGGAGTGTGGACGAGTTTCTCTAATTGCCGGGCAGGAGGCTGGAGCCTGATCGAGCAGCTCAGTGGACCTCCCTGGGTCAAAATAAATAAAATTCCCCAAACGAGAACTTCTCGATCACCATGTCAGATGTAAACGGAATAGACTTTGTTATTAGGAGAGATGTGACTTTGCCCGGGCGAGCGCTGCGCTGACAGTAGCGCCTTTCTGGATTTCAGTCAGCTGCTGTCACTTGCCTTGACAACACGGGAAGTTAATGTATTCATGGCATTACTGCACACGCATCCGCAATTCGCAGCATATTGTATTGTTTACCCCTGCTCTTTTGTAGTAGTGCGTGTAGTAATTTGCCTTCTAGCAGCAGAAAATTCCTCAACTTAAAATTTTGCCTTCATTTTGTTTGCCCTTAATAGAAAAAAAAAAGCCCTTCCGCAGCCCTGCCACCACCACAGCTACTGCACTCTGCAGCATCACAAACAGAGAAAATGTCACATTTCACATTTCGATCAGAAGTGTCTTCAATATATTTTTATGCATATCCTTCACCTTTCTCTGCCACATTATTTTTTTCCCTTTAACAGCTACTTGGCATATTTTATGCCTTCTGGACAGTTTGTAAGCAGTATTGGAAGGGGCATTCCTGCAATGTACTTGAGTACTGACAGGAACAGCAGCGGGGTTTTATGTCCTAAATTATCTTCTAGCGCCGGTACTCCTGTCTGGCAGCACAACAGGCTGCTTACAGGGCATCTACTCTTTCACAGACCTACCGCAGCCCCAACCCAGTGGCTCCTTGGAGTTTTTGGTGAGCAGGTGAATTATCTGTCATTTAACTGATTTAGCACTCATATTCATTATTGTCCCCTATTGCAAAACTCTGCCAGATTCAGGTGTTTGTCCTTACGACATATTACAGGTCAGCCCCACCTGCCATCCTCTTAATACCACTAAGTGTCCACCATTTGCAAACCTAAGCTCCGACTCTGGTAATGAAATGAGACAGAAGAGCAAATTTCCGTCTCCTGAGGTATTCCAGGTAAAGCATATTTTTTCCTGATAGATAAATATGTTTCTCCAGGAACTTTAAAACAAAAAACAAAAAAAAAAAAAAAAAAAAAAAAGAGAGAGAGAAAAGCTTGCTCTTTGTTAGTTAGGCGTCTCTCAAACACAGGGGTAAGGTCATTAGGAAGAGGCAATGGGAAATTCAGTGAGAGCGCTGCAGGTCTGCGTTCAGTAGGCCGGTATTAACGCCCTTTGCTTTAGCTCGTATTGTATCAGAGTGAGTATCAGAGAATCCAAGCAGAGTCACCTGCAGTGGACCCTTGTTTTGTGCATATTTTTTTTAAAAGATTACTTTTATTGCAAATTATTTTTTTTTAAAGAGTTGGGAACTTCATCTGCTAAAACACAAAGTACATTAAAAATATGCCTAATTCAACTGCTACCCCTTGCAGCGTCGACATGTGAATGTCTCAGCACAAACGATCTTTATTCCAATTACACAGCTTTCTGAAGGAGCTGATCAATTCAGAGCAAGTGTTGCTAACCTTCATTTTGGGTACCTTGGCACAGCCTCCATTCATTTGGCTTCCAACTTTCTTCCAGACACTCTTTCTCACAATCAGAGTCCAGCTCCATCTGAAGCTCCATGTCATGGGCCTCATCTCACATGGCTTGAGCTGTGTAAAACAGAGGCAGCCAGTCCAAGCCCACCATTAACAGAGTGGGCTGGGCAAATCCAGAGGGACGTTCATCCTACCCAAAAATGCCTGAAATAGGTGAGATAGATAGATTTCAGCTTTGGTAGATCTCCCTTCGGCAACGTCAAAGCAATCAAAGAAGCAGCTTAGCTTTTAGATGGCTAAAGTGGCATGAGACGAGCCTCACCCTTAGGTTCATGTTGATGGTCAGGAGCGTTTGGCATCAGTACGGCCCCTAATGTATGCTGGAGCCTGACAAGTCCCTAGCATGCTACTTAGTTTAAATTCCTCTGTCTGGCCGCAAATGTCCAGTTCTAGCTAAAAGCTTGAAAGTCAGACAAACTGTACAATAGACACTTCAAAAGAATAAAATCGCAAAGTGCTCGGGTAGCACTGTGGAGAAGGGAGTTTCAATTCAGGGGGCTTTCCAGATGAAACAGGCAATTAAGCCCTTATTGAAAAGAGTTTTTTTCCCTCTTTTTTTTTTTTCTTTTAAGCGAGGGAAAAATAATACTGGGAATTTAGAAACATGAATTTTTAAAACCTAATAAGCCACACTAACAATCTACACAATTCCCTTCCCTTTAAAATATTTATTTGTAAATACAAGATTTGTGATGAGGGTAAACAGGGCTGAATACCGTTTGTGCAGGGGTCTCAGCGGTACCCCCTGAGGCCAGTGCTGTCCTCAGCCACCCTTGACTTAGCCCTGTCATGCTTCTCCACCTTGTCTCTCTACGTGTCGGAAAATAACAGGCAATGAACTGCACGATGCATTTAAGAGGCAGGGGCTGCAAACTACCGTTTTATATCTGTGGGGACTGCTGGGCAGAGAGCAAGCTGTGCAAGCAGTCTGGAGGGCTGGAGTGACCTGGAAACGGGAAGTCCGAGCCTGGAGCACTTTTCACAGCCCTGCCAAACTCCCAGGTGCTTCTCTGGAAGTGCTCCTGGGAGGAAAGAATTTCCCTGAGACCAATTTGCATCTGACAAAACATTTAGATTTTTGATAAAGAGGCATATTCCTTGGATTTATTTTTCTAGGCACCTCCAGACACACCTTCTGCATTGCTCACCATAGGAGCACGGTGTCTGCTTTACTGTTAGTACAAAGAGACACTTAGAAACTCTTGGGAAAAAGGGTATTCACACATTTTAATGAAACCTCCAAGAAAAGGGAAGAAAAGCAACTCTTCGGTAGCTAGATAAATATTTTTAGGCTCAATTTTCTTTCCTTCCCCTTCTTGCCTCACTCGTGCCCCAGTACCATATATGCAAGCTGAACAAACACTTTTCTACTAGCCTGCTTTATGTTTCATGCTTTTGTCTTGTCTTCTTTTTCTTTATTGCATTTTTGTGCAATCTTTTCGACCTACCCCAATTTTCTTCTCCCTCTCCCTCCTTTCCCTTATATTTTGGTTCCAAGTGACTAGGACTTCAGACTTCCCCCTCTTGCTCTCACACACAATGCTATTAAAATTAAATCCTTTTGTGTAACTCTCTATTTCATTATAGGTCTTCAAGCTACTCCTGAAATCCCAAGCCAGTCTTTGTAAAGTCTTAGTTCACCTGAAGGCAAACTTCAGCACGTGGTTTGCTTCAGATAAGACTTCTTATCCCACCAGTACACAGTTCAGCTCCAAAGACTGCCGCATGAAGCTATAGACTACCCACAAAATGACCATACAAAAGAAAGGTGCACATTCCTTTCTTGTAACCCAAAATACATATAATATACACACTGCCATGAGAACCTGCAGCCAGAAATGGCTACCTAATTAACAGGTAGTCAACGACACAAGTAGCTGGTGGTAAATGGGGCCTCTGAGAAATGTTTTAACAGGAGAGACCATTCCATTAAAGCACAGACGGAGCTTGGAAAGGCAGGAAACAAACAGACCTGAGAAAACCACCAGAAGCAAGGAGACAAGGAAGCAATAAAATATAGGTCTCTTGGAAAAGGTACCTAATTTCCTGGTCCCCACGGCTACCAATCTATTTTTGGCCACCTTGAAGACGTCAAATGCTCCCAAGGACCTAAAAATGACCTGTCTGAATGAGGAGAATCAGGCCTGAAGGAACCTGGTGAAGAAATCAGCGATAAACCACCTCCCCACAGCAGAAATCCTGTTTTACATTTACCAAGGACAAAAAATGCTCAAACCTTCCTGAAACAGTCATTGTCTCACAAGTACCAACTGAATGATGCTTTCCACTTTTAGAGGAGAGGGAGGTGGCAGTTTAACAACTAGGTACTCTACCATGTACTCCTCACACCTGGGCAAAGTTGTCATAACTCACTGTATGCAGTAGAGAGGAGCTCGTACTGAGGAGACCTTCTACTAGTCAGCAGGAGTGAAAACAAGCATTTCTCAATAGTCTTCCAAACCCATTTATTTTCAGCACCAAGTCAATGCTGTGATCTTTAAGTCCTCAGCAGGCTGGAAAGTGGTGACAGAAGTCTCAGTTGATATGTACATGACTAACAGATTCAAGGATATTCCTTTGGGACAACAAAGATAACAGTGCCCAGGGCAAAACTGTCAAGAGAAAGAGGGAAGGTTTGAATGAGCTTCAAGAAAAAACCTCTATACTGAACTCACCAGTCACCAAGTATTCATAGAGTACTGTGCAAGAATTACTTTACTTCGTTTTTCTGCAAAAAAAACTTTTCTTGGAATGACTGAAGGTGACGTCATCACCATTGGTCTTACCACTATTAATAATAAGCACAGGTAAGCATACAGAATGGGAGGAAGTTGTCAGGGGAGAAGACAAAGATGAGGCCATTGACTCACACAGTAAAAGTGGAGTAAAACAGGAGAGAAAAAGTAGACAAGAACCATGGTACTTGGACACTCCCCACCTTCCTAGTTACAGCGCCCAGGTATTAGATGACGAAAGCACATTGGTAGAGCTGGCAGTTGTTAAAAAAAGAGAAAGAAACGCACAAGGAAAAGTTCTGTTTTGGAGACGAAGAGCAAAATTATACAATGCGCTTAAGGAGATCAACTGGCATGACTGCTTTTCCTTAACTCTACTGATGCATATTCATCCTTGTTAGCATCTCCTGGCCCTTGGTCCTGCTTCCTCCCTTGTGCCAGCCTGGGCATCTCCTTAACCATAGGGAGAACCAACACAACTCATTAACTGAGCAGAAACGTAACATGGAAAAGAATACACATCTGTATTTTCTGCTGGTCTAATGAGTTGCATGACTTTACTGTGTGCTTGAACAAGCAGTATAGTGGGTACACAGCAGTGGAGGGAAGGGGGAGGCAGTGAGCTTACCTTTGCCCTGGGCTGCAACAGTGCTCCCCTTTGCCTGGAGTTAGAGACGAGGCCAGGACAAGGAACAGACGGAGGGATTTGGAGGAAGTCAGCAGTGCAAAGCTCAGTGGAGGACTGCATGGGATAACGATACCCACTCAGGAATACTCAGTGCAGAGAAGCAAGCTACAGCCCTTGGTGCAGAAAGGACCACTGACATACAGTCCCCTGGTGGACCAAGGAGATAAATTTAGGGAGCTGTGAACAAAAAAAGCCTGCAGTACACGAGAGTGGAGCGAATGTCCAGGTGAAACACTTCTCTGCAGCATGGCCTGCAGGCGCAGCAGGAGGGAAACCCATCAGGGAGCAAGCAGCAAGAAGGAGGCTTCTTGGAAAAGGGATGGGCAAAGGCACACCCCAGCGCTGGCTGTGAAAGGCCAGTTCTGATTCGAGCTCTATTTAATGAAGTGAGGAGGGGGGAAGATTTTAAAGACACATGTTTTGCAATAAAAAGTCATGACCACTGCCCTGAAAGTAACAATGTTAAGGTGTGGGCTGAGTCCCACTTGATACCAAAGCACCAGAAGAAAGAGTGACCAAATGTAGAGGTGTCTTTCCTACATTGTGAATTTGTCAGGGATGCCGGGATGCCTTGACTTCCTTTGCCTCATGTGCTGTGATGTAGTGAAAGCCGGGCGCTCTGTAAAATGAAAATGTTGCAGAAGCTCTAGGTGCAAACGCAGCATGTGCAAAAGCCTTTTTATTCAAACTGTGCTACTTAACAAAGTGGTTTGTGAAACCATTTTCGAGCCTTCAGCAATTTTCCCTGCTTGAAGAGATCATTTTAGCATCTTCTTCATGGGTTGTTCATAGACTTTAAGCCTCAGAGTTCACCCCGTGGTGTCACCTGAAAGGGCACTGCAGGCTGTGGATCACAAGGACAGCAGAACTGGAAAGTTCATTTCACGTATTGTTTCAGCCCCAGTACTTAATTCTGGGAGGAGGTGATTTTGCATCAGAATGAGACATACTAGGAACAAACCGCAGATTACTTTTCAGAGGAGTTAATCTTCCTATCCATTATCTAGAGTAATTCAAAAAGAACAAAAAATGCAACTGTTCTTGAAGAAAGAATTCATGTTCAGGTAATTACAAATAACAGACACATCTGGTTATCTTAATTGTTTGGGAATGTCTCAATTATCTAAGAATGTTTTCATAAGGACTCGGAGACAGTAAAACTTTCTCACGGCAGATTGCATTCACTGATGAGAGGAAATTCAGTCGATCTAACACACTGAAGCGTGCTTAGACCCAGAGAGCACTTTCAGTCCCATTGCGAATGGGCTTTATTTGCCTCTGAAGAACGCCAGACTATGAAGTGAGAAACCAGAAAGTCCCACATAGGCAGCAGCAGATACTTTCCTTGCTAGCTGCAGTTTTTCCAGCACTCCTGTGAAAATGAAGATTTGTGCGTACTGATGGTTCGGACAGAAAAATGACAGCAGCGATTTTTGAGACGTCTGCCCCAAAGAGAGGGGAGTCAAGCTAAGGCCCTTGCCCTGCCGGAGGGCAGTGCAGGCGTTCGGCGGCTGGTGAGCGGCACCCCTTCCCTGGCAAAAATTGGAAGTGCCTCTTGCCCGAGGGGGTTCATTGCAGAGCAGCTCAGAAGTTTCTGAAAAGCTGAATACACCTGCACAGGGCGGTGGCTGCTCATCGGGGACCCAGAGGCACAGCCACCTCAGGCAGACCTTGCCCCAGCGGTGCACACAGCCTCCTCACGTAGACTACAAAAAGCTGCAATTAGCCATCGGGAACTACCTCCCCCAGCTCCTAAGCCTCCAAACTACGTGGGCGCAGAGGGGTGGCAGGGAAGGGAGAGAGGGGAGTTTTGCACTTGTGCCAGGGTACCTGCACGCCCTCCCAGATGGAGGGTGAGAGGGTTTCTTACACGTGTCTGTCCCATAATTCATCCCGCTCTTCCACCAGGGCCACAGCCACCTGGCTCGGGTCTTTTCTGATAAGGGCTGAAGAACCTCTCAGCTCCCAGCTTGCTTCTGCTTGTAGCCTAACTAGCACCTTTGTGTGGAAGACATGATTGGGGTGAAATCCTGTAACTGTAGCGAAAGTACCCCTGTGGCTAATCAAGGCAGCAAGGAGGGGTGTTGCCAGGGCTCTACACAAATCCCAATCAATATTATTTATCTGGCTGAACGTGCAAGCTGGCCGCGTCCCCTCCACCTAATGCCCACTCCCATCCCCTCCACCCTGTGGGTATCAGCAGGAGGGAACCTGATGTATGCTGGTAATTATCTGCTGCTGAAAAGAAGTGCTATTTCTCTTATTTTTGTAATGCAGATCAATGCACATGTCACTACTGAAAAGCTATGTCATTTAGGATGGAGCATTAACTGCTAGGAATGGATTTTGAAGCTCCCTGCTTGTGGGTGGAATATTTTCTGGAGGAGTTGAGCCTTTCGAATGCTGAATTTCATTTATCCCACTGCCTCTTTAAGAGTAGTCGGTGGAGGAGAGGGAGTTTGAGAAAGTGACAGTTTGTCATCTCCTTCCCCAGCGAGCTGGAGCTGGGGACCAAGTGGTAGCAGGGAAAGAAGCAAACCGGCACAGGCAGGTTAGCGGGGGACACAGCAGGCTTTGCTGGAGGAAAGCAACAGCCCTGCAGTGGGTTGCAAGAAAGCAAACTTCAGAACACAGAGGGCAGTTCACGGGGGGAGAAGGAAGGGTGTGCCTGTGAGCGGAAACGTGGTAAGGCACCAAGGGAAAGGAAAGAAGGCAGGCTGGAAAAAGGGCAAAAGCTGGATGCTTCACTAAAGAGGAGTGTAAATCTGGAAACCAACACGCACACACCCCACACACACCCCCTCCTGCCAAAATTGCTACCTAGGAGCCGCGCTAGCACAGATTATCCAAAAAGGAGACATCTGATTAGCAGTGAGAGGGAAGAGTTTTCCAAGTTTCTTTCTATTCTGCACAGGAGTGAAACAGAAACATCTCCAGATACTTGCTAAGAAAGAGAGAGCAAAATCTCCTAGTGGCCATCAAGTAAAGAGGAACACATAATGGTCACAACTGAGTTTCACTATGTGTACGAAGAAAAACTTCAAAATCTGTAAAAAGGGAAACTGTCAGTCTACAGTCATGTAAATTATGAGCTCCACCCTTCCAACTGGGAATTTTTATCAGCTCTCCCTTACACCTCCAGGATAATCTGGTCCCCATCATACCAGAACGCCACACAGTCTCCCCTAAAGTATAGATGTTGGCAAAGCAATTACACTCCTGCTGCTACAGTACTGCTATTCTGCACCCAAAATAATTAACTGTTGCTTTGACGAATGTGCATCTACCCCCACACACTGCACACTTCACTCAGACATGCAGATGCATGCAGTCCACATTTAGGATGTTGACAAAAGTGTCTAAACCCGAGACACACTAAGCATTAAGAAAAAGTGATCCGTACCTTTAAATACTTGCTATTTGCCACAGTTAAAACAGGCATTTGCCTTACTTTACAGCTCTGATTTTTAGATCTTATGTTCACTATGTACGGGTCCTCTTTGAAAGTTCTGTTACTCTGGAATTGCTCAAAAATTTCAATATTCTTTTGAGTACTTGATATTTACAGTCTGATATTTAAAGTGTGCAATTTGTTATCTAAATTGCATAGCGCACATTCAGTTTTCTGACTGAATGACCTAACTTTTATGAACCTTTCCAGCTTCCACAGGAAAAGGTTTTGTTTAGACACGAAACACCTTTCCACGATTAGACAAATATCAGCTACCTTCGAAAACTGTTGCAAGAAGGGTTATGAACAAAGAGAAATAGAAATTATATTTATAACTCCACAGACATGCAAATAGTTATTCCTTCATTCACCTACACCCCATAAGTAGTGCCCGGATTGTTTTTATTTTTTACTGATGTTGATTTTTTTTCGTACTTAGGCAGAAGAGAAGACACATGGCTAGTTTGAAAGCTGATCAGATCCCTCATTCATTTGAAAAGCTTATTTCTAAATAGTACTTGCAAATATGTGATGAGCATAAATTTGGAAACTGCTGAAAAACTAGCTCGATGTGTCATAACACAGGGTGTTGGGTTTTGATGTGGTACTGAAGTATGTCGAAAAGCCAAAGTCCTACCAAAAATCCACTCAGTGACGGCCGACCAAAGGAGGACTGGAGAAGTGGCATTATTTCTGGACATGTTCCATGTCCTTTTTCACTCGAGCAAACAAAACCATATCACCTCTTTGCAACGATTCAGGGTTTCAAAACTGTCTCCTTAAGCCTCTCGATCACCACTTGTCCCTCCCCATTGACAAGCTGAACACTTAGAAGTTTTGAAGCCTCCTTGGCTTACTTTTAAATTTTCCTTTCCACATCGTACGCCAGCAGCTACCCAGAGGGAGAAAAAACCCCACCATATCCATCCTTCAAAAAGTCTAACTTTCACTCTGCTAGTTCTAATCCATTATCTAGGCCCACTAATGTGTACTACATCATCAGAGGAGCAATGCTCTGATGATGTAGTACAGCCCGTGTACATGTACATCATCAGAGTTATATCCTTCTGATCTGCCTGTGGGTTTAATAAGCATTCCAGATGGCTTGCTATGCCTGAAGCAAGAATGGATAATCACACAGCTCTACCCTCAAAACAATAATAAAATAAGGACACAGTAGCATAGGGGCTCATGCCTGCCAAAAACATTCAATAGACTGTATAATACAATAGTCCAATGTGATTGGTGAGGCACATTTATACCCTAGCTATTTACAGGTGAAAGGGACCTGGTTTTAAATAAAACAGAGGTTACAAACATGTAGTGTTATTGTTATTATATATTGTGGTGCAGCTGCAGCGCCTGAGCCAGGCGGAGCACTGGGCTGCGGCTGGCCCACCGGCGGGCCCACAGCTGCACCCTCATATCTCACGTATGTAAAGACACGGCTTCGGATTGGCAGGAGGAGGACGGCGCGATCTGAATAACGGCGCAGCGGCATTTCTCCAGAGCCGTACAGTATGTGCATGTCTAATCTGTTATCTATTGGATTTGCAGGGTATCCATCAGCCCAGCTTCCAGCCATCAAGTACAGTAGCAATAAGCGTCACGAAGCCTTTCCTACCCAAGTAAAATTATTCCTTGGTGGCGTTGCTCAAAGCGAATAACCTGAGCGGTGCGCACCCGTCTGCCGATGTGGCCGGCATTGTGACAGCCAGTGCCGCGACAGCAGAGTTGCTCTAAAATGGCATTTTCCAACCAGAGATTATTACCCCTTTCCTTCCACATTGCAGTGCCGCGACCAGGCAAGGTATGGAGTGCTATTCATTAGGTCCCAGTGATTTACAGAATAAGTATCTTTGTGCCATTTAAATACCTATATTTACCTGAATGAGTGAGAACTGGAGGGAGACGGAAGAAGCAAAGCAGCATTTTTTTGATTCAGTCCCCGGGAGGGCCCTCTCCTGCAATCGGATACGTGGGACAAGATATGGGCACAGTGGCATGTACCCTCTCCCCAGGAGGGGGGCAAACCCTCAGAGCTGCTGGGAGATGAGTTCAGGGGTACCTTGAAATCAAGAGAAATTTTGACATGAACTTTAGCAGGGATAGGATTTCCATCTAGGGTTGCAGAGAAAGACCAGATGCCCAGATAGGCACAAGTATATCTGTCTCCGTAGGAGGAAAAGGTAAATCATCCCAACTCTCAGCAGATTTAACTCGGAGAAGAGTAGCTCGTTGATGTCAACCATTTAGTGTGCTGATGGATACTTTTTTCCCTGGCCAAACGAGTGGGTTCTACTTTAGTTTTAACATTAAATGCTATTAAATGAAATGAATACAGCATGTTTCCATCGTACGTGTTGCTGAAGCTGCTGTGACAGCTAAGAAGCTGCTAGGCATGATGTGTCAAGAAAATGTACCAGAAGAAAAGTACATGGAGCTACTGTCAAAAACACAAGAAGGATTGCAAACGGCATCTCGGCTTCATATGCCGTTGAAATTATTTTTTAATTGCATCTGTATACCCGGGCAGATCTTTAAGGGTTAACTGCACACAAAGTAATGAATTCAATAATGATGAGTTAAAAAAGGTCTAATTAGCAAGTAACCACTTTATTATGAAAGGAAATGGTAATGAATTTAATAGCTCAAAATCATTAACAATATTTAGTTTGCTGGTACTTGTTCTCTATTATCCTCATTAATGTGAACATTTAATATGTTTTAAAATGGATTTGTAATACTTTCTGTACCATGAGGTTACACTGACAAAAAGAGTGTAATTATTCTGTTAATTGTAATCTCTGGCTGTTTGTGCTCCAAATAGTAGCATATTTAGGTGTTAATAAAAAAAATAAAAGTAATTAAGAGAGGGAAGTTTAAAAATGTAATTAAACCAACACTCTTAAATTATAGGCTGAACCACTCTGAGGAAAAAGTTTTGGAAGTGAGATCCCTGAAAAACAAGTTTCTCCTACTGAGATCTTTTCTCATTAAAAAAAAAAAAAAGAGGGGGGGAAATGGAAGCATTACTATTCTTTATTGACAACGAATGTTGATGCAGTCATTTCCTGAGTTGGAAACAAGGCTCAGGACTGTATCTTCTGGGACATCTGCTTGTGAGCAGAGTGTCTGGCAAGTGAAGGTGCTCTCTGACACTGATCCACGAGTCACAATCCCTGTGGGAGGCTAGTGAACTGGTTGCCAAAAAGACACCCAAGAAACATAATTAATTCTCACAGAACATCATGTCAGTCCCCTCTGATCATCTAACCTTCTCCAGATCTCCTGTCCCTCTTCTTCACATTGTAAACATCTTCCTCTATTGCCCCAAATCTGCTCTTGCTGCTGGCAACATCTCCGATGCCATGGAGGCATTGAATCTGCTGCTGCCTCTCTCACCCGGGAACCTCCAGTTCCCTCTCCCTCCAGGATCCTTCCCAAGAAAAACCGAAATGAAAAGCCAGACCCCAATCTGCTCTGCTACACCTTCCTTTTGCCTGTCACACCCACAGTGGCCACAGTGCTATGAAGCGCAGTGGTCCCAAAGGCACGGACCAACGCAAGGTTCTCCTCCTATGGCAAGCAGTGGAGGCACGCGCTTGGTGCAAACGTTACAGACCTGCCACCTCCAGGCTGTGCCCAAAGCGCCAGTGATGGCCAGCGGGGAGCAGGGCAGGCTGGACAGCCCCCGGGTGCAGGGCAGGCTCGGCTGGTGCTGGGCTCGGGTACAAACAAAAAGGTTCAAAAAGTGAGAAGTGCGAGTGGGAAGGGCGGGAAAGAGCAGCCAGACATTCATGGCTCCTAGGAAACACCTGGCAGTACCAAGGGCTCCTGTGCCTGAGCTGACTTTCCTTCTCCCTCTGGTACACACTGCTCGCGATGGTGACACAAGAACCCTCAGCACAGCACGGCATGAAAAGGGAAGGCACAGCATGGCAAGACAAGGCAAGACAAGGCAAGACAAGGCACAACACGGCATGAAAAGGCAGCATTTGCCTTATGTGGTACAGCCCTTTCACTCCGCCATAAAGAAGAAACTCCTGTGCCTGTTTTCATTTGCTAGAACTCTCTCTAGTGAGCTGTATTCCTGTTTATAAAGCCTGTGTTAGCCAAAGCAAATCCTGACAAATTTTCTTTTGCGCTATATTGGATGTTGGTTTCTCCTTAATCCATGTAGAATTACTGCGCTGCCATTACCCTTTTCTTTATCCACCTCTTTCCTACTGCATCAGTTTTTAGTGGCTGATTATTACCAATCAGGACCCTCTTCAAAATCCTTCCCATAAAAATGAAATCAGCGCTCAACTTTCCTTAATACCAGAAACTTTCAGAGCTGTTTGCTTTGTTTACAGCACCATCTCCTCATTGAAAACAGCTGTTCCCATGACTTATCCACGCATTGGTGGGCAGAGCATGAGGAAGGATGCGAGGGCAGCATCCTGGCTCGGATGCCCCATAGGCGGGTGATCCACCACCTGCCCAGGGTGCGGTGGGGCTCCCCACACAGCTCCTCACAGCACCAGCACCTTCCCATCCCTGGCTATTGACTTAATAGGCTAATTTCAGAAATAGTGCTGAGGATAATGCCGGCGATCATGGGAGATTTCAGCATTATTCCTCTGAAATATTCCAGGTCATTCAATTTCTTTGTTTAATTTTGCACAGCTTGTGGCGCTTGAAGGAGGTGGGAGCAAAGACCATAGATTCACAGGCAGGCGGTTACCGATGTTCACGGTGGATCAGCCAACTACAGAAACATCTAGGTTTGTGTGTGTCTGTGTCACTATTCACACTCCAGGACAAGTGTCCTGACCAAGAACCCCCATCCAGTCCCCATGGGAGGCCATCCCACAGTAGACCATTCTGTGTTTCATTTTTTTCTAAGAAAAGGAAGTAAAAAAACATGGTTGAAATTAAAGTGAAGCATCTCATTTGCCCACAAATGACATATTTCAACTTTCCATTTTATAGAAAAGAGTTGTGAAGGATTCTTTTTTTTAAAACTTATTACAATTTCCCTTTTTTTTTTTTGCATTGCCAGTGAGGAGAAAAATATGTGATTTGCAGAGCTCTAAAAATAACGAGTTAAAATAGTTTCTGCCTCTCAAAGGAGGCCTCTTAGTCCTATAATTTCTGCAGATTTTGCCTTTCAGGATGGGTATTTTAAAGAATGATATAATGTCATTTCTATAAGTATCGTCTCATAATCTGCTACCACTGTTGGAAATATAAGTTTAGAGACAGCTTGAGCAAAAGAAATACCAGCTCACCCAGCTACATTAAAAAAATAAAATAAAATATTTTAAGAAGAGGAACAGGATGTATATTCCAAAGGTGAGCAAACAGCGCCAAACATTTTTGAGAATATTTCTTTTGATTTCTATCTTTGGCTGCATTTGCAACCCTTTTGTGCTTGTCTACTGCAAACAGTTCAGCAATGACTATTATGGGGATGTTTACTCCTAGAAAGAAGATTTTAGAAAGAACACTCACTTTTGGGCTGGAAGAACGAGTAAACTGTTTCATTCCAGAAATCAATAATACCAAGTGTCCAGTTGGAACAAAGCAGTACTGCTCAAATTGCAGATATTTACCTTCAGCCACCTAAGGTAAAAACAAAAAAACAACAAGGTTATTAAAAATTCAAGTTACTTAAGTAAAAATTAAGAATAATCTGTCTATCTTCCATCTAACCCATCCGATCTATCACATTTATCATTTTTAACTTAATCTAATCGCTTTTGCTCAGAGGGGACCTCCCTGGCCCCCATGGCCAGGACTCACCCTGGGTGCTGGGATGAAGCGGGAGGGGGGTAAGGGGAAAACGGGGAGTGGGGCCTTGCTGTGGGGCCTCGTGAGGGAAACCGCCACTTCCCACTGCGTGGCCAGCAGAGCGGACGTGCTCCTTCGAGATTAGCCGCTGTTTATCAAACAGTGTCCGGGGCCCAATACAGCGGCTGAGAGAGCGGCAAACATTTGTGGGCTGCATGGAAAGAGGAAGGAGGCAAATGCCAGCTGGAGGGGAAAAGGAGGCTAAAAAATTACTATTGTGCTGGGAAATGGAAGAAGCAGCACAGGAAGAAAATGGGGTGAAAAAGCACATTATATTTCAGGTACCATTTGCAATGTTTCAAACAGACTTGGTCACACACCCCCTGGTTGTCCATTCCCATGACTCAAGTCTGAATCTACACAAGAGAGCGGTGGGAGTATTATTTTGGTTTGCAAGCTACCACCAGGCTTACTCTTAACAGAGGGTCTTTCAGGCTTCAAGAGCAGGCAGAATGTAACAGACCAGTCATCTAGAGTGATTTGAGAGCACAAGCACATTGCAAACTGAACACGTTATCCCTGCTTTTGTAATTCAACCTTGTAACAAACAGAAATCTCGCCTCAATTCTGCAAGAATTTGAGGAAAGATTTTGCTTTGGACAGCTGCGCTGCCCTTCCTGGCTTCCTTCTCATGCTCATCATGAGAAGAGCTGATCATGTGAGAAAGATTCAGGCGTTATTGAAGGAAACTGAGCTGGCCCTTGGACCTTAAGTTCACTTGGAAAATGGAAGTTTTGTTCTTGGTAATAGTGAAAACAGATGCAACTAGAGCCAGAATGTCTCCCCCTTTCCACAGAGGAAAAATGGCAGCGAAAGCCAAAAATAAAAGGTTTCTCTTGGTGCCAGCAAGCCTCTGTTCTCTTCTGCAAAACAAACAAGAAAGGACATAATATTTATTCTCTGTGTTCAGGTTGTATTGACTAAGATACAGGTATATATTATGCTCAATGTTTGCCTTGCAAGTGCACAGTGAAATGTGTGGTTTGTACGAGAAGGGAGTTTCTCCCTGACAGGCAGTGCTGGTTTCCAGAGATGGCCGATAGCCCGTTTCCTTCATGAGAGCTGTTACTCTTTAATCCTTGCAATTGCTTTCCTTATCCTACCCAAAAGAAGAATCGCATAGAGAGATGAATCTTTCTCCATGGAGATATAAGACTATTTCCTCATGAGACTGTAAGAAAACTCTTACTGCAGAATGGGTGACCCTAACAAAACATGTCTGCTTTGGGAACAACAGTGAAGAATTTGTCGTTTATAATAGTTTTCCTAATGGAGGGCTCATTCTTTTAGGTCTGTTCCTTAGACAAGAGCTAACTGGAAAACAAACACCTCCTCCCCAGCTTGGGATGCCTCTGAAGCATGCAGATCCAGACAGCTTTCCAGAAGAAGAGGTGCCCCAAATGGCTGCTCTTCAGGGATACCTGAATATATTCATCCTTTAAAGAGGGATTCACACAATGAGACAGGTTGGTTTAGTATAGCAGAGTCTCTCTATATGTATTTCCGAGCAAACAGTTCTTGTGGATTCATCTCGACATCATCGATAGACTTATCTTCATCATCTATATGAGGTCTAAGTATTATGCTTGTTTTATGGCTCACAAACTTGGGTTAGTCATTGATCTCTGGCTCTGTGTAGAAAAAACTAGGATTTTCTGGCTCCTACTCTAGCTCCTACTCTAGCCTTCACTAAAGCAGATTTCCCACTATAAATTCAAGTGATCCGTCATCTGAATTCTTACTTAAGCCCTTTTACTTCCTTCTTACCCTTTAAGTCATAACTACCTAAGCTAGAAGTAAATGACAAAAAATATTGGTAGTTTCTGAAAGAGCACTAAAAGACACCCCCCCCCCCAATAGTTTCTTTAAAACAAAAAACCACTCAATCTTGCTTGAGACTCAGAGGTACATTTAACTTAGAACACAACAGCATGAAGTGGAGGAGCAATACAACTGTGCATTTGGCAGTGCACCACTGTAATAATTTCCAGGGTAAATGGACTGGCAATTTTAGCCACATGGATAATATCAAGGCCGAGATGGCTAAATTCAGCTTGGCCTGCATCTGACTAAAGAAATTTGTTATACGTAAACAGACACAAAGATGCACGTTATTCCTGACTCCACCCATGGCATATGCTAGCCTCCATCCTTTGGGTTATCAAGGCTAATTGTGAGCCACCAAAAACATTGCAACACAGCAGGGTATTTATTTCTATAGTGCTATCTTATGAACTGTGATTTATTTTACTAAAGAAGAACCAACAAAAAACTTTAGGAAGGAAAACAAAGTCATAAAGTTGTCTAAACAAATCAAGCTAATTTCCCTACTCATGCCTAATCTTTCTTTGCACGGTGATCATTACTAACTTTGTCCCTTGCTGGCCATCCAACAGGGTCTTTTCAGCCTCGTTGTCTTCTTATGTATAAGCCAGGAGAAGGTGGGAACACCCAGAGAACATTATAATCTTGCAAAGCCTGTAACATCAGTGTAATGGCCCTACCCACAGCAAAGCAGACCTTATTTCCAGATGCATCCTTGGGCAACTGCACTACCACAGGAATCTCTCATACCCCCGATTTTTCGTTGGGCTTATACAAGAACCGTTGCCTCCAGCAGTATACCGGTTTGGTCCTTGCACATGAGGTAATGTGAGCAAGGGCTGTGCCCCTCTGAGATAACACAAGGATGGTGGGTCCCCAGACTCACTGGTAACGAGGTTTAAGTTTGTCTCACTTATTAAAAACACCCTTTAAAATCTCCTCTTTACAAGAGAATACCATTAAAACACTGATGCATATCAAGAGGAGTGCTAGTCCAGAGGGAAATTCAGTGCTTCCATGCTCTCTGGGAGAAGGCAGCTTCCTTAGCATCCCTATCTTGCTGCATGTAAAACGTACCCCAAAGGAAGCACAATGGGCATGCCCTTCTGCCGCTAGCTAGCGAAAACACACGGAAATGCCACGGTCCCACCACTCACCACCAACGCATGTCCTATCGAATTTAACAGGCCATTACCATCTTCCTACTGGCTCCTTCAGTTCCCAGGGGAACCTACCAGTGACTCACAGGGCATTTCCAGTCAGTCTGTGGAAAGTCTCTCTCAATGGTTTTGTAATTCCAGAGACTTTTAAAGCAATTTCTCCAAAGCCCTAATACATTCCTTTACCATCCACTGCTTTGATTGTGAGCACATTGTGTAGGTCTTCTCCACAAAGCCTAGCAGGCAAGGGTTGTGCTCCTAGCACCACCACCAGCAATACTGACTGCATCCTCGACCAACGTTTTAAACTCTTTGCATACGCTTGTTATTTGCAGGGTCTGATGTGAACGGACCTGGCTGGTGGCGATAGCTAGCACTTTTTCTTTGACAAGGTCCATATTAGCAGACCAAAATACTGGTTTTCAATATCTTAAAATATGTATTTTTAGAGTAAATAGGGGGCACTGGTCCAAACCTTCTGTAGTCAATGAAAGGAGGCACATTTGAAAGATGAATTTAGCACCATGACCTTGAATTTCTCTCTATACACAGAGGAAAAATTGTGAATCTGTCACATAATGTCTTTTAACTTCTATGTCTCATATTAGTTTTCTATGGTATTGCCATATACATCTACATAAAAATAATACAACACTATATATATGTATATATATATGGAATCCACAAAGGCATCCCAAACACTCTTGAGTCATTTCCATGTTCCCATACGCAGAGCAGGAATTTCAGTGCGCTCTCAGTGCAATCCGCAACAGCCTGTATCATAATCTATTTTTTGTTGGTAGTCTTCTAAAATCTCAATCTGCATTCATAAAAGCAAGCAACTACAGACTGTCGCTTATGCCTTGCAGTGGAATGAAAACCTAGACTGGTCAGAAGCAACACTTTACCTGGCATTGAGGTGGTCTCAGGCCAAGGGTATATACAAAAGGCCACAGAAAAACACTCCATTTGATCACATAAGCAGTGCTTTTTCTGAAATTGCAGGTAAGAAGCAGCGGAAATTTGGTCTCTGATTACCAGCAGTCCAGGCTGAACACACACCAAAAAAGACTGAAGAAAGCATTTTGGTAGAGAGACTGCAACACCACGAGAGACATTTGCCCATTCACAATTTTGATTTTTTAGGACACTCCTGACAATGTTTGGCTGTTTGGTTTTCCACTAGGAAGCACGGAAAAGTGGAGACCTCATGTGACTTGAACACCTCTTGTGTTTCAGTTTTTTCCTGTTTCCCTACTCTGCTCTCTGCATCTCTTGGGATTTTGATCCACAGAAATCTTCAGGAAGGTTTATTTTTTCTACCTACAGAAGCTTTACCCAATGATGAAGGACCCATCTAGTGAGTTGACATCATCATGTTTTCATAACCTACTATAGCCTGAATCATCCTGGTCCTCAGCAGGGATTTTCTTGGCTTGATAAAGCTAGTACTTAGATGAATACGCTACCTGTGACAATAAATTCGTTCCTATTTAAGGTTTCTGATTAAGCTTTGGGTAAGTGTCAGAAATAGGTTTTATTATTGTTACTTTCAAATGCAGAGCAAGAACAACATCAAAGATGCCGAAGCATAAAAAGACACTATTGTTCTTCATCTATGCTATAAATCTACACCACCCCTGCTAGGGGCAATGCCTACAGACACCTCTACTTGGATGGCTGGAAACAGTCTCTACTAGGGTATATTTTTAAAATCTTCCAGGACAGTATCTGCTCTAATGAAGATTAGCAAGACTTTTTTATTTCCACGTAAGGTGTACTGTTTATACAGTTTCAGCATATTGGGTCCTCTCTGTCCACATACTCACAGTCCTGGCAACCCTGGCCAAGAAACACTCTCTTTCCCAGAAACGGAGGTTTACGGCTAGCAGCAAAGAGCCATGAAAAAAATAACCCGTGCAAGAGCACAACTCCGAAGTGCCCCACTCCTTTCAACCATCAAAAAAATCTGTTAAAAAATGCAGGGATAGGGCAAACATACGTATCTTAATTCTCTCATTCACCTCTCATTTTATACCCAGCCAGAATTAGCATGCTGCCAGTATCCAAAAGTGCAGACCTTTTTGCTCTTTAAACTCCTAACGTATAGCTCTGGGAAAGGACAGGAACCATAAAAAGCCTTGGCTGGGAGGCAGCTTTTATACTCATGTTCAGGCCTCTAGTAAGTTGTCCCACCAAGTGTAACGAGACCTCCTGCTTAGCCGGGGCTCTTATTTCCATAGCTTGTGCCTGCAGCACTCTTATATTTTATAAGTCATATTAACTCACCTCTTGCACCAGGAGGTTGGGGCAGTGGCACACTGTCTAATAATGGAACATATTTGTTAATACTAATAGACATTTGTAAAACTACCACATGCCCTTAGCCTTCAAGTCAAAGCACAGGATGCTTGCTAGGGTTGTGAAATGTATGATGTAAAACTTGGGATGTTTTGGTTACAACATATCTCATTTATTTTTACTGTCATCACCCTCCCTGGTATATAATACCTGCTGCATGCAGAGTGAAATATTGCAGATGTTTTCAAAATAATTCTGGGCTGGTGGAGAAACCAAAAGGTCTCTTGTGCGTAAGGTCTGGTTATTTTCAATTCAAAACAACTAGGCAACAAAGTTTCTGTGTGCTGGTATTTTAAAAGGCCTGGATTCCTCTGCGCTGACTCATACTTGCACTGCCCACCCAAAAACTTACCTCCCTCAGAACTTTGAGAGAGACTCCAGCCATTTTCATACCTTCAGGATTCAAGAATGAAGAGTAAAAAGATAAAACTAGTTTTAACTATTCATTAGTTTTTGGTACTTCAGATAATTTGTGCGATGGCTTCAGGGGTTTAATTGAATCACTTTTCCCACCTTGTCTTAATTTTAATTATGCAGCAATCATTTTTACCAACCTGTGCAAAGGAGCCATATGAAAATGTGACACATGACAATATACATTTACCTAAGCTCCAGGACTACTCTGACCTACAGGCAATTAGCTACTGCCTCCAGCACTCAAACGACCAATTAAAGAGTTAACAAAATGCCCTCCAAATCACCTACATGTTCAGGTTTTTGGACTGCCATGAACATTATACTTCAACTGATATAATTTTTGACTGACTGATTTACTAAGTCTGCATCGGCTAAAATTCTAGAGCCATGCCTGTAAAACCGAAGGATCGGATTTTATGAGGTGCTTTCATTGTCATTAAAGACGATCCCACCTTAGCCCTTTCCCTAACAAGACGGTCTTGCAGCAGTCATTACAAGATGTGATCCCAGCTTGTCATCAGGGAAAAAATGGCTTGCTAGGTCAATGAGGACTGCACTAAGTTCATCTCAAGGATGTAAGATATCCATCTGAATGGCTACCAGCCAGGAACAAAAAAATCACACAGCTACAAAGGATAGTGGTTTTTCAAGACGTGGCTCCCAAAGTTTTACAGGTAGCCAATTTCAGAAATCCAGAGATTAAATCGGTAGTCACAAGTGGAACCTTTACCTCTGTTCACGATCTACAGTGTACTAGTGAGCATTTCACCGCAGACAACAGATCATTAACACCCAGAAGTGCACAACAGATATGACCCCAAAACAGATAATTTCAAAGAAAAATGTATTCAAATGTGTTCTTGCATGGGAATAAGAGAGATCCAGGACGCTACTAATTATACCAACTGAGGGAGAAGTGAAGGGTGGTAATCTGTCCAGGAAATCCCGAGTTCCAGTCCTGCCTCCAACAATAACTCAAGCTGTGGTTTTGTAATCTCCTTTCCTCCCTTCCTCAGCTGGCAATGGGGGATAACAATATCCCCTGACATATATTATACACGGTGCCACGAGGACTGACATTCTTAAAGTGTTTTGAAAATGAGTGAATTGTCTGGGTGACCCACTAGAGTCTTAAATATTGGGTATTCTATCATAATTTAGAAAAGTTCTGTCTTCTATGAGCAATGTGGTTTCGTGACGGTGCCTCACAGATAGAGGTTGATTTGCAAATCCACCATCACTTCCATGCACGAAAAGCGTAACTCTACAATGAAAAGTGCTTATCTATAAAATTGGTACAGACCTGAGACTTGTCTGCAGATTCCCACCAAAGCTGATGCTGTTTGTCATCATCTGTCCTACGGTCTTAATACTTGGAAGAAAATTTTCTGGGTTGAACAGAAAGAGAAGAGTATTACTGGTTTTCCTTCTCTGGCCACAAAGACCCAAATTTGCCCAGATTGACACAGGCGAAGTCCTGCTGTCTTTGCAGGGCACAGCGGATGCTGCTCTCCTGAATCTGAAAGCACACCAAAAAGCCAGCTCAATCTTTTGGATACCTTTGGAAACTGAAGAGAGAGCTAAACAATCCAGAATGGAATTTCTTTTCCACCCTCTGCACTTTCATTACTAAGACAAGGCCCATAGGGCATGTTGGCCAAACAGCTTCACTACACAAACACGCGGCAAGGTGAAGTGAACGGCATCACAGAGATAAATGAATCAGACAGTCCAGTGACTTAAGGCTACTTGTCTTCTTGCCTACCATGTGGGAAAACAATGTTTGGCCGTAGCAACCTTAGCTCTCCTGTTTTCCAAGTCAGTGGCTGCAGGGAGCATCATGGAGGTGACGCTCTTGGCCTTCAAGGGGTTGAGGAAATCAATATTGGCAACATGAAGGACACTTAATGACGGAGCCCAAAAAATGGTGTTTTATCAGTGGAGGAGACAAGAGGGAAAATAGGTAGTTATAAATGACCAGGTAGGACAAAGAAAAAAAAAAAAACAACAATAAAAAAACCCAACCCATGATCCCCCCGATGCCTTATATTGTTGTCTGTATTTGCTGTACAGTCCACTGAAAGAGTGAAAAAAGCAACTCTTTGACACCCAGAGCTTCTTTGCTTTGAAAAATATGGAGACAAACTTAACAATGAAGAGTCGGGATTCCATAGGGTTGTTTATGTATGGCATACATGCAAATGCATATGATTATGTAGAAGTGTGTCTGTGTGTAATGTAGCATTAAGACCAATTCTTACAGCCTTATGAAATGATATATTAAACATAAAGAGAGAAAGAAAGGAAAAGCAAGCTAGATTTTTTTTCCCCTCTTTTACAAATATGATGCAGTTTACAGAAGCGTGGTCCTTTTTTAGGAAGAATTCTAAATGCATCATTCAAATATTGTTTGAGCTGAATACATGATATACATATCATGAATACATATAATCACAGCACAGTCTTTTGTGGAAGTTCTGAAAATAGCATTGGAAAAAGCTGACCATGAGTTTCCATCTAAGGATTTGCATTTGGTTAACATGTGTGAACCGACTCCATTCATCTCATCCTCAATGGGAACTATCCTGCTGCTCCAAGCGGCCAAGCTGAAAAGTTTGGCCTGAATGACAGGAATCATTTATGTGGGTCTGATGTCAAGGACAGCATCCACAGCCACCAGATGAAACTGTGGGAATGAACTGGGGAACCCCGTTCTGCTGAGAAATCCCTACAGGTTATGTACAGGTATAGCTACTGTATTGGAAAGTGCAGTCAAAAGATGAGGAGCCTTGTGGCAAGTTAAGTTTTAAGTTATCCTAACCTTTTCCCACCAGTTCCCCTTGGCAGGAAAGATTAGGATTGCTGTGAAGGCTCAAACTTCCTTCTCTGCAGGACGTAGCCCAGTGTCTCTCACCTCTCCCACTGCAGAGCATGTGGGGGGAGAAAAAAAAGGAGGGAAAGGGATCAATCATAGAAAAAAGGCCGATTAGGGGGGTGAGCTTCAAAATCTGGGTGTGCAGTGCTGCTGGGAAGCATCGCACTGTAGCGGGAGGTCTGCACTGGGGGTGTCCAGAGGTCAGAGGGGACATCACTGCCCTCTGCTAAACCTGTGGGAACGGGTGAAACTGGAGGATGTGGGAAGGGTGGCAGGGAGGGCTGAGTGCTCTAAGTAGCATGTTTCCTAGGAAACCTTCGACAGCAAATATCACATTAGTCCTGCCTTGTGGCCCAGCTCATGTGATGTCAAGAACAATTTCTCACAACTCAGCTCAGAAGGTTAGCAAGACTTGGTGAAATGTTCACTGATTCTGGCCTGACTTTCCAGCTGAGAAAGAAACAAGACACAGAGGGTGTTAGCATTGTTTCGGAGTTTTGTGACAAATCCCTAACCAAACCTTTTATTACTAATTTTTTTTAAACATTGTGGTAGATTTCCCTCATAGCCTCAC
The DNA here is from genome assembly GCF_028500815.1 of Rissa tridactyla. Lineage (NCBI taxonomy): Eukaryota > Metazoa > Chordata > Aves > Charadriiformes > Laridae > Rissa > Rissa tridactyla. Next base: position 1,806,829 of record NC_071468.1, read on the forward strand.
AGGTTTGCGGAGACTAACCCAATTGCTATGTTCACTGTTAAGGCACTCCATTTAACAAAAGAGACATTCCAGAAGTGAAAATATAGAGGAAGAATGGAAAAGCAAGCAATCTCACGGGAAGTCTTAGAACAGTTGTATCACTGTTTAGCTTGTGCGCTGATGAAAAAAGCTCAGTCATAGACTTCTGGCATAACAAAACTCCATTTACAACTATCCTTCCTAATTTCTGTCAGCCGCAGCCTGAAAATATCCATAGCCTCGCAGATTTACAAAAAAAAAGACATAAGCTCTCACAGCAACACTCAGCTACAAGATACACCTGAGCCTCCAAGATGGTTCCCACCAGCTCCCTGGGCTGGGCCTGAGCGCAGGGATGCCACGTTTTTGCTTCTCAAGGCTGCACAACATTCTACGGCTGAATACTTGGGGGGCTATACGGTACGACAGACCTACCCACAATGTACCTGTTGTGCACAGCTTATGGTTTTTTTCCCTGAATTCTTGCAAACTGGCCCCGCTGCAAGGCCACCACACTGTATATAATGGAAAAGTCCCACGCTGCTGCCCTTTCTGCTGGCTTCATATTCGTGACTTCAGTGGAGTTTAACTTCTAATTGTTTAAGAGAAAAGAGACTAGAACTGAAAAATCTTCCTCTTGTGACACACTTCATCTCATACTTAGTGAAATATAAAGACCTTCTTAATAGAAAGTAATATATTTAAACAAATTAAAAATAGCCCCACTAATTTCTTTTTAATCATAAGCTAACTTAGGTGTGTGACCTCTTTATTTCCTTTTGCTGTTTCTCATCTTTAGTGATTTGCGCTCTCACATCTAGGGTTTTTTTCCTCTTTTTTTTTTTTTTTTTTTCCTTCTCCTTCCCAGGGAAATGAGAGATGAATACAAAAAAGAACAAGGCTGCTTGAGGTACCTGAGAAACACCAGCATAGAAATGGGCCCATTGCTTCCTTTCATCCCATTTTAGATACAGAAGGCCTGATGGATCAGCTTTTCCTTCAGGAAAGCCAGGATTAAAGGGGTCAGGTCAGCAGTGTGAGAATGCCTTTAAGAACAGTGTGGGAACACAAGATTTCCTTATTAGCACGTTAATGTACTGAACCTGAAGCTCATTTAAACAAGATGGGGACAGTTGACTTCCTCCTCCCTCCTCAGCCCAAGTCCGCTGTGTCCGCAGAGCTGTTTGATCCGCCAAGGGACAAATCTCCGAAGCCGCCTGTCACTGGAAATCTCATAAAACAGAACAAGTACAACATTAGGATTTACTGACCACTGTAAAGATCTCTCTTAAGATTCAAAAGCAGGGGTTTTACAGAGGGGGACGCATGACAGCAAAGGCTCCGGCTGAGATTACAGAAGGCGACGATACACCGGAGCGTTGAGGGGAAGCGAGTCCCCTTCCCCCGCGAGCGTCTTTGCAGGCAGACAGCCGTCGCTCGGGGACACGGCGCCTGTCCCCCGCTCCCACCGCCGGCTCTGTCCCCAGCTCACCCGCGCTCTCCTCCCGGCCCCGCCGCCGCTGCCCGTCCCCGGGCCTTCCACCGCCTCCTCGGGCCGCGGGCGGCTCCGCGGAGAGCTGGAGGCTGAGGGGAGGCGGGGGCTGCCCCGCCCGGCACGGCCGGTTCCGGCCGGTTCCAGCCGGTTCCGGGCGGTTCTGGCGGCCCCAGCCCAGTGCACGGCCCGGCCCCTCTGAGCAAGCGGGCTGAACAACGGACCTTTAGTAAATAATTCTAAAAAAATAACAACATTATTATTATTATTATTAACAATCATTTTGTAATTAACATGGAAAACATTTCTCTACCCCAGCTGTAAAATCCGGTACTCTAATCTTTCCCCGTTGACAAAAACATGCTGCTTTTTTCTGAATCCCCCGTTCCAGGCCGGGCTGGCCGCCCTCACGCGGGTGTCACCGTAGGCCCTGTCTCCCGGGCGTGTAAACGTTCTGCGGCCTTGGCCGCGGGGATGAAAGGGCCGCGCGCACCCACCTGACACACCGGCGGCTCCGGAGCAGTCAAAGGGAGAAAGAAGGCTCTTCCTACATCAAGGTCTTCGGGTGGGCTTGTTTTCTTCATACCGGCATCCTTTCTGTTGTGGTTTGTTTTTTTTTTTAAAGTTAATTACATCCCAGAGCAGTAAACAGATCTTGTAACACTTACAGTGATTGCTTCTCGTACATTAAGACCTGAACAAACAAAGGTTTAAACTCTGGTGATGCATAAATAGCCGTATTGCGTTTACCTGCGACACCAGGATAAACATGCCCTCTTTCTTCTCAGCTCCCTACAATAAAAACTAATTCCTTATCCATGGGAGCTGCGGACGAAACCTCTAGGGTCCCTACCAGCACATTTTCACCTGCTAAAGGACTGGGACGAAAACGCAAAGAGCCAGATTAATACCAACGCAGACCTAAATAATATCTCAGTATCTTATAGATAAATGATTCGGAAAGAAGTATCTGTTCTTATCGGGAGGAAAGATCTATAACTCACTCTTAGCCTTTCATCACTAGGAGGAAATATACTGCGACTTACGCCAATCCATTACCTGCTCTTATTTTCCTCCATAGGTGTATTTAGCTCTCTGGCTCACTCTTTATCAATCCAGGCACCCGCGATCACCCAAGCGCAAAGTTCATGTGGGGCCCAAGCCAGCCCTCCCGTTTGGGTGGGAGTCTCTGCTCTTCCCTGACCCACGGGAATCAGAAGCGCACAGCTTGTTTTCGTCCTCTAAACTGCATTTTTGCCTGCCCACGGCTGAAATCCCATCCTCACGCGATGTCATTTCGTCGCGATGGGACGCTGTGCGGTTAAAATGTGCACGGCATCGCTCCTGGCACTGCAAATCTCATCAGGAGGGGCTGGAGCAGAGCTTTTCCCCAAGTCCGTGCACATCCCAGCCTGGAGTTTTAGATCAGGCATATTCTGAATTCCAGTGTGTTAAAGCTACCGGCTTATGCACCCATCTCCCCTCCAGCTCCCAGAGAGGATCTAGGGCCGCTTCCAGCCGTTGCCTCAATGGTTTCCAATCTCAAATCGGGATTAAGCTTCACAGGTACGTTTCCCGCTTCCCAGTCCACGAGGGCAGTAACCCTACCACTAGGCATTTCTTCTGCAGCCACCGCACCTCCTTCCCAGAAGTCCCTCTTGTATACATACGCCTGCCTGGTGAAACCCGAATCTCTAGGATTTTGCCGTAAGATCAAATTTCAGCATTGATAGTCATTCATTCACTCATTCATTCATGGAAAAAGATACACGGACTTCATCCTGCCCAAGTATGAAAGCTATTTTTTTCCGAGGCGTATTGCATGCCGCAGCCAGCAACTGGCTGCCCCGTTTGGGACATGTGTCCCTTGTAGAAGATTCCCCTATTACATCAGCTCAGACATCAGCTTGCAAGAGAGCTTCCAAGTGGGAAAGCATATGATTTTTACTTTGGCACTGTGATACTACTCCTAATAAAAAGAGTAAGCATTTTCTGCTCCAGTCTGGGAAGAGTTTGCCAAAAGTCAGGATTTCCTATAAAAATAGCTGCATGTCCACATCGGTTAGTTTCTCTCGGAAACTTTAAAAAAAAATATATATATATTTTGATAGCTTTACCCTACACTGCCCAGCCACATTAAGCCACAGTAAACTACATTCTTATGGTTGTCATAACATTTCGCTCTGTGTTGCTTGTGACGCGAATAATCTATTAAGATATATAAGGTGCAAAATGCTGCCTTTACGTCTGCGAGTTCCTGCAATCTGCTGTAACAACCCAGCGCAATTACTGCCGGAGTGGTGCAGGAGCGACTCCCTGCCACTGCCGCAGCCGACCAGAGGGTCCGGGCCAACGACTCCGGGCAGGCTCGGCCACAGCCGCCAGGGCTGCGGGGACCAGCCTTCCTCCCGCTGCACTCCCCCTCCTCCTCCCCGAGCCCAGCCTGTCATCAATCTTACTAAAATGACAGCAGACAGATGTTAGCCTTTGCAAAGATCAAATGAAATCTATGGCTTTAGGGCTGTTCACCAAGGAGCGGAGTCGTCTGCACCAGACACGGGCACCAGCAGTCACCTCCTCTGCATCAACCCGCCTCGGATCAGCTTGGCAGCCATCACACTCATCTCTCCACAGGCAACCCGAGTCCTGAAATACATTTTGACAAACTTCAATGTTTTAGCCTCTCCATAGAGTTGGTGGGTTGTTTGGGGTTTTTTTTTTTTTATAGTAAGATTGCTCATTCCAGACTTTTTTGGGTGAGAGTTTTGAGCGCGTTTGGGGCGATGTTGGGAGGGGGCTTGTGTCTGCAGCCACACGGAGCAGCAGCTCAGGGGTGCAGGGGATGGGGGTTCACGCGGGTTTAGTATGCTTGCTCCTTACACGGTCGGTAACCTGAACGCTGCTAACGAAGGGGAAGGCAGAGGAGGAGGAAAGAAAAAAAAAAAAGATTACTCCATGGCATAAATATGCTGTATGTGCCCTTGTCTCATGCAATTTCTTTACATCGATGTGCAGGAATATTTATCCCCAGTAGAAATGTTTAACTAATCTGGTAAATGTCAAGCCATATGGTGTACATTGTAAGGATTTCATCAGGCCTTTTTAACTCTTTGTGAAAGTCTCAAAGTCTCTCCCTCTCTTTCTCTATGCTTCCCCCCTCCTTTTATTTTTTTCTTTTTTTTTTTCTGTTCCCTTTGTTGCTGCCCCGGCAGAGCCTATGAGGAAGGAGATAGTATGTGTAGTGTTATTAATGTCAGTTAGATCAGGGATGTGATGTTCACAGTTTATAATAACAAGCAATATTAGCCAGAAGTGCAACTCGTGAGGCACCTTTATGCCGTGTGAGGAGACGCGCTGAACGTAATTTTTATCAGCAGCAACCTGCAGAAGAAGATCACTAATACTTCTTCTAAAACAAACTTTTAAAACACCCCAACAATGCACAAAATTCCCAGGGGCTCCCTCATCTCTTATCACTTCCTTTGAATAATCAAGTCTTTACAACAAATAAACTGCAGTTCTTCAGCACTTTCAACTAAAGGAAATGTTTCTGTACTGTAACTACGTAGTGTATCTCCCAGAAAGACAGACTGCAATTTACAATAAGCAATATCAAAAAAGAATAAACCATTATGCTCGTGCCAGTCCTTATTCATGGTTTTATAACAAGACATATCTGTTTTCTTCCTATAAATCTTGACTCTATTTTTAGCGTTTGCAAATAATGACTCCAGTCTTTGGCTGCCTGCCACTTCTGTGAAAAACTAGAATAGCCACAGTGCAAGACCACAATATTTTTAAAAAAAAACACAACAAAACAAAACAAACAAAAAAAAAGGGGGGGGAGGAAAGAGGGATCTTGTTGAACTCTGTGTATTCCCTACCAGGACACACCCGTTTGAGATAGTGAGAAGTGATGCAAACGGGCAGAATGTGTCAGAGGAAGCAGGAGCAGGCTGGAAATTTGGCTGAACTTCCCGCACCTATTTCGGAATCCTTTTACCTAAACCAAATTGCAATGGCCTGTACCTTCGTGTGCCCTTTGCTGCGTCACCAGCGGGCGCTGGCACCCATCGAGCCATGCACAAGCCTGGACTTCTCTGCTGGGCACCGCTCCTGCCTTTTCATCTTAGTGGCCACCGAACCCGCTTCTAGCATCTGTCGATGGAGACAGCCTCTGAGGGCAGAGGATTATAGAGCGTTTCTTGCTATAGTACAGCCCAGGAATAAAAAAAAAACCCTCCAGGAGAAACCACCACCTTCAGCCGTAGCCTCCGGACGTTTCAGAGCGGTGGAAGGCTAGGGAGGGGGAGCTGCAGGTCAAGGAAAGGATAAGATCTGGGTGGCTGGGAATGGGGAGGGAGAAAGAGGAATGTAGTGAAGGAGGTAGAGAAGGAAAAGCAGGGAAATGACAGCATTCAGATAAATTTAGCTCTGAATCCAAACTTTGGGGGAAGGGACACGTTTCCTGCCCCAAACCTCTGAACTTTCTGAGATTCTCCCGTATCGCGAGTGATTTACCTGTAAAGAGAACTGAAAGGGGGGAAAAAGAGGGAGAAAATTGAAATAAACAATTCTCTGCTGTTTAAACAATCTTTCCATCCTACTCCCCCAGGGTCAAATGTTCAGGCACAAGGACACAAACAAAAAAAGAAAGAAAGAAAGGAAAATCACTTTAAAAAGAGGATCTTTACACAAATGCATTAGCCCCAGTTTTCATCAGTGTAACAACAGTATATCAACTGTTAACACAAAGTGCCTTCCCCACGTACCTGCCAGTTCCCTAACTCCAAAATATTTATTGGTACATTATACTTAACATTTTGTCATTATTAAGGGCATTGGTGAGTAATAGTATGACGGCTACCAGTGTAGTTATCTGAGCTTTGTCACGTGCAAGCATTTTGGAAAAAAAGAGAGAGAGGCAAGGCTAAGTTGTAAACACACCAAAAAAAGGAACAAGACGACAAACATTAATAATTAATCAGAAGCACTAGTCCAAGACGTATACTGTGAAAGCTATGAGATAAATGTATCTATTAGCCATGTGTGTACACATATATATATATTTTTAATCTCTCACACTAGTGTGTTTCTAATAACAGCATTATCTGGCCGCATAGACAGCTTATGCCTGAGCAGCCTCTCGATATTCAGGAAGTTGTTGACAAAGACTTCTGCAATAGCCTGTGTGATTTTGTGTTATTTCCTTTAATTGAACCAATAAGACCTGCACTCCTGCACTCCTGACCTTTGCTCAGAAGGCTAATTTGAGATTAGGGCAGTCTGAAAGTAAGGAATAGGGAGTGTATTTTTAAAGCACAGAAACATTTCTGTAGTAATAGAAGATTAAGACCAATTTCAGTACTAGGATCCTTTCAGCCCCAAACCACCCTGCTCTTAAAGGGATATTCGGAAGCACTTTGGTGAGACAATACAGTATCTTAATTTCAGAAAAGTTAAATCACTCAGCTTTGTCTTTGTGCTGAGTGTTTTAGGGCTTGTAATAAAGATGATGCCCATGACTTTGAGTCCTCGGTGTCTTTACAGTCACCCAGTAGGACATTCAGAAGTCCCTTAGGAAAACTTTCACAAGAGCATAAAATATGTCATGCCAGATAAATGATTCTTTATGGTTCTTACATTATTCTGGTCTAATACTGAAGGTTGCGATACTTAAGCCATGTGTAGTAGCCAGGGAATGAATGAGCCGGGCCCCTCAGTGGGAGAAGGAGACCCCAAGTGATTTGGGGGAAGATAGGAGAACAAATGTTTTGATTACAGCTGTGAACCTTATGCCAACATAGTAGAGAGATCCTGCTGCACAACGCTGTGCCAAAATACAGAGGAATGACTAAGGCCCAAATGAAAAATGGGACCAAACTGCGGGGGGGTGGTGGGGGGTGTGTTTTTAATATGTGTGGATTTAGTCCATGTGTTCTTAGGCACAGTGATAAGCAAATAGAGAAGCTCTCTGAGGGGCTGACCACGACCCAGGATCCAGCGCCTGCTCCTGCTTCTGCTCTTGCCTCCACAGCTCTGTGGCTGCAGGAGAGCCCGGGTGTGCGTGCCTTCAGCCTCACCAGGCTACGTGTGAGCCAGCCTCCATTTAAAAGAAAACCTGGAAAAGCTGATACGGAGTTTTCTTCTCGGGCTTCCCTTTCCCCAGGCACTCTGTAAAGCTCCAGCTTACATTTTCTTATGCAGGGGCCGGAGGTGCAGAGATGTGCTTTTCGCTGGGAACAAGAGGCAGGAACGAGCTGCTGTGCTGCATCTGTACCCCCTACCATGTAAAGAGGGGAGAGGATGAAAAGAAGGGGCTGGAGACCAGTTAACTTAACCGCACTGCCCTTCTGCAGCGCTGTATACTGAAAACTCAAATTCCGAGCCAGAATAATGTTTCCCTCAGCTGCAATGTTCGAATAGGGCTGATCGTGCTGTCCTATACAAGGACATTCACGAAGTCAGGAGGAATACTTCAAGCAGCGTGGCTGCAGGTAAAAGACCCAGCAGTTGCTGCCGCAACGTGGATTTAAAGGCCGTTCCCTCTATTTACACATGTAGATATTGTAATGCTGCTATGCAAACAGTCCTTTGTGGACTTTTGCTTGTGGATTTTATTATAACACGTTCCCGACTATGAATGGCACCTTTCCTCTGCAATTATCTGCTGTTGTGCCCTTTGTGCTTTACCTTCTGACTCTCTCCTGGTTTTGTTACTTTTCTTGCTGGCAGGATTTGAAAAGTAGGAAGTGAACTTTCCCTTCTCTTCTCTAAGTGATGCTCACGGCATGTGAGCTGCAGTTGCGTTGTATTCCCTGAACTTTGCAGCCACTGGAAACACGAACAGTATGTCAACTTGTTCCTGTCTTTGCAAGAGAATTCAAGGTCAAGCTGACCAGTGAACTCTCGTATTTAAGCAGAGTAAGTCAATGCTCATCTACAGCACCGACACTGCCTCTAGGAAAGCTGTTAACCCTGTGCTGGGCCTCCAGACAGCGCAGACCATGTCATGGCTTTTTAAGCGGCTTGCTGCTGCTGTCAATACGAGCTGGACACACTGCATATGTCTACCGGGCCTAAACAAGTGTCCCTTCTTTGGATGTGCGCTGTGTGCACGGGAGGCCCTCAAGGGGTTAATACATGCCATTCCTGAGTTCAGTGAAGGGACAGGGAGAGCCGAACAGCGGGAATTTCAGGATGTTAATAGCCTCTTCTCTTCCGATTGGCCCAGAACGAATGCAGGGTACAGTAAATTGTCCTTGTCAGCTTAGCTCACATGATGATATGCTTTATTTCTAGACATGCCTTGAATCTGTCCCTTGAATTTATGTTCAGAAAATAAACACTTCCAGACGGCAATAAAGCATTCAGTTGTAGCTGGCTGTTGCACAGTCTCAAGCCAACCGAAGCCATTTGCTTTAGAGTTTCTAGAGCTTGCAAAGCTTTGGCTCCGTGCTTGTGCTTCCTTCAGTTCCTGCCCCTGTTAGCAAGTGCCCCCCCCTTGGACCTGGGGGGATGTCCCAACTTACTTAGGCAAGCTCCATGGAGTTTCACTCGGTTTCCATGCGGGAACCATCCTGAAAGCTGACATCAGGCCACCTCGTGCCCGCAGACCGCCCCTCCCGTCTGTTCTAGCAGGCAACACTGAGAGAAAAGAAAAGAAATAATGTAATGGCAGCAAGTTGCAAAATAAAGATATCAATGATTCAGGATATGAATTTCCTACCATAAAAAAAAAAAAAATTAAACAGCTGTTACATTTTTGTCTGATGTGGCTAAGGAAACAACTGGTGGCTGGCTGATTTACTGATTAGGAAGGTTGTATGCAATAATCTCCAGGTGTTACTGATAAACGCCCAAATAGAGCTGCAGTGTTTGTTTGCAACCAGTAATTTTACGGCTATCCTTTCTCTCCTCAGTTCCCCTCAATAACACCAGTTTATAACTGCATAGTTACGGTATAGGGGAGTTTGGCAAAAATCAATGGTAAATGCGCATAGGAGACAACAAAAGAGCAATACAAATAGAAAAAGCCTCGTTACAGCTTTAGTTTATTAGAGGTGTATGGATATTAAAGTGCTTTCTTCTAACCCAAAGGCACTAGAAGTAGAAATATTGAGTTATACCCACCACGTATAGGGTTGGGCAGCCGGCACCCCAGTATTACACCTGGAACACGCCTGAGGAGCCCCGCGCATAGGTGGTTTTCATTTTTCTCCCATTTGACATAACACAAAATTCCTGTTCGAGTCCATTCCTACTCAAAAAAGCACCCACACAGGAACCCACACGAGGCCAGAAGCAGCCTTTCTGTCACCTGAATGTGTCTGATAGCAAAGCCATTTGATAAGAAGTCTGGAGAACAGCAGGGGTACCGTTCTGTTCTAGATTATAAACTCATTAGGAGATAAGGGTGCAAAAATAGGAATATGCCAGGTATCAGATGGAGCTGGAGTAAATTCCCACGGCTTGTTCGCTGGTGAGAATGGCTGCCTGCTACAGTGCCAGCCTGGCCAAAACAGGGGGTGACCACAGTGGTGGTGGATCTCCCATCCCACGGCTGGGGAACCGGGTCGGGGGGGCACAGCCAACAGACCTAACACAGGGGACCAGCAGAGAGGCTGGTGGCGGGGGACATTCACCGCGCCAGTTTCCAGGCAAGACACGCACCAGAAAGCATCCAAACAGGGGAGGTAAATTCCTGCTGAACCATTTCTCTCCTTTCTCCCCCAGCACCAGGCCAGATGCCTTCCATGCAGCAGGGATGCGGAAAACGTTCTCATGGCTGGTTCGGCAAGGGTGTTCAAAAGCTTTTACGATTCCATAGGAAGCCAAAGGGCAATTATGCTTAACACCCGCCACCCCCCTTCCCTTTCTCTGGCTATCTTGCTTGCTTCTGTTTCTCATTCGCTCTCATTCCCATCCTTCCTTTCCTCTTCTCTTCCCTTGATCCCATTCAGGGACTCCAAAGGACTAATTCAGCACAGCACTGGCAGAGATAAGTTAAAACAATGAACAGATTTGCAATTAGGGAGACTTTTAAGGATTGGGAATTGTGCATGTTTTACAGTCATCTCTTGCCTGCGATGGGGACTTTCTCTTCGGTAGATACAGCTCCTTCCTTAGCTGCCACGGCCCCACCCTCCTGCATCAAGTGAAATTCCACATTCACGCTAAAGTGCTGCCGTATTTCAAACATATCCCATTGAAAAAAAAAAAAAGTTAAAAATGTACGCTGTGCTTTGTCCAGGGCTGATTATCAATGGTGTACATGCCTTTAAAATCCTTTGTTAATGAGGTATCCTTATTACCATAATCAAACACGCTTAGAAACTTGTCACAGATAAGCAAAATTCTTTACATTCTTTGCTCTGCACTTTCTTTTGGCATCTCTTCCCCATCCCCCTCAGTGACTGCTTAGCTCCTGAAGGTTAGGGACCGGTAGTGCTGGAAATTAAAGTCCTCTGTTTACTCACAGAAGGGAAGAAACAGTCAAAGCTTCCTTACTCTGCTGCAGAAATGACCTGAAGAGTGACCTGAAGAGACCACCCTCCTGAGAGAGGAGAGGTCACCGAGCCTCCGCGCAGGATCTGCTCAGGGCATCCTCTGCAGAGAGAGGGAGGGAGAGATTGCAAATCATCCAAACTGTGCCAAATTATGTGTGAAGGTTTTGTAATGCAGACTACTGTCCACCAGGGATTAAATTAAGAACATCAAACCCAACACAGAAAGGATTTCATTTTATACTTAAATTCGACTCGCAGTGTTTTATTTAACGCATTTTATCAACCCCCGCGTCCCAAAACATCTCGCCACCAGAAAATACTTAAATAAATTGGGCAATTTGTGCAGAGGGCCGTACAAATTTAGCATGAAAGACTCTTGCTTTTAATTTGTTCATACAAAACATGGACTCAGGCAGCCATTCCCGTCTGTTCCAGAAACCACCTCTTCTCCCTGTGTTTACAGAGTACCTGTCTAAATAGCACAAAAACTTGATTTAAATGTGAGTGGTCTGACATGAATCAAGTGATTGATAATTAGAGCAAAGTTAGAAATAGACTCAGCTCAGTGGGGGAGTTTGCACATCACTACACGTCAGCATCCGCCGCTTCTTATCCCGAGACTGGACCATTTCATCTGAAATTACAAACCACAGCTGCATTTTTCATAAATCTGACCTCTTGTTACAGAAGTACACATCTTATTACTTGGGGTGTTTTTAACCTATGAAAAAAGTTTCTATTTTACTGTAGCCTTTAACATACAGATTTTCTTAAGTTTAGATTTGAGAATGATTCTGAGAAATTATTTTTAAAAAGAGACAACCTGCAAGGGTAGGAATAAAGGACTAAAATCTCTCAGGGAAGGGTATGCGAATTTCACATTTTTAAGTACATGCTGTTTGCCTGGTCCTCTTTGATGGCTACATCAGGGCTATGATAATATATCAGCCACATTCTTAGGGCTCAGTTAACCCTTATGCCACTGAGAAGAATACTTAGCTGCACTGTGGGAAGCATACTTACTCAGAAACTGTATTTATTGCCTTTTTAAAAGCGTGGCAATGGAGGCCAAGGTTGTAGGATCTTGTCCTCATGTTGCCTGGTTGCCTTTCAGGCCTGAAGCTTCCTAAGTCTTTTTGCTTTGGTGATGTTATCACGAGCTTTTCAACTGCCTTTTGAGCTGGTGTGGAAGGAAAAGGGAGAGTTTCTTCCCCTGGGCAACAGGCACCACAATTAAGACCTTGTGAGATTTGTGAATTCCCAACCGCCCATCTCCAACAGCAGCTTTCTCTGAAACCATCCTTTTCCAATCGGAGAACAGCAGGTAATTACTGAATATATCTTCATGTTACTTGTGAGAGTAATATGGTACCACTACCTTACAGCTGGGAAACGGAGGCGTAAGGATTGAATCATTTGCTTACGGTCACACTAAGAACCTGGAGTCAAGCGATGAGTCCCGAGGACCGCTCCAGCTCCGGTACTGCAGAACCACACTGACTTCTCTGCAGTTCCTTCCTCTAAGGAAAAAAACAAAACTCCAAAACCCCACAAGAATGAAACAAAACAAAATCTTGGGCTGGTAGGTAGAAGGACAGCGCAAAGTAAAAAGCCAACGAAAATTCACGTTTCTGAATAGATGAAAACTTGATTACTAAACTGACCAGAATGCTTGGAATCAGAGCCTAAATGTGTGAACAGAATATATTAAGAGAATAGAATATTCCCCATGTATATGTAAATATCTATATGCTTTATATTAAATAATAACATTCCAATTCTGCAACTAGTAGGATTCAGTTAAACTTATTCAGCAAATATGGGTACTCGTTAACACTCTCACTTCGGGGGCTGAGTATCAATAAATGTGTGAAGAACGGCCACTGAAAATGTACGTGTTACTTAAAGTGAAACAACAACTTCTACAACACAATTTTATGCCATTAAAACTCTTGATACTCTTATCATTCTCTGTATTGATTGACTGTGACTGCTCGTGACCTTGTAAGATAGTAAAATCCTGTAATTTTAGATGGTGGGGGACCCGATCCTGTTCTAGAGCTCTGATTTGAGTTCGGCTTTGGCGAAGAACAGCCCAAATGCTCATGCAGGGCTATGTGGATTGGGCTTTATAATCCCACAAAGTACTTGGCCGCAATACTGCCTACGGAAAAGTCAGCGTTTGCCAGGAGTTACCACACAAAGATAGGGATGACTGTAGTATCTCCGAAATTACAGGGATGACTGCAGCATCTCCGACAAGACCGTGTGGGAACTGCAGGTTAATGGTATCTCATAATGGCGATGGCTGTAATGTAGGTTAATGGGATCATCTTTTCTTTTCCCTGGGAGAATTCACAAATTCTTCCATTCATTGACATTATTTTTAGTAGCAAATGAAGGATTTGATTCAGACCTGGAGATGTTTTCACCAGGAGGTTTGTTTTTAGTGAAGATCCTGTTCAACTAACGGAAACCAAAACCGGAATGATTTCTCTGGGGAGTGGGGAGGAAGGCTCACCGTGCACACTGACACCAGCTTGCCCCAGCGTGTTTGGTGCTGCCCGTGTTTCGGGGAGTCCCTCTCTTGGGCTCACGCCACAGTGTGCCCCGATTGCACTCCGGGTGGCAAACACTCTGACGCAGCCCACTGAGCTGAGCCCAAATCCTTTATGCCCTGAAATCCCCCGTGTGGGACATCAGGGAGTTTGTAAAGTACTTTTTGGCTTAAGAGTGAAGTTTATCGCTGATCTGAAGGCAGATCTTCCCAGTCCCTGTCCCTGCTTATTCCTGTGCTGCCCGCTCCGTCCTGCCCTTCAAGCCTCGCTGGCGAGGATGCTGGAGGGCACGGGCTGTTTGTCCGTACGAAAACCAAACTTTGCTGAGTTATCAGAACAAGGCACGCCTGGCTGTCAGCTTATCAGCCAGAGGAGAGAAAAAAATAAAAAATAAAAAAAAGAGAGCGGGAGAGCAGACAGCTCTCCTTTCATTTCTTATGCGCGCTGCCAAAGCCGGAGCTGGGCAGCAGAGAGGGGAGGGGGACTGATGGTCTTGCAGCGGTGAAGCGTCGCCCCCCTCCTAGCGTAGCCCCCAGTGCCGCTTTCCTGTCAGTTTCGCCAGTCGCTGGTGAGTGGTCCAGCCGGCATCCCACACTGCGGCAGGAGCGACCCTCCAAAGGGATCCTGCCTGCCCTTTCCTCCTTTCTCCTTCTCCCCTCACTCACTCTTCCTTTTTCCCCCCGCCGTAGCCCACAGGCTGGCCAGGGTGCCGCGGCCCCAGCACTGGGGACCGTGGCCGGTGGTCTGCCCCTCCAGCAGCCCCGGCGGCCAGCGAGGCTTTGGCGGTGTGTTAATTGCCCGTCGGCCGCCCGCCAGCCCCGTCTCCCATGTCCTGATCGGCGACGTGACCCGCCTGAGCGAGCGAGCGCGCCGGGTCAGGGCTCGCGGGGGCCAAGTTCAAGGGCACAGGCTGGTACAGACGTATAAACAAGGGAATGGTATGTAAGCAATAAAGACATAAAGGTTAGGATCAGGGCTAGCAGTACAATAAACAGCTGTGATAACCCGGTTTGTTTATAGATAAAGAATTTACTGTAAAATCCGCAACGCGCAGGACACATTTGTTAACGCTTTAAGGCACGCATATTTTTAGATTCTCTTTTATTTTTTGTTCTGTGTCCTGAGAAAATGTCTCCAGACATCCTTTTTTTTTTTTTCTACTTTCTTTTAAACCAAGCCCAGGAAAGGCACGCTTATCACATTAGCTAGAAATCTTTCCCTCCTAAAATTCCTCCAAACAAGCCAACACTGTTCCACAGGAGTTTAAAACTGCTGCTACAACAAATTGAGAAAGGCAGATAGCCTGGTCCTTAATACTTACAGCTTCCTATTAAAAACCCCATCTTTCAAGCAAGGAACATCCCTTTACATCCCATTTTTCCTAATTTAGTTTTAATAAAAGTAAGTAGAGTAAGTACAATTTCATTAGGGCTCTTGTAAATTTTGCACAGTGTATGTTTTGCCAACTTTACTTTTAAAATATATTTCAGAGTGTAGCCAAGCGTTTTGCGAAATTACCGCGGTGCTTCTTAACTGTCCTGTGAGGCTCCCATCAGAAGCACAATATATCGTACTGTAACTATTGATCCAAACGGCTACATTTCTAAAGCAGAAAATGATTGTGTAGTGAAAGCAGTGCAGAGGTGCAGTAAAATGCCCTCAAGTATATAAAGACATAAAGATTAAAGTCACCCTGCAGATTCCCTTTAACTCCTCCAAATCCACTGTGTAATGTGTTCTTTTAGGATAAATCAAAAACTTTGTACAAATTAACACGACAGGTGCCAGTGTTCAGAAATAAGATTGCTCCTCACCACCGGGAGGCTCGAAGAAAGTTTACTTTGCTTTAAATACATGCAAAAGCTGTTAATTAAATTTCCAGATGTCAGAAGAACATCTGAATATCTAGAAGGCAAAATTGCACCCCAAAATCTGTCAACCAGAACACATACTCAGGATAAGAAATGGAGACTTCGGTACACAGGCCGCCCTAGAGTGTTAATACCAACAATTTTCAGTTCTGTGGTTAGTCTTCAATAAAGTTTAGATGATCTTAAAAAGAAAATACAGAGGTGGAGTCTGTCGTAGACTCTGTCTCCTCCATAGCACCAAAGTGCCTTCTCTAAACTTCGGAATGCGCTTTTTAATGGCGCAGTAGTTGTTAGTAGCACCTATGTTACATATGGCTTGGACAGAGCGTTTGACGGCAGGACGAGCATAGGTGCCATTGCACTGCTTTCACGGTCATTCTTGGGATACTTTCTGGTACCAGCTGTCCCCAGCACCCTTAACCTTCCCCCAACGACACCCAAAAGTGGGATACGTGTTGGAGATGTCGGGCAGGGCTCCTAACACCCTTGAACAGCACAATCAAGCTCTGACCGTGAGCAGGGCTCTTCACCTCCTCTTTAGCCTAATTAATAAATAATGATAGTATACCAATAAACTGCATAATGTACTGTCTGTTCTGAGCCAGATTCTTCTTTGGCCTGTTTCTGCTTCCACTGTACTCAGTGGATAAACACTCAAGGTGAAATATTTCCCCCAGTCAAGCTGATGGTCGAATTCTCCAGGATTAGAAGGGAACTGGTAGATCCTAAACAGATTAATCTTTAAAGAAGAAAACCTTTCAGTCCCTAGCTCCTGGCTGCTCCTGTACACAAATAAGGTATTTTGCGTCTGTGTGTACTTCAGGAGCTCTGTCACTGAAATAATCAGTTGATCAAAACATCCTTCCAAGTCAAATTCTGGCCCTCTCTAGCTCTGGTCAAAAGACAGATGGATGAAAAGGCATCGCTAATGCAAACCCCTATCACGCCCGGGGCCTTTCCCCTGCACAATTATCCCGCCTGGATTATTCCTCCAGGGCCGCGACTGATTTACACACTACAGGAGTGTATCTCATCTGGGAAACGAGCGCAGCTTTTTAATTATTCTCTGGACCACGGTATCACCCGCAGGGTTTCGGCCGGAGCTGCTGTGCTCGGTGCTGCACATTGCAGGAGGACAGGATGGTGCCCGCCCAAATTGCTTCCCGTCTAGCTCAGAAGTAGAGAGGCAACACAAAGCAACAGCAAAAGGGCTGCACTTCAAATAATAAGTAGTTGTCGTAGCACCCTACCTACCTCGCCATCTTCAAGGGCTCGGAGGAGTCGCTGCCCAAAAGGAGTTGGAAGGCGGAGGCTTGGCGTGGGTGTTGTGGGGAGCTGTACAGTAAAAGCCTGATGGTGCTGGCCAAAATTGTTTCCTGAAAGCATAAATAAAAGAATGGCATTTTGGGAAGGGCTCTGAAAAGGAGGACAAGGCTTTTATGTGAAGTGTGATAGGAAGGAAGCAGTGGACAGAGCCGACAGGAGACAACACAGAGGCTGTGGCAGATGCAGTTCCCCCCGGAGTTGGGCCGGGAAGGGGGTACCCCTCTGCCTGATGGGGTGGAAGTAAATGGGGCAATGCGAAAGCATGGTGTGGGCCATCTGCCTCCAAACACCCTTACACACCAAACCCATCCGTTACAGGTACAACAAATAGCGGTCACAAGGAATTAGTTTAGAACAGGCTTGGACCCTGCAACTGCATCTTCACTACCACCAAGGAAAAAAAAAAAAACCAACAACAAAAAACCCCCTGCAAGGTTAACCACAATTCATTTCCAAAGACCCCAGTCACTACTGGTGCATCTGATCTGTGGAGAAAACCGTTTGAAGTGAGGTAGCATGGCTGGGTCCTTCCCACCTGGGCCACCGGCGCCCCAGCATCTCTGGCCCGAGTCGGACAAGCACAGAGGGTTCAGGCGCACTGGACAAGACGCCTCCAGGCCCGAGCTCCAGCAGCTGCTTTCATCCTGCCCGTCTATCTGAGAAAGACGCTGCTGGAGGGGACCCTCGCTGGCCACAGGAGGCATCATTAGAGCCGTGAGCTGGCCTTCGGACTACTGGTTTTGCACTTGGAAGAAATGAAGAACTGTAAGAAGGAAGAACAAAACCGAATAAATGCCCAGTTCTGGTCGGCTGGGACAGGGAATGTACGGAGGGGTCACACGTCCGTTGGGGGGTCACAATACGTTCCCCTTTTGAAATTGGCGGTCCCAGCTATTACACGACAATTATCTGCGGATTCAGATTTACGAGATTCCTCGCCTGGCCAATAAAACCAGGAGGGAAATATAGAGATGTCCATAAATGACATATTTTCATGCTTTGTGCAGCCCGTCCCTGCAAAGCGCTTTTGAGCAGCTAAGCAATTTACATCTAATAGCAAAGTGTTTTTTAATCAGTCAGATCAATTTGTGAAGAATTGGTACATTAGGTATAGCCATATAGCAGAGATCCTTATAGCAAAGGTTTAGAAGTAATTGCTCCCTGACCCACTGAACACTGTATTACTATAGAAGTTTGTATTCTATTAAGAGTTAATAAGTGACCAAAATCTAGACTAATACACTGTCAGGGTTCATTATCATTACAGGTTCTTGCTATTTTTCCGGTGTCTTTTGCTCTGCCCTTCTTGCTACATATGGAAACCCTATATCAAGATGGTTGTCATGGCAATGAAAAGATTTGCATGTGTCTTATCTATCTATTTAAATACCTTCTTATGGTTTATAACTGCCATAATACATCCCTCCAGCCCTGCTCATTGCTAATTTAGAGCTAGCCCAGTGTGTCTGAGGTCAGCGATACCATCGAAAGCATGTTGTCTAGACAACTCCGATGCTACTGTCCAAGGGGTAATTGTTTTATGCAAATAAAAAAGTACAATGGTGACATGCTCATCCATGACTCGCGCCGTCCGCTTGTGCCGGGGCTGGACCAAGTCTGTAACCACGTGCCCGGCAAAAGCACTTTCTGCTGCACCTGCCAGCCAGGGCCGCACTGCTTTGACGGGCTTTTTTGATTCCGGTCAGGCCTGAAGCTGGTTTGAGACGCGGTTGATACCCTAAGGCGAGATACTGAAAAATCTGTTCCGTGTGCACGCGCGTGTGTGCAGTTTTAGAGAATTGAAGAAAACCTGCCAAAACCACTGCCCTCATCTAAGTTACTCGTGTTTGGAAGGGTGAATGAAGGCTCCCTTTGCGCTCCGTGTCATGGCACGAGCACAGAAGCAGGGTGGGTTTGGTACCAAGGGTCTTTTGGGAAGGTATTACATTTTAAAAACAACTTGGTGAAGATTTCAATGAGTTGGAGTAAAACGACTCACGCTTTCTAGCCCAAACACCAATCTAAGTTCTTCCTTTCTCCATGTCTTTGTACCTCAGATATTCCCATCAAAACGCACTGGACTGAGAGCACTCTTTGAGAAGATCGTGTGGAAGACAAGGAAATATTTTGCACACAGAGCAGAAACCGCTCTTCATCAACAGAGAGCGTAATACCTGCATTACTCGGCTTCCCTCCTTCTTTTATCTTTTTCTCCTTCAGGAGTTCGTGCTTTGCTGCTACGTTCAAAGCACAGCAAAGGTAAATACGGCCATTACTGCATAAATCCACAATGCACACAAGGCATTGTGAAAACACAGAGAGAGGTAACAACAACAACCGCCACCGAGAAAGGCTATCTCTGGAATCCAAAAAACCAGACTCGCCATTCTTCTTTGATCTCCCTGACTCAGGGTCGTGGCTTTTTAGGATGTCCACGGATTCAAAACTACTTTTTCAAGTACTTCAAGATCTGCTAAGGGTTTATTTTCTGGCAAATTGTACGCTGCAGCTATCAGAGATGAATAATAGTATTGGAAATGTTTAATAATTTGGTAATTGACTGATTTGTTACCAGCATTTGAATCGCTTGACCACACTTCCAGATTAGAAATGTATTTTTGCTGAAGATAATTTATATTTGCATTCACAGTCTGAGGAAATGCCACCTATTCCTGCAGCAGTAAATCAGGAACCATTTACCCTGCCAATACACTTAGGCAATGTTTACGTGCAGGACTACGCTCATTGTTTGACTAATCCGTAAGGGGTAGATTTTGTATTGCGTTTCAATAGCTCATCCACTTCAGGCTGTTGTGAACTTTCTAAAGATGTGTTTTCACTTATAATAGCAGATCTTGGAGTGTAGTAATCTGGAATTGAAGTTTCACTGACAGATTTATTCAACTAGCATTTTGCATGAGGCATTACCGCAAACATTATTTTATATGTGTGAGTGCGCGTGTGAGTGTATAAATATATTATACGTATATATATATCTGACAAAAGCTTTGAAAGATAATTTCTGCAATTTAGAAAACGAAGGATTTCAAGTCAAGCGTCAGTTTCCGGGTGTTTTTCATAATGGATTTCACAGCAGATGACCTGACAGCTAATCTCAGGATCTGAATTGCGCTCTGCCGCACATCTCCAAACAAACTGCCCCCAGCCCCTCAAAGGACGGCCCTGCTTTCACATGCCACGGCTGCAAGGCCGCACCGCAAATGTCCAGAGGTCCAGACTGACCTCCTCACCCCCCAGTCTGGGAAACATTCCTCCTCCCGGCAGCTCATTCTTGCCGACAAACAGAGCAGGACCAGCGGGCACTGGCTGAAAAGGGACAAGAGAGGGGCCGTGAATGGAGCGTGTCTGGTACAACAATGCCAGACAATGCCTGTGAACGGGGTTGCAAACCCTGCTCCTGCTGGAGGGGCTGCCAGCAGCCTCCCTGCCCCCGCTCCCCCTCCCTTGAAGGGTCTCTGCTCCCCTTTTGAAAATACACCAGATCCCAAAGCCACACCAAAGGGCTGGACAAAGCCAATAGGTGCTGCGTTTCGCTTGCTGGCAGGGATTCACATATTCATATGTAGAAATCAATATATATCAACATAGAAATCATATATGACTATATGATTCCTCTGGCGCGCCCCCCCTCCCTGCACCACCTGCTCTGTGTGCCATTACAAACGGCGGCAAGGACAAAAGCCAAGCAAAAATTCGAGTGCAGGCGCTGCTCCTGCATTTGGGTGAGGGCAGCAGCACCAGCGCCACTCCGGGACGGGCCGCTGGCCTCCATTTTCGGCCTTTGTGGAAAAGCCAAGACAAGCACGCCACTAATGAGCTGCGGGGTTCAGACCTGGCTTGCTTGCCTTTTTTTTTTAAGTTCTGGTTTTTGGAGGAAAATGAAAAAAAAAAAAAAAAAAAAAAACATGTATCTACACCGTGACGTGCTTCTCCCGTCTAATTCATAGCAAAGGCAATGACTTACTTAGCAGTGAAGATAAGATAAATGCAGAACGCGCTAAGAAGTTTTACAGGTTACAGCTAAGCTCTCATCTCATTTATGCTCCAGCAAATCCAGGGTAACTCTTCTGAAATCAGGGGAGAGAGGTCGAATTTTACTGCTGAAGGTAAGATCAGTATCCAGCCTGGAGTGCCAAACAATTTTAGAAAGTATTTGGGTATAAATATTGCCATTTTTGTCCTATCTGAGAACAGATGAAGTTTCATCAGAAGTATTTAATCAAAATTAAAACGCCTTTTTAATATTTTACTATTTATATATATTTATCAATATTAAAATATATTCAAACCCATATTTTGAATACTTATTACTAGTACTAATTTAGAGTGATCATTACGCCTACAAGGTGAGCCTTCGGTACTGCACTTACCCTCTGGTCCACAGTGGTGCAAAAATGAAACAAAACGAAGAAATTCTGGAGCCACACAGCAAGTACAGTATGAAACCCTCCTCCCAAGAGGCTCTGAGAGCTTCGGAAAGGCCATTCTGGGTATGGAATCAAACACAAGGGAACTACAGGTAGATAACCCACAGTATACTCCTTAGTAATTTGGGACTTCTCATCTTGGGAACCCACCAGTAACTCTATTTCTACATCTGCAAACGCCCTTTGGGATGGGAGTGACTGGGTCAAGGTAGGATGATAGGGATGGCTGAGACCGGGGATCTTACTAATACGCAAAAAATCCTTCAAAGAGCGGGAGCTTTCAGGATCAAAGACGCCCCAGCTGACTGATTTGTCCATCTTTGCTTCTCTGTCTGCAGAACTCTGCATGGGTCTATCTGCAAAATAAAACTTCCTGCCCGTATTTTAGATCGTTTCCCAAAAGCGTATTTTGGATGTGAGCGTCCAGACTGACCTTGCCATTCCTCTATCAGCCGCTAATTTAAGGCAGCTAAAAAAACTGCAGGTGGTCACAGGGCGGGGAGGCACCAGCCCCGTCTGCGAGAGCAGGAGCGACTGCAAGAGCAAGTTTGTTCCTACTTGGGCCAAGCCGTAGAAGGGATCTACTAGATCACGTCCCGGTGTCAACAGGGCCCCCGGAGCCAGCGCAAAAGCCACAGTTTGCTGGGAAAGCAGCCTGACAGCTTTAGGGAAAAAATAAACCACAGAATAGGTAAAATAAAAAAGCACCTTGGGCTGCAAAGCCCAGCACTGGCCCCAGCTGCTTCATGCGAAGCCAACAGACAGGAAAACCCAACGCGACCGGCCACCGGGTGAGTCCCGGCTGCAGGGGGTCCTGGGGGGGCCGGTCCTGCACAGCCCCCTCCCCGGGCACCCGGCCGGGAGCTGCCGTGTCCGGCTGAGCCCTTCTGCCGCGACGTCCCCCGGGAGGGCTGGCGGCTGGGGGGAGAGAAAGCAGACTCCGGGCTGTTTTATCTTCTGCCGGGGGCTGGCCCCAGGAGCAGGAAAGCGTAAAGGTGGTTTAAAAACCACAGCTTTTTTTGTTGTTGTTGTTGTCGGGTTGTGGGGATTTTTTTCCCCTCTCCGAACATCTGGGCCTCTCCCGGAGTGTGCGCTGTGGGCAGAGCTGAGCCCCTGGCCCTGAACCTGCAATGCCCAGAGGAGAGCCAACGCTTCCGCCACTGCGAGCGGATAAAAACACCGGGGAAGGAGGGGGGAGGTGGGAAGTTAAAACAATAAGGAGAAATTTTTATTTAAAATGCATGCCCCTGTCTGTTTAGAACAAAGATTTCTGTTGTACGGAGGGATTTTAAACACCCAACAGGAGTTAAATTCAGTGAGATTTGGATGCACTGGTCTAGGAATATGCCAGTCTGGACAGCAGTAAGGCAGCTCTTCCTCTGGGTTGGGAGACAACATCCCTGTGCAACGGTGACCTCCGGAGCTTTACATCCCAGGGACAAAGCGACCTCCCTCTCCCCTGCTCACCCCGCAAGCTCAGACCCAGCCAGCAGCTGCCGCCAGCCCCGTAGGGCGAGACGCGAGACGGGGACGGAGGGAGGGGAAGAGCCGTCCCCTCCTCCCCAGGCTCGGAACCAGCTAAGTTTTTGTCTCGTTATGCCTTTTAACGCAAGTAAATCCAAATAACTGGGCAGTAATGAATTATAAATGGAACAAAAATGAATATACTATTAATACTACTCCCAGAAGGGGATAAAAGGGATCAGCAGCTTTATCCCATGGTGCAGCTGAGAACTGACAGGCAGGCGCTGGGCTGACATTCAGAGGCCACTCTGTTTTCATAAGGGAAAGAAAAAATCCCTGGCAAAGGCAAGGCGATATTTTAACCGCTCCCGCGGCCCCACGCTCGAGAGCCCCGTCCGCAGCCCCACACGCCGCAGCTCAGCCCAGCAGAGCGTGGCTCCTTCCCCGAACGTAACCGCTTGTAAGAGAGGCACAGTCCTAAAATGGATGCAGAGAGGATGCTCTTGCTTTGCAAGTGGACAAGCTCTCCCCTCCGCTTCTTCGGTGAAATATGCTCATATAAAAGAGGGAGTAAACAAAATTCGGTGCTTAACAATCTCCAGGCCCTTCGGTGCTCCCGCAGACCGACCCCAGGGCGATGGGGAGGAAAAACAAAGCCAAAAGCACAGCCTGCCCCCGCGCTGACCTTCCCGCAGCCAGGTGCTGAGAGGCACCCGGGCCTCCGATAACGCCATGGCGCGGCCAGCGCTGCTGCTCCGCAGGAATGCCAGGAGATAAGGCAGTGTTTTCTGCATTATTTCCTACCAGCAGGTTTGAGAGAGGGGAAGGGGTGCAGCCGCATGGCGAGGGAGCCCCTGCCTCCTCGCTCTCTCTGTAAGGGTAAGGGAATCCTCGGGAATCATCTCCCATTTTTATTTTTAACTCCTCCCATAAGGACCGATCCAGAAAGTTGTTGAGCACCATAGGCCTCTCTAACCCTCCGGCACTGGGGGAAGCAAACTGGACGCACGCTTAAACTCTTTTGTACGCTTTAAAGTGCAGTTGAACTCCATCAAGTGCTGAAATCCGGGAAGCATCAGTGCGAGGTACAGTTTTTCACACGTTCAGTTCTAGGGCCCCTGTGGCCCGCGGTGCCTGCGCAGGGCAGACGGCTCCAGCACATGCTCCTGCGCCCAGCGCGTCCCATCCGTCCCGGTGCTTCCGCCACCACCCCAAGGGCTGATCTGTAACGCAGCAAACAGAAGAAAAAATAAACTTTGCTAATGGTCTGCAGTGGAGTTTCTTTGGTCATCAGTCTCAGTACAAATTGCTACAGGTTTCCAATTTTTTTTTCTAAAGGCGATTCTCTCCCACTTGCCGTAGGACAAGCCTGCAGGAAGTGCCGAGTGAGAACGGCACAGAGCGAGGGAGCTGGGCAAACCGGGAGACAGAGTTTTGCTTTTCTCTCGCCTTCGGCAGTGCCAGTAATGTCTGGTGGTGCCCCACGGAGATTCGGGGGAAGCGCTTGTGCTGCGAGGCTGCGGCGGGGGCTTGGTCCTGCTCCCTTAAAGCCAGCAGGAAGCTTTACGTTGACGTGGCTGGGACCAGGATGGAGACACCAGCATATTCAGTTCAAAACAGGTTAAAAAGTTTGCAAAGCAGTGAGAGGTCATTTTCAAAAGCAACCTGGCTAACTTGGGCAGAAAGGAAGGAGGTGCTTCTTTTTTGAGGGTGTTTAACTGGAAGTACTTGAAAGGGGACAGATTTTCTTCTCGATGGGTGCGTGCTTGGGCTGAAATCAGCCTCTCCAATGCACTTTCTTTGTCTTCTTTGTCTTTGACTTGGCACGATCAATTTTAGCACAAATGAATCACTCCCAGGTTAATCTTTCTCTCCGTTTCCTCCCCCTGCCCCATGGCAGAGCAGGCACGTTCTGCCCGCCAGCACCCCAGGAGACACTCAGATAAATAGCCATATAGGGACTGAAGTTGGATCATCGATAGCATTTCGAGCAAAGAAAGAAAAAAAAAAGAAACCCCCAGCCACGTCAGATGAAGACGATCCAACACTTCCCAGAGCCCTCGGTGACACTAATGCTGTTTACTATTGCGCTTATGTCACTCTTTGCCCTTACCAGGATTAGATCATTTAACAATAACAAATTGCCATTCCTCCACCAACGGTTTGGAAACAGCACCAGCCCGTGCCTTCGCCCCCACGACTCTCAGCCCACGGCTTATCTGACAACCGGCAGGTTATTTCGTGGCTAGCATCAGGCCAGTATAGCGGGAAAGTGTCCGCACAAGGTGAAATGTGGATGCAGGCAGCACCCAACCAAACTAATGCAGGGATACAAGCAGCCAACATAGCTCCTTCCACTGCCCGATGATCAAGAAATACAAAGTTCACCTTCAACGTCTAATGTAAAAATTCAAATAAAACCCCTCTTTATCAGGTGCTGGAAGCTTACCTGCATATATTAGTTTCATGTATGACCTTATCCACTTGAGTCTTTTTTTGATACGGAAAGCAACCCCTGCCCATCCGGATTTGCTCACTTAAGCACGTTCCGCTCAGCGTTTCAGCGTCTGTGCACGGGTGGCTGTGAGCAGCCTCTCCTCCCAGTTGCGGTGCAATAGGGCTGGTGGGCCGGGTGACGATGAGGTTGAGCAGGTGCGCGGTCACATCGCGTGAGCCCAGCTGAAATAAAGTACCTGCCTGCGAGGCTTCTGGGTGGTCTGGCTGCTGAGCTTCCCTGCCCTCCCGGGGACATTCCCACCTGCACGGTGGCAGGACACTGCTCACGCTGCTGCACGGCACGCGGCGACACAAAAGGAAATATTTGGAGCCAGGTGATTAATGGGGTTGGGTTTTAGTCCCTGGCCTCAGAGAGAGCCGAGAGGAGGTGCTCTGCACCCTGAGGCTGGCAGCGGTGACAAACTGTCCTCCGGCTGTGCCCATGACCTGCTGGCCCATGGCCTGTGGCTCCTGCCTGACCTGCTGCCCCCCAGCCCACTTGTCCCGGGATGGCCGGGTACCCCCAGCCATCAGCAGCAGCTCCCCATCCCACAGCCAGGGTACCGCCGTAACCATGGAGACCAGCCCAGTTATGGTCACCATGGAAACGCCCAGAGGTGCTCAGGTTGGTGATGCTCAGGCACTGGGGGGAGCAGCAAGGGGGCCGTCCCCCTGCTGATGGCACAGGGGCAAGAGCGCGACCCTGACCCCGGGAAAACCAACAAAACCCAAGCAGGCATCGCAGCGGAGATACAGAAACACCACACGTCTCTTCCTCCTCTCCCTTGTACGACACAGTCTTCTGCCAAGAGTGGTTAAATTTCCCAAAGAAACACCAAGAAGAGAAGAAAACGTGGCTTTTCCTGACAACACTGAGTGGTACCATAAAACTTTGTCCTGACTGCGCTGTCTGGCTCCAGCTCACCAACAGCACGGGTCCAGTGCTACTGCCTTGCGAGCCTAAGACAGCCCCGAGGTCTGAATAAGCACGTAAAAAGCTTAAAAACTCACTTTCTCCGAAGGATACTATATATTAATTGTCGTCACTGCTGCTCTCAGCCCTGATGTTGTTTTGCGTGAGGAAGCAAACACTCGTTTCTACCGAGTCACCCAGGTTCACGTTAGGATACACGTGTGCCTATGTACTGACGGATTTACTTACTACTTTATTGGATGGGCACCCAGCCCTAATTGTCAGGCTATGTCCGTGTAGGTCATGGAAGAGTGGGTCAAAAATTACTAGAAAGAAAATAATTTCTGGATGACATTTCTATTACAACTTAAAGAAGCCCTCTATACGCTGGGCTCTGTCAGTAGCACAATATGGCATTGCATCTCCGCTGCCCCTGACCACGGGTAGCAGGGGAATATTCTAGCAATTACTTCAAATCCCCAGCGCGTTTTGAGGTGAACTACCTAGAATAACCAATTTTAATAGCGTGTCACT
Organism: Rissa tridactyla; assembly: GCF_028500815.1. Classification (NCBI taxonomy): domain Eukaryota; kingdom Metazoa; phylum Chordata; class Aves; order Charadriiformes; family Laridae; genus Rissa; species Rissa tridactyla. The sequence continues at coordinate 1,833,458 of NC_071468.1, forward strand.
CTTCCGTCTCATAAAGTAGGAGTGAATGGGCTGTAAGAGATGCAATGGGCGGACCTGCTGATGCCGGACACAGGGGGTTACCTGCCTCATGAGGGATGTAATTACCAGGATCTGTGCGCGCGCACACCTTGGTGCCCACCACCACGAATATCCCCATCGTCGCCTCTCTGCCTGAGTTTGCTGCTTTAGCCTGACTGCCTGCTGTTCATTCATCTGCCGCTCTCTCAAGGAAAACAGCATTCCTCCAAAAAAAGAAAAGCGAAACAGAATATACAACTTCAAACTTGAACTTAAGGCACTAAGACTTGGCTTTCTATTTTAATGGTGAAAATGTTGTCTTTGCTAAAAGAGCCCGCTAAAGCTTACAGAACCTGAAAGAGAAAAGGAAGTTTGGTTTTCTTCCTCTCTGCACCCACATGTCTTCTACTGACTGTAAAATCTGTAGGGACATCCTGCTGAAATACAAATTCTCGGAACGGACTTCACAGCAATTAAGCTAATATTAGCATTTTTCATAACGTTACGATGATTTTATCGTGTTACAAAACCTTACAAGTTATATAAAAGGGGGTGTGTGTGTATTACTATTACAGATTAGGCAGATAATTTGCATGATTTCAAGGCTGCAGCTACAAATGGTGAACTGACCAACCGAAGCAGGGCTGGCCCCGTTGGCATGCACGCCTGTGACGAGCAGCCTATAGCTGCACGCTTCCCTGACCGCTGTCAGGGCTTGCAGGGCTTCAGAGGCAGCTTTTAAAAGGAAAATCTAAACTACATCAAGTGTACAATGATACTAAAAAATCACTTTCCAGAGATTGACTAAATAGCTACTCTATTAGTCAGCTTAGAAGCAAACGCATCCAATTTGATAAAGTCCCAGCATCCAAGGTACAGACACCTACAATTCCTAGAAATGGGTATAGAGTCCAATCTCGATGAGAACATACACTGTATTTCTGCCTACGAAAAAGAGAAAAAAAACCCACCCCTAAAACTCACAAAGCACTAACCCCTAATTTTAACTTTTTTTTCTTTTTTTAAGAGGGGAAATACTGTTTTTATTTCCTTGATTATTTGACTAATGAAAAATAGCTTAGCTTTAAAAAGTATTTGGCATGCCCTCTGCATTCAGCACTTCGCTACCCCCAGAAACGGTTTAATTACACAGGTCTTGTCTGCAAGGTCAGGAAGAAGAAAATTAAAGGTAGTCTGATCCTGATTTACTGTGTCTCCCTTTCCCCACTCTAGTACTGTTAAAGGTGGTTTTCCGTTGTAACATCACTTATATTCACTTTAAAGATACTTCCTGGGGCATGGGGAAACGTGGGCTCCATGGAGGATGGCACAAGCAAACTCTAGCTATGAGGATTTCACCTGGCCTAAAGGAGCTGTGTTGGTAACTGGAATCAGGTCCAGAATGAAAGACAGACCCCTAAAAAATTGGTTAACTTCAATGTTTTGTGTACAAAGTTAAGCTTCCTAGTTTTCTTTACTACCTAAGCAGTAGCAGAAATTAAGACTTTGCAGATATCTTATGCCTTGTTCCTCCTTGTCTCAGTCTGATCCTGTGGATGTTCATTGTGCAAAACGCCTGTTGCAAGTGGTTTGCGGGACTCTTGACCGCAGTGTATGAGATCTGCCGGGCTGAATCCCGAGGTTGCCCCAGGGCTGCAGGGAGCTGCCAACACGGTGCCAGGACACGTCCGCTTTGGCCCGCAGTGTTGGCTTTACCTTGGGTAAAGGTTGGGCCATCAAAGCCCAGCTTTGGTCAAGGAAGAGGGTCCACCGACTCCCGGGTGGCCCTTTGCCGAGGCAGTGCTCCCGCGGGCTCACTTCCACTGAGGTCGTCTTTGGGAAAACCGGCTGCAAGGCAGGTTTCGCCCTTTTCTGCAGGGCTGGGGGGTCGGGAAGGAGAAATTCTCCAAAGCAAAATAGTCAGAGAGGAAAAAAAAACAAAACCAAACTTAAAGAGGAAGCAGGCTGTGGCTACAGGAAAGCATATTTCTTTAAAAACACCTCAGGAAGTTATGTTACTTTAAATTTTTCAGCTGCCGCCCTCTGAAGAAGCACGCGTTTCACTTTATCATGTAAAGGAAAGAGTAAATGGAGCACCATAAATCGGAGTTGTGCTTACGGCGAAGGTGCTGTTTATCTGTCTGATATTTAGACTGACCTTTGCTGGGTTGTGGAGTTTGTCTGTCTGCAAATCCTCAAATCTCAAACAGAGAACACTCCGCTGAGAACCAACTGACCCGCGGGGAGATGAAATATTATCTCCTCCACTGTAGACAACTTTTTTCCCCCGGAGCCTCACCAGCGCCACGGCTTTGTCTCCAGCCCGCAGCGGGGATAGACACCCGCTCGCCTCCCGCGTGGCCCTGCCAGCCCTCACCCGGGGCTGCTCGCCGGCCGTCCCTCCGTGCCAGCACCACAGCTCTCGCTTGGCCTCTTCGCTCGCCTGTGTTTGATCAGCAGACGCAAAACCTGGCAGATCCTCACCACGTACTAACGCCCGTCCCAGTCTATCCCCCACACATCGCCTCTTTCTGCTCCCTGCTCACGTGCGGCGGCGAAACCCGGGCAAAGCCCCACCGGGGGAAATCTCCAAAGCAAACACATGGAGTTCGGATCCCAGCTGCATTTCGTTTTACCAGCCCGTTTTCCCGGTGTTGTTTCATTCCCTCCTTAAAACGCTGCAGTTGTTTTCTTTTAAATCATCCCTTGGAAGATGATCACGCGACAAAGATGGCATCGGCGCTACCTTTTGTTATCCCGAGGAAAATGTATCGCTGTTTTTATGCCAGCCGTCCCCATTGCCAGTGCTTAAGATTCAGTGCTGGAGCTCGTGCCTTCCCCTTCCTTAGCCTTCCAAAGCCTTTTGCAAACATTTAAATAAACAGCCCTAGGAAGTAAGTATTAATAAATACATTTTACAGAGCTCGATTTAGTCCAGCCAGTAGGAGTTATGCACACACGAACTAGTAGCGGGCTCAGAAAAGCAGTCCATGTGCCTCGAGTCCAAGCGCTGCCAGGCAAAAACTGGCTGCAGTCACTTCCCAAGCATCCCAGAAAAGCAGGCTCTCGCCTCGCCAGCCAGTCCCCTTGCAAACTTCTTGCAAGAGCATGAGCTCCTGTGAAGCAGTGAGGTGCACCAAAACAGGCTGAAGTCTGCCGTGCCCTGATTTCCATCCATCCGGGAAGCTCCGGCCAGCGCAACGCCGCTGGTCCTTCCCTCCAGCTGCAGGAGGAATCCTCGAATGAGTTAACACTAAAGGAAGCAACAGGCAAGATTTGTGAATGAACGGGCCAGAGGACTGTCAGGCCAATCTTCACACAATGATGGCTTATTCACAAAAACTAGGCTTTGAACAATCTAATTAGGACTGAGAATACATCATCTGGACAGTATGGAGAAAAGTGAAATATGTTGCAATCCCCAGTGCTCTTTCTATTGTTTCCAGATATCAGCCGAGCAGCACACGAAACCTCTTTCCCCGCGCAGGAAGAGGGCACAGCAGGCTCTGCGTGCCTCTGCTTTTACAGTCTGGGGACCCACCGGTGAAAACCCCAGGCTGAGGTGCAGCCGGGTCCTTTCCTGTGTTACAGACCGGCCCACGCGCAATACCCCCATCCGCCGAGAACAGAGCCAGCCCTGGTGATGCCACAGCCATCACTCTGCTCCCTGAAGCTCCCAGGCCTCAAACTCAGCCTTAAAACCCCCTTTAAAGGTGCATTTGGGGGTATGGTGCCTGCAGGCAGCCGTTACCCAACTGCTCGCTCGAGTCCTCGCTCGAGTCCCTTCGGCTGAAGCCCTTCGCCGAGGGCAGCACAGGGCTGCAAGAGGGTTATCGCCTGCCAGGGACAGAGGAGGGAGCGCAGCAATTTCATCCAGCATCACAGCAATCAGAGAGCGGAGCACGTTTCCTTTCCCGCTGAGGTTTTCCCTCCCCGAGCCTCCACCGATGGTCTCCCCGCCACCAGCCAAAAGGCGACAGGCCGAGACCCAGGCGTGAGCTGGGAGAGTTAATCCTCCAGCATTTAAGGCACAGATGGAGCCGGGGAAGACTATCCTTCTTTAAAAGTACAATTGTTGTTCAGTTTCCCTCAGGTACAGATTCATTAGCTCTTGACTGGCTCTCCTTGCTTGCTGACTACTTGTGGAAAAAGCCATTTACCCTGGTGAATGTCAAGGTTAGTTCAAACCGTCCTTGTCATCAGTCTCTCTGGCAGAAGGTCAGGGAGAAGCTTTCCTCAAATGGGCAGCGTCAAACAAAGCGGAGGCTGACTTAACTCACTGAAGGAAAGGAGACCTTCCCTGTGAGGCGATAAACATTCCCCTGGGCAAAGAGGACAAGGGATTAACCCCTCTCTCTCCTCCCCACTCCCGTCGGACTGCCTTCAGCTAGCAACCTCCGTGCCCGTGGGGCCGATCCCATCCTCATCTCCCTTTGCTGGGCAGGACCACACGGGCCCACCGAGGCTTGCAGGGAAGATGAAGCCTCAAAAGATGTTATCCCAGCAGCATCTTATATCCCTTTTTATTATTGTTGTTGTTGTTGTTATTATTATTATTTCTTTAAACTTTTAATTTAATTCTTACACCTCCAGCACCACAAGCCCCATCACTAGGTCATCTGGGAAGCATTACGGCACATAAGTGAACAATAACCACCCATTTTATACCTGTTAGCTTTGGTTCCTACAGTACACGCTGTGATGTCTTCAAGGTGGTGGGGAACCACTCTATGTATGCAAAGAGAGGCACATGTGCTACTTAATGAAAAAGAAAAAGAAAAAAAAAGAAAAATAATCCCGCAAAGCCTCTGTACCCTCTTCTGTGCTGTGAGCGAGACGGCTCAAAGGATAATTAATGTTAAAAGGAAATAGTTTTGGAGGTAACGCTTTTGATAAGAATACCACGGGTAAATTACAGGAAAAGCTCCCCTGCACCTGGAATGGGCTTCGTCCACAGGGCTTTAGCACAAGAAAATGAATGGGAAAGCAAGAGGGGAGACTTTTGGTGCTCCTTTCACGCTCTTCGTTCACATGGGAAGAATTAGAGGAATTTTTCAGCAGAAGGGAATGGGGGTAAATTATAAATGGCCTCATCCCAGAAAAATACCAAGGTTTCGAACACTCAATCTTGCAGCGTTACCAGCTCGCTTCTAGGGTTTCACTCTCGGCTCTGCTCCCTTTGAGGCCATGGCGTGTGGGCCAGCTCCAAGGGTCCCAGCCAGGGAGCCACCGCTGCCACCCCGATGCCCGCCTGAGGGGCCTGGGACCACAGGAAAGCAGAAAGGACGGACATGTCCTCGTTGCAAAAGCGCAACATAGAGCACACCCACGGCAAACACTACAGACACTATGAGAAAGACTAAAGATTAATGAAATAAAGTCTCCGGTGTTTGCTGTCTTACAGCATTTCTCAGCTGAGAGACCAACTCTCAAAAAAAAAAAGCTCACTGGAAATCTTAACACAGAAGGAAAAGGTCTGGTAATTATGCAGCTTCAACTCAAAATCTTTTTGGAGATCGTATTAGCTTTTGAGTTCTCTCATTCACCTATAAGACATTGGAGGAGCTTGGTTTGAGACTGCTGGTGCCGAAGAGCTCTCCTTTAAAGAAATACTCACCTACAGTCAATCAGACATTAGCCAGTGCCTTAAAGTTAAGAGACTCTGAAATTCTTCAAAGGAGGTCTATTTTGAACCAGTATTTCAGCCGAGGTCAAACGTGACACCCAGACCTTGCTTCAGACTTCTCTGCCCTCGCGACAACAAACATGCTTTATGGTATTTCTAATTTGTGGAGTTTTCTGAGATGAGCAGATCAAAAATGTAAATGGCTTCAGCCCTCAGGTCAAGCAGGCAATCTGTGCCAGTGTGTGAAGGAAACGAGCGTGACAGCTCACAAAACGTTGCTTCCAGGAGTAAGAGCTCTCGGTTTCCTAATAAGCTAGTGGTGCGCTGAAAGAGGACGCTCTGAATCCCTCTTTGCCTCCAAATTTCCTCTGGATTGCAGCTGGAGAGCAGACCCTGACTGCCAGGAGAGGGATCTGTCTACCTGAGGCCCGGGCTTGGACCTACTTTTGGTTATCACATGTTTCAACATCCGTCTGAATCGCCCTGGACGGGATTCAAAAGAGCTCGTGCGTTTTGCCCGTGTGCGAACGAGATCCTGCAAAGAGCCCTGCCCCGGTTTCATTGTCTGGAAGCCTCCTTCCACAGTAATTCTCCACTTGTAACACACTTCTGCAAAATGAAGCCAGAGATGTACAAGACCTGTCCTGTCTGCTTCCATTAGAGACGGGGAGCACGCCTATCAGCTTGAAAGCAGGTCGAGGCCTTTTCATGTTCATTCAGTTTTCAGGTTTCATTTTTATACATGCGCACATACATATTATAGGTGGGGCTGATAGGACTGTCTATTATTAAGGTTGTATGACACTTCCCATTATAAGAGACTGTTTCATTATAACTTTGCCAAACTCAAACCAGACTTTTGCTGTAATTGCAGCTTCCAGCTGCTGGAAGAGGGGCCTTGGAAGGAAGATCGGGAGTCGGTTTTCCCTGAGTATCTCCTGGTCTGAGCAACGCAGAAAAGGAAACAACTTCATTTAGAAGGGATGGAAGAGGGCACGTGAGGAAGACTGTGAGGACGGGATGAAATTCATGGGAGAACAGGTCAAGCAAAACTCAAGTATGGGATGGGAAAGACGGGTTACAGCTGGCCTTGCTGGGTGGACAGGAACTCTGCAGCGAGGAGCTAGCACTAAACGGTGAACGGAAGAGTAAGACTGGTTGGGCAAAGTCGTGAAATAAAAACACTCCCGTGAATTAGAAAAGATGCCGTGTCTGGCCAGTCAAGGAGAGTGGGAGTCAGCTGGTGGCAGCGAAACAGTGGAGCAGGATGAGGACACGGTGGTGGAGCAGGCTGGGCGAGGAAGCAGGAACAGGATCCAACTGAAGCACTGGTGCAGAAGGTCACCGAAGCACACGAGTTGGTCTCTGTCAATGGGAAAATGTCAGGGATGTCCCACAGTAAAGGAAGAACTTTGAATGAACTTCCCAACCTATCCTAGAAAAATGAAAGCAGTACAAAGCCGAATCCAACAGACAGCATCTCACGGTGGGAACACACCGCCGTGGAGATAATTTGTGTCAAATTGAAGCTCTGCATTGACAGATAGCTAAGTACAATAACAATTATAATAACAAAAGCCAAGCCCTAGAACATGCTGCGTGTATGGACGTTTCTTGCCCTTGAAAATAGCAAGAGAATGGTAGCGCTCCAGGTAACTATCACTTAGTAAGCCAAACATGCGCGTGTGTTTCCAGATGAACTAAAGAGAGGAGTTTGCTGATGCAAAGTCTTAAATACAGGTTTGAAATGGCAAGAACACTGTAATGCGTTGGAAGATGCCACTGTGGTTTTGCAAAAGGAACAACATGGAAGGTATTATTTAGAAGGATTCATACGTTATATAGAAGTGGACATCGCTTGAAAGTTTTTCTTAACCAAGTGGCATTTAATGTTTCAAGGCATTTGCTTGGGCTAGTAGTGACGGATTGCTCACAATTGTTTTGGACCACACTGTCGCCCCAGAGCTTGAAGCAGACCCCAGGAACACTGAGTCACCACATTCCCCTGACACATTGGGTAATGGAAACGGTGAGAGGGTGAAACCTAAAGCCAAAGCCACCGCCAAAAAATTAAAAAGTAGTGTTCAGAAGGGATATAAACATTATTCTTGAGGGTTTAAAACAACCTCTAACTACTAGTGGCTTGGGTGAAGTCTTCCTGTAGACAGACTGTTCTACATCTGTACACTAATTTCTTGCTAGATTCTCCTTTGTTCATCCAATGTAGATTAAATTCACTGCCCATCTGATGCAGTGGGGCAAACCATCCATAATAACAAACGGGAAAGCCACGCTGTTCCCTCAGCTGGAAGTCATTCCCCAACGGAGAGCAGATGAAAGTTGTACCCTCTGTCCCAGTGGCAGGCGTCTGCGCTGGGAATCTGCAGCTCCTGGGCTGAAACTCAGATTGTGGCTGGAGGTGAGCTTGGCCACAAAACATCCATATTCCACAAATTTTCTTGCAGAATAAACTAAGATTGCATACAAAAGGAGAAATTAAAAAAAAAAAAAAAAAGAAGTTTAAGTCAAGTTCTTAAAATTTAGGAAATGCCAAACTGAAAGTTGCCCAGTCAACTTCAATTTCGGCTTCTTCCTTGTACAATGGAATTTTGATTCAGTCTTTAATTACATGATCACTTAATGTTTGTTTCACAAGATCATTTCCTCATTTAGTGTAAAGCAGTTGCCCAGGCAACCTTCATCTTTGCATTTTCAAATTCTGAGTGCTCAATTGAACAGCCTTCAAAAAAACAAAAAAAGGGGAATATTTGTAAGGGCTAACTGTGGACCTGGTCGAGGTGGTTTCCTCGGGGACGTACGTTGCTTCTCGGAGAGGAATGAAGATCTCCACAGAAGCGCCCGTTTTTCCACGATCAGTGCAATAATTGTTCTGGCAGTCGATTGCTCCTCCCCTTCCCCAGCCGGAACGCCGCCGTGGATGACAAGCGCTGCTGAGCCACACTGCGCAGCAGCTCTCCCCCGAGGTCCAGCGCGACAGAGGGCCCTTGCAAGCGCTCGAAACTGCTCGAGCCCATCTCCAAACGCATGAGACCGGCCTCCAACCAAACTCGTGAAATTGCGGTTTAAGCTACTGGGACGATTCCCTGGCTCCCAGCATGCCCACCCCACACAGGCAGGACGACGGATGCGACCGGTATAAAGTGAGATATGCTTTTGGCTATCACAGCGCTACGTTAGTTACTGTTCCACCCTGGCCCCCAATTAACTCCCTGCTCCAGCCTCAAATCAATTAGGTTTATGCCCCTGCCCAGTTCTCAGTGTGCTCCAGTCTCACATCAATTCTGCCTGCAGTGATTTAGCAGTGATTTAGCCCCTGTCTCAAACGTACCACTTACCCCCCATGACATTGCAATCGTTCTACATTTATTTTCTCCTCTTTTTCATGCTTCTCCCCACCCCTCCTCAATATGGGAAATTTGTCAAAGCGCACCCTTTGCCTGGAGTTGTTTTGCTTTCACAAATTAGCACTTCCCAATAACAAAATGGTTTGCTTCAAAAGAAAAAAAAAGGAAAAAAAAAATTAAAATCCCCACGCAGCCTCTGGTGAGAGCTCTGTGGCCTCCGTCCTCCCTCAGCTGACGGTTTCCCTCTTCAGCAACCTTTTGCTGGAGCTCCTCTCCCTCCCAGCACTCCTGGCTTTCTTCTGGGGACTTCAATACCAGCAGGAGCCAGCAGCCCCGTCTTCTCTTATGACGCTCATGTAGTCTTTTTAGTTTGGGGCATGCGGGAAGGTTTGCGATCTAAGCTGATAGCATGCAATGGCACCTCAACAGTCACAAACAGAGCTGCTGGCAAAGGCAGCCTGGGGTTTCGCCCATGAGTACCAGCTTCAGAGCAGAGGACAGCAGCTGGCCGGAGTCAGGGGTCCGGGTGTTGAAGGAGTGCTTGAGCGGCAGCAGAAAACTAAGGAAAAGAAAGAAAACTTAAGAGCAGAGGACCGAGTCCAGTTTTCACAGCTACAGGCTCTGGGTTTCGGCAGGAAAAGCCTGTAGGTGCCTTGCTCTCAGGTACTTGAGGTTCACCTTGGGCCAGTCACGGCTGAAACAGCACCAGGTCACAAGGGATTTCAACGTCTGCTCTTGGTTTTATCATTTTTTGGGTTGCCTAGTGGCTCTTGGGCAAAAAGACGGGTAGTGGGATAAAGACTGACCCAGCTGCACCTTTGCAGGGCTTTGTTCTTCCAGATTTGCTCCTCTTGTGTAACCTGAGCGGACTTTTCCTGGCCATGAACTCAAATCTGAATGACTACGGCCAGAAGCGGCTCATTTTCAGCTCACCAGGACGAGGTGAAACGAGGCTCCAGTCTTGCTGGAAGGAACTGCGCTGGGACTGTGCCCCACAGGGCGCAGCGGTGTTTGAGGAAGGTGGAGGCATCACCGTCGGGGTTTGGGATGGGTTTTACAGTTTAAAACTGGAACTCATTCCCATTCCTCACACACACACAAAAAAAGGGGGGGGGGGAATATTTCATATTCTAAGCCCTGTTTCAGCACTAATTAATGTTTCCAGCCCCCCCATGCCAGATAGGGAAGGCAAACAGGTGGTATTATTAGTAGTAGTAGTATTAGTATTATCATCCATTTCACAGCCAAAGAGCCCAAGACACCAAACAGTCAAAGTCTACAGCGTGTCCCCAGCGCCCCTCACCATGCAGTAGGGTTTGGTCCTGCTCCACTCAGCTCCAAGGGAGTTCTGCCGTTAGTTTTAAAGGGGACTGGCTCAGGCCTGCAATGAACGGCTCCTCAGCAGTTTGGGGCATCTGCAACTGTCCCTTGCGGAGGGCTGGGGACGAGCTCGCAGCTGGAGGTGACGCCGTGATGGACAGGCTCTGAGCGCGGCACAGCTCATTCACAGTTGCACAGATTTAGCGTAAGCTCGGGCTCCTCTGGTCCTACCAGCCCGCCCGCTTCCGGAAACTTAATATATTGTATTTCAGGGTGCTAAAACATTTGTATATCCCTGCCTTATAAAACATGCAAAAATGCCATCTGCAGTTAGCATGACTAACTCCAAGCACGCAGTCCTACTACAGATCCCCTTGCAGCTTTCTTCATTTCATTGCTAAACACTTTTCAAGAAAGAAAGAAAAATCCATTTTTAGTGCTAATGCCACCTGCAGGTTGAAGAAAAACAGTTGCAAGATCCCTGAAAACTGAACAAACATGCCTTTTTTTTTTTTTTTCCCTGTCTCCTTCCCTATCTAACCACAAGGAATGTTATTGTGCGACTGCACCTTTTGCTGGACAGAAACGACTTTGTCGGTTGGAAAAGTGACCTTTTCTCACTGCGTAGCTCGCGTTATCTGCTCGTGGAAACTTCCACCTTATGGTGGCTACTGGGTCTCGGGAATGCTGAAATAAACTATCCATCAGCAGTTTTCTCTGACATTTCTTCTGCTGCCGTAACTGCTCCTGGATCCCCTGCCCCGGCGGGACGCGGGGATCTCAGACACCGACTCTCCATGCCCAAGAAGATGCCTCATTCAGATGGATGCTCGAATGCGTTTTGATCCGTCTGTGCTTTCGCTGCCGAGACACTGGCAGGAGATGCTTAATGCCGTGTTTGAACGCCGGATGCCAACGCCACTGTTGGAAAGGCAGACCCCATCCCTGACGGACACAGCTGGACTCTGAAGGTGGCATAGGACACCTTCACCGTGGCGCCTTCCAGCTCCACCTCGGCTCCCCCTCTTTAAAGCGCAACTACTGACCCCAGCCGGACCCCTAGCAGGAAGAACCACCCTGCCCTGAAGAAAAAAATAACCCTAAATAGGCTTAGCCAGCCTCTTGTTCATTATTTAGCACCACGCGAGTACCGGCATTGGGACCGCCAGTAGCTGCTGCCTGCGGGGACCAGCCGTGTTACGCGTTCTTCCCTCCACGGAGACCCACTCGCGTGTTTCCCTCCCAGACCCGGGTGGCAGAGCTTTAAAACCAGCTCTTCTCTAAATATTGCTGCCGGGAACCTCCCCACTATCGCTGGTTCATCGTTTTCGTTCGTAGTACGTTTTCAATTACGCCGTGGACCCTGCTCTCAGTTACACGGTCATTTTTCCTGCTGCATGGATTCTCTGCGGGAAACAGCGAGCAGAGCTGGAACAGTCAAGTGTATTTGACTTTTCCCCCCGCGGAAAAGGGCATCTTGGACCTACATTTTGTAACCATTGGGCTTAAGTACAGGAGACTGCGCAACCTCTGACATGATGTAACGCTGAATACGATGACATAATGTTATAAGAACAGACAGAAATAATGTGGAAAAGCCCTTTCTGGCTCTAATAGACAGCTGGTGACACAGGTGAAACACCTACTGTACCACTTAATAAAATTATTTTAATTTAGAATGGGAATGAAGAAATGGAGCCAATTACCTTAGTGGATCTGACAGGCAACCCTAAATGGATCCTCAGCATCCTCGGTTTGGGCCATTTTTATCCCTATGAATAATGATAAAATGACTCAGAAGAGATGCCTGAGGAAACACTGCGCGCTCCCAGCCCAGATAATATTAATAAGGCAGGCTCCCAGCTGCAGGGAGAGAAACCCCAACAAATGATGGCGTTTTCGCTTGCGCCCCCTTTCCTTTGACCGCGCTAGAGGAGAGGCGGGTGGGGAGGGAAGGGGAGAGGATGGCGGGGGACACACACCGCCTGCCCTCCCGCACCTGAGCGACGCCCCCGATGCTGATGGGAGCGTGCGGGGCGAGCGCCGCCAGGCACGCTCCAAAAAGAGTTCCCAGCAGAAATAATATCCCTGGCTGCACTTAGCCGGGGTCAAAGAAAAAAGTTTCAGGGGAAAGAAAATCCTGACGCCATAAGGGTGTAAAGTGGCCAACGCCACTTTACAGGAGCAAGGAGAGATCCTGCCCCCTCCGTGATAAATAATAAATAATTGCAGAGGGGGAGGCGTTTGCTCCCCCCATGTACAGGTCCAGGCCAGCACGGCGCGCTGGACCGGGCGGACAAATGGTCTGTTCCAGTATGGCAACTCCTATTTTCCTGTGAAAATACAGATTTCATGGTGCGAGATCAGTTCTGTCAGATTAAATCAAAATGCAATAATCACTGAGCAATTGCCATCTGATATCTAAATACCCCCACCAGCCTTATCCTACTACTAATTTTAAAACAGACACCTCTGAGAAGGAGGATTTTTTTTTTTCCCAGGGAGAGGAATAAAAATCCTCTGAAGTGATAAAAATTAATCTCAATTCATGTTAGTTTCAGTGACAGCGATTGTACCAGGCGCACAGGCTGTCCGGCGGTATTTCTGGGATGAATTCTGCATCTTAAAATGAGACGGAGGAGCCTGAGAGATGTTGTTTTGTAGGGAGATGATTTTTTTTTTTTCCCCCCCCCTTCTCCAAAAAGCCCCTTCCACTACAACTTCGGGGGAGAGCGGCCACTGCCACGGGAACCGCTGTGCCTTTAAGGCCAGATGTAACTTGCAGATCAAAAGGGCACAGCATTCACCCATGTCATTGTCCCCTGAAAGATCAAAACCTCATTATATACTTGGTGCAGTATCTCTTCTTTTAAGGTAGTTTACACATTTTTCCTCCTTTTTTTTTCCTTTTATTTTTTTATTTTATTTTATTTTTCTTACAGCCCCCACTTCTCCTTTTCTCCACCTATTCTTATCACTTTCGAATTACAGAGATCTATTTTCAGATGAACGCGCCGAACAAAACCTTCATCTGTTTTTTTTTTTTTCCCCTCTTCTCTCTCTCTTTTTTTCTCTCTCTCTCTCTTTTTTTTTTTTTTTTTTTTATTTCCCAACATGGCGGTACGTGCTTATGCCCGCTATCTGCATAAGTCTTTTGTGTATTGCTAATGGAGTGCTGGAATTGTGGCAGCTCTGAGCAGGGAATACATGTGAGCAACAATATGCTGACAGACCCCTCGGTGGAATCTAATCTGTTCCAGCTCATGCACTCCTCAGAAACTATTTAACTTTCATTAAACTGTGTTTGATATCAGCTAAATAGAATGCATACGGCACCAATATAGCTCATATGGTCTCATTCATTCGATCACAGCAGTGCTTTTTTCTTATATTTTCCCCCCACTTGTGTCAGTACCCGGTATAGCTGGGTAAATAGGAGACCTTTGAAGATATAGTTAGTACTCAGATTTCTTTATTCTTTTGTGCTGGTTTCTTAGTGTTGAAACAGTGATTCATGTATGTCTCAGACAGCCTCCATTAATTTCATGTAATGTAGCTTTTATCTCGTAGCTGGGACAACTATCTCCAGCGCTGTCTCCCTACAGCATCTCTGGCGCAGCAGCCCACCGCCTTCCCGCCCCCCCAGCGCCCCTTTTTCTCCCGCCAGCAGCTCATTTCGAGAGAATTTACTTTTGTTTTGTTACGTTGGGTTGGGGGGGTGTGCGTGGGGGGGTGTGTGCGGGGGGGAAATAAATAAAGAGGCTAAGATTGCGGAGGAGAAGTAAGGTAAAGATCTTTCCGTCCGCGCGGACGTCTTTATGTCTCACGTAGGGAGGAAAAAAGGCAGGGGGGAGCCGAGAGGGGAGGGCTTTGTGGGGAGTGGGCTAAAATATCTTTGGTGGCAGCGGCTGGATAACAGTTTTTTTAACCTATTCACAGCACACTAATTTGATTATGAATGCAGCGCAGTAGGAGCACGCAGTTTCTGGGGAGCGGGAGGAGGGGGCGACGGGCACTGGATTTACAAGCCGGGGCTGTTCAAAAGTTTGAACGGTCAAATGCGCCTTAAAAAAAAAAAAAAAAAAGTAATAAATTATCAAGACCAAACACCCTCCCCAAACCGTCATTAACCAAAAAAAAAATAAAAAATATATATATATAAAAAAAATAAAATCCCCAGCGCCAAACCAGCCAGCCCTCCAAACCAAAGGGAGCTGCGAGCGGGTGCTTTAGCACCACAAATAAACATTGCGATTCCATTTGTAAATAAAAAGGAAAAGAAACACTGGTTCGCTCTTTTTTCTCTTTTCTCTCTTTTTTTTTTTTTTTTTTTTTTTTTTTTTTGTCTCACGAATGATCCGAATGCATTAAAGACTTTTTCACCTTACAAGGAGGATGGAAGAGGGAAAGCAACATCAATTTGATTGGGAAAAGTGAAAGCGATTACCTTACGCTTTCTTTAAAGATTTTTTTCCAATTATGTTTTATTAAGTCCAAAGGAATAATCACAAAATTTTTTTTATATTGCTTAAGAGAAACAACATGGGGTCCTTTGGTAGAGGGAACCCAATTATTTGGGATATTATTTTGTGAAACCTTTTCATTTTATTAGTATACCAGAGGGTTTTCACATTCGCAAGGCTAAATCCTGACTATTATTACTTTTTTTGGAAGAAATGTCTCACTGGGGCAATTAATTTTATACATTAACACTAGTCGCTGCTGTCTCGCACGTTTAAAAAAAAAAAAAAAAAAGAGAAGGAAAGCAAGCTTCTCGCACGATTTATCATTCGGTTCATAACAGGGTCAGCGACGCCAGCCCAGGTAATACAAAATGAGCTTTTTCAAGAGAAGATTTTGCTGTGCAGCAACTTTGGAAAGTCCTGGGCTGTGCCAAGTTTCCCGGCACTTTGAGCACGAGCCCCGGGTCTGCAGGCAGCGTTCTAGCAGCGGCTGCCAGAGGGAGAGCAGGAACGTGCCCTATCTGCTCCCGGGAAATCAAATCCTACTGCCGCACCTTTGCTCCGCAGCCTGGCGAGGCTGCAACAGGGAAGGGCTCGCTGCCCAAAAGGCTGATCCAAAAATTATTGAGATAAGCCTATTGACGTTTTCACTATACGTTATTAATCTTATTAATAGCATCAACCAAGGCTAATTGAAAATGAATCATCTATAATCAGTTAGTCTTCATTTTAGGGCATTTTTGTCAAAGTAAACTAAGGAGGAGTAATTAATGCTCCGCTGCTATTCTATTTTCCCCCGGTTTTGCGGAGGCACGTGCACGTGCTCGCGCGGCGGCAGGAAGGACGACAGCCCGATTTCACTGAGCGCAGCCCCAGTTCAGAGGCAGTGAAATTAACGGCTGTGGTTTCCGGTACCACGAGCCTAAAGATGAAACCAGCTTTAATATCGCAGGACAAGCGCGCACAGGACCGGGGGTAGCAGAGGCGATGCTCACCTGCCTTCTGCTGCATCCAGCACGGGATCCCCGGTCCTGTCACCTCACTCTCTGCTACAGGTAGGCAGCGACCGCCACAGCCCGCCCAGATACTCTTCTATATGAAAACCATGCTGTGAAATAAATATTGTTGTGGTACAAGGGGCAAGCACGCGTGCAGGAAAGGCAACGGCTGGGGAGCAGAGACGCTGCAGTCCCCACAGGGCAGGAGGGAGCAGCCAGGAGCAAAACCCAAATGGTGGCCCTGCTCCTTTGCATCACTTGACGTGGTGCAATGGTACCATGAAGCCTCTCCCGAGGGGACAAAGGGATGACCCCCCCACCCCCAGCCACACACAGCACAAATGGCCATCGCAGGGACCCTGCTGCAAAACCCCAGCCAGAGCGCCTTCGGCTTACCGGGAGGAAACATGGCACCGGCGGCGTTGCGCCGTCCTCCCGCTTGCCCCGTCCCAAGGCCCCCTCAAAATGACGTTGCCTCATTTGCTTCCAGATTAGAGCCAGCACAGCCCTCACCCATGCTATGGCCACCTCGCAGGGCTCGGGGGCACCCTGGGGATCCCCGCAGCGCAGGGAAGGGTGGTGGGAGGCGACCTGCCCCCTGTGAGATGTGCACGGCTGGGGCGCTTGGCCCCGCAGTGCCATTCCTCCTCTGCGTGCTCCATCTCAGTTTCTTTTTCTCTGCTTTGGGGCAGTTTGGGAAGTTCCATTGAACCCCCCCGGCACAAAGAGACAACTTTCCTAGCACAGCAATTCAAGATCTTTGCAAAACCCACAAGAGGACCACACACCCCCAGACCGCTCCCCCCTCCCTGCCGCAGGGGCGACGCAGAGCCCTGGCACGACCCACGGCTTTTGGGTGCAGCCCTTCGCGACTCAGAAGAGTTGACACCTCAGAGCCAAGAAGAAGTCTTCAGCAATGCACAAGCCCCCCTTTTTTTAAAAAAAAAAAAAAAAAAAAAAAAAAAAAATTTAAGTTTTCTGCAACTTTGCTTTCAGTGCCGCGCACCGCTGCCGCCGATAACTGATAGAGGTACGGGTGACGGACCGGGGCAGCGCCGAGGGGCAGACGCCCCCCAGCTTTGCAGCCAGGTAGAGCGAAGAGAGACGCCTCTGATTCATAATCTCCGCTCAGCGCCTCTCTTGTGCTGTAATGAAAATCGTGGCATATTGGTCGCTCTCGCTGCCAAGCGGTATGGCCGTGCCCTCTCCACAGTATCCAGCTACAAACACGCTTGATGGGCACTCTCCGGGGGGAGCGCCGGCGCTGGTTTTACATTGCTAACATATGTAGGTACACCTGAAAGCTACAGCCTGCCACTTCTCCCGGACCTCGCCGGGGTACCTTTGCTCTTTTGCCACCAAGGGTTAATTTTCTAATGGCTGCTTTGCTGCTGAAGCTGGCCAAGTTTTTCATCGCCTGCAGAGCACCACAAGCTGTGATTTGGAGCCAGAAAACACCATTAATTTTCTAAATAGGAAGGATCACATATGTAAACTGTCTGGGTCTATAACCAGTTGGGCAGGTAGAAGGCAAAGAGAAGGAAAGTGGTGGGTTTTTTTTTTTTTCAGGCACCAAAGCAAAATAAACCCGAGGCAGCCGGCTGCACTGAAGTTTCTCGGCGAAACTGGGCTCCCCCCTGCCTTCCCCCCGCGCCCCCACCGCACACACGCACTTGGCGTCACCCGTGGCAGTGCTCGTTTTTACTGGAAAAGGTCAGGTTGATGATTTATTGAACAGTTATTGAAGTTTTTTTACATGAGGCTATATGGAAAAGTTGCTGGAAAAATCAAGGAACGACTGACTAAAGGTAAGAGCTCCTAGTCCGCACGAGACCCGGGCTGACAGCCTTTCACGTGCCGGCCTGCCCTCATCCCGCACAACATTTCCCAAGGCAAATGCCCAGTTTGTGCCAATGGAGGGTGATGGGTGGCCCTGGGCCTCGACCGTGCCCGGGAGCTGCAAGAGTGGGATGGGGGCGTTTGCTACCCGCATGGTGGTCCTTCACAAACCCCGCTGCCACGGAGCCGCCTGGCGTTTGTTGAGCCAGGCACAGGCAGGAGAAGGACATTTTGGTGGCGCAGAGGGAAGGGAGAGGGCGCCGTGGGCTCTCCTGGCCTGGGCACAGCTCCCGCCCCACCTCCCGCTGCCCGCCGTGCCTCGGTTTCTCTAGTTACAAGCTGGCGTGCTGATACCGACCACAGAGGGGTGCTCTGGGTCTTAATTAATTAATTAACGCCTTTGTGCAAGACACTTGGAAGGCCCTTGGTGGAGGGGACTACTAAAGGTCATATTATTAAATGGTTTTAAGAAAAAAAAAAATGTATTCTTTTTGTAATTGTTTTTCCAAGCCTTTCGTGCAACACTTGGCACTCTGCAGTTCAGCTTCCCACCTTTTTCTTGCCTCCCCACAAATACTTCAGAGTATTTTCCGCCTTTTCCTCCCTTTGCGAGCTGCGGGCAGGAGCCAGGGCTCCCTCGACTGGCAAGTGCCGCGCTCGGCCCCAGGGCCACCAAAACCGCAGGGGACACCCCAGCTCCCCCGGGCAGGACAAACCCCCAGCCAAGGACTGGGACAGAAGTATTACATTTTTTTCTGAGTTACTCAACACAGCAAAGACGCAAAGGAACACGGGTTTTTTTGCTTGCAGGTGCTGTGCAAATACCGTAGCAATCACAGGCTGGTTAGGGCTGCGATCGCGCCACGACCCCTGAGGGCCCGATCCTGCGCTTATCGCTGCAACAGTCGTCCCAACCAGACGCAACAACCGCTGCAGCATCGGGTCCTTAATTAGTTCAATATTGTCGTCCGTCCCCCCGCCTTTTACCACTTTCCCTCCCAAGGAAGAGTATTATTCATTAAGGGCTCAGCGGAGTCCACCGGAGCTCATTTTAGCTGAGCTCTCCCTATGATCTTCCCAAGCCTTTCGCGGGGAGCGAGCCTTGGACTCTCTTTCATGGGCTGCGTTGTGACCTGGCTTCAAAGTGTGCAAAGAGGTTCCACGGCTCCCTTTGTGCAGCACAGTCTCTTAATTGCACTTTTAAACACAGTGTAATTTTTGTAATTAACATTATGGTTTCAGAGGGCAGAGAAGCCTGCACTATGCTAATTACAAACTGGAGTAGTCGGAGTAGAAATTCAAGGCTCCGGTTGCTGGGGCCGAATGCAGTTTTTATGAAGGATTTCAAAGCTCCTCCGTGGGCTCTGTGTTCTGAGTTATCATTAGCATTTGATAACATAAAGAATTTTTATAACATGTGACAGATTTCGATGTGAAGATTTTACCTGATAACTGGAAAATTTACATAAAGACCTTCATTAGCTCTCTGCTCACATTACTGCGAGCGGAAGAACTACAGCGCGCTGTCTCCCTGTAAGATGGGGCTTGGGAGCCGAAGAATTTGTGCTTTATAATAAAATTTATAGTACGTTACGAAGGGAGGTTATAATAATCCTCAATGATGTTCGGAATCGGAGCAATTCAAAGAGTGAAAGAGAGCGCGAGAGGTGACGGGAAAGGATATTTCAGTATTGCCACGCAGCGGAGGACCGCAGGCTGCGGTGGGAACGTAAACCACCCAGAGCAGACGCTCAAACCACCACCGCAAGGCCAGTGTTGGGGCCAGCTCCTGGGAATGGGCCGGGACCCATCCGGGCTCACTTACGCTGCCATCGCAGCGGTTCGGGGCAGCTTTCTGGATGGGGTAAATGGGAATTTATCATTACTCCCGCTGCCTCCCTCCTTGCGGCTGTAGGTGTGCGCTGGGTGCAGAGCAGCAGCATCTCTGCGGGACGCATCCTCCTTCACAAGGGATACGTGTTCTTTGCGGTTATGGGTATAACGCACAGCCATGTAACCACGTCATCCCAGAATTCAAACTACCCAGGCGCCAATAGTAAAAGTTTATCAGTATCTCTCTTAGAGTCGTAACATTCTATGGCTTCTCCTGGCACAACACGGTATTTCCCAGACATCTGCACAGCTCCAAGATCTTCCCATTGCCTGTTGAAAGCTGCCTGGCTGCATCCTGTGGACATTTCTAAATATTTCATATTTATTATACTCTCCAGTAAATAACTGAAATTGCTCACCAGCATAGTGCCACATTGATTGCAAACTTGCGTAAGAAATAAACCAAAATAACAGCTGATGCGCAGGGAGCTGCTCGGTGGCACGCTCCTGCCATGCTGAACCGACCGGCGATGCCTGCGACGGGCATCTGCGCGAGGGAGGAGACCTCAACAAACTCATCACACCAACCTCAATTTGACCGGTTGGCGTCACGGTCTTTTGGTACTCTCAGTACCAGTTTCTGAATTTCTTCCCAGGCTAAAAAGCCTCCCAAGCAGCCTCAACTTTAGATGAAATAAACATCTAGCTCTTGCTTCAGGACACCCAACACCCAAGCACTCTCGCCAGCTGATGCATAAGTTTCATTCCTCAAGTCTCCAACTGGACTGTTAAAAGCACACGAAATCTTTGACAAGCCTCGTTAGTCCTGTTGCGCGGGGAACAGCCGCACTGGATTTTCAGAGTTGCCTTTGCAAAGGAACCTCCTTTTCCTCTAGTTTTGCAAGGCCGGTGCTTGGAGAAACCAAAAAGCAACCTTAGATCAATGATCAAACTTTCGTAGTAGATGGCTTTTATTTTTACAAAATATTTGCTTCCAGCAGAGTGTATCTTAATTTACAAATGCAGAAATCTGTCATTAAGCTTTGACCCAGCTTCATGGCATTGTCAAATGCAATAACGTATCTTTTAATAGTTTTATATCAAGTAAGGATATAACATATCATTAGTTTAAATGTATTTGCAAGCAATTACCCCCACCAGGATATTTGTGAATGCTCATGCAAAATTGATGAAATTCTGACATGCTTAAACATTGTTCATTTAGCTCTATTCCTTATGTATAGAAAAAATAGAATAAATAATTCTGCTGCCACTTGCAAACTACTGTTCGGCATTTTCATTCTGTTCGTGGTTTCTGTCCTGCCTTTAAACTATAGCCCTTGGTGATCATTTGGAAAAACAGTTTCATATATGTTTAATTTTAAATAGATGTACTAGATTATTCATTCCTCTTATTATTGTTCAATGCAGTAATTTAAACATGGACTAGATTTACTGCGTGTCAGCTGCCTTTCTTTTACAAAATGGGATAAATTATTAAATGAGTAGAGGTTGTTTGACAACGGGTTTTCCACTACTTCACAAAAGAAAGACCTTTGACATTCAGCTGTCTTTTGAAAAGAATAAAGAATAAATCAATTAAGTCTCTATGCTGTGGTTCAAAAACACGCTGTTATGGCACATTCTTGCTTACCTCTAAGTTGACTCGGGAAGCCTCAACCCATTGCAGTCATACCACTAGGTAAATTACTGATTTAATTGACAGGTTGCCTCGCGAGCAGCACTCTCTGGCCCAACCACCTTCAATATAGCCATTTCTGCAACTCCTCCACTCATTCCCCAAGCTCCAGAAAATCATTCATATCAACCTCCGGTAACATTTGCCACCGACTTGGAAGACCGTTTTACAATATTTGTTTTTGGCTGCATCTAGCAGAGGCTCAGACTTTCTAAGAAACGTCTTCACTGATGATGTTGAGGAACCTTTGTGTTTCTGAGCTTCTATGTGAGAAGGCGAGATGATTGTCAAGAAACTGAGGGGACATCAGGTGCAAGATGCCCAAAGCTCAGATGCTAAAAATATTCCCTGCCAGGGAAAACCCTGACTTCATGAGAAACTGGACTGGCGGACCCAACAAACAGCGCTCATCTTTTCTTTCTCACTCGTGTGGCCTCTACTAATTACAATATTTACTGCAAAGCACTTGGGGTGCTTTGAGACAAAGAGGAATGTATCTGCTTAAAACACCATGCCGGTAAACTCACCCTTTAACCCAATCAGAACCTAATAGCAAAATAGAAAATTAATAAATAAATAAATAAATCAACTCGATCAAAACAAAATCTAACGAAATGCTCGTCTCCTTTACCTGGCTAACACAACACTGCGGCGGCACCAATTCTGTGTCGGCAGGAGTCTAACACAGCAGCGGAAAGGAAACAACCTGGGCATACACGAGGGGACTCATGTTTTGCAACCCAGCCTTGGCGTAGTGAGAATTTACAAATACGGCTATTTTTACTATTTTTTTTAGCTCTGCAGAAACCAAAGATGAAGGCTCTTTTCTCTGCCAGAATTAAGATTTCCTTAATTTCACTAAATGCTCTTGATCATATCTCGCATCTTTTTCATTGTGTTTGTCCATGCCCAAGTGTCACAAACATTTTATATGCTAAGGGCTGATCCAGGACATGAACGGAAATCACCAAAATGACACACGGAAACAGACGACCCAGCTTTGGAGTCTCCCACGTCCCTTCCTCACCCGTGAAGGATGCTCCCTCGCTATCTTTAGGTTGGAACTTCTTTCAACTCAAGTTTTTAACATCCCAAGTGATGGGATTTGCATTAGCTCCCCTGGGGGGACTGCTCCTGGCAGGAAGCTTTCCGTACTCTCCAGCTCTAGTTTTCTATTTCTCACTTTTCCCTCCAGGAGAAGAGCTTTTTGAGCAGCGTGACAGCTCGCAGGAGGTCTTTGGGCCTGAGGACTTCCCCAAGGCCACCTGCACAGAGGAGTGTCGAGGGCTGCAGGTGCCACCATGGAAGAGGGAGACGTGTGCGTTTTTAAGCCAGAGATTAATTTAAAAATAAAAAATAATAATAATAAAAATTTCTAAAGTTATGTCTTCTGATAAATCCTTACCAGGCTGCAGTATTTTGCCGTGTGGCAGAAAAGTGATGGCAGCAGATGTGGGGTTTGCACCCCCATTTTGTCTTGGGGGGAGCTTGTGTACATCCCGCTCAGGAAGTGGCTCGCCAGGATTTTGCAAACGCCCGCAGTCCCGCTTTAAAGCGCCGCTTCCCGGGAAAAGGTTAAACGAGGTTTAAGTGCAATGTAATAAACCTTCACTGTTCATAAAGTTGTGAGATAAATGCACATGTGGTTACTCCGGATAAAGGTACCGAGGTCAGCAGGCGAAGCTGGGAGGCGACGGCGCCACAGAGCCACATCTTAGCACAGGGCAGCCCGTCCATCAGCGGGGCGAGATGCTGCAGCCCATTCCCAAGACGGTCACTTCGTGCTGGGAGAACTCCTTGCCCACCACAGACGCATCGCTTGAACGAAATAAGAAGCTTCTGACATTTGCAATTTGCTTGCAACTTTCAACCCAAATCGCCTGGCCGCTGCCTTACCCTGCACGCGCCGGGTCTGTCGACGCACCTCTCGTGCTGGGTCCTGGTAGGGAAGCGAAGCCGCCGCCGCTTCTGCGCTCATTCGCAAACGGGACTTGTGGAGACTCCAAAGCGAAAGACTTTTGTGCCGAGGTCAGACTCCTCTTCTCCCGCTCGGGCTGGGAAGCGCCTCAAAGCACAAGGGGGCCCGTGGAAGCAAATGGAGTACGGAGCCGCTGATTGCGGTTCAGGCGAGCAGAATGGCGCTTCAATTATTATGGTTATTTTAAAGTGAAACTCTGATTGCTAGGGGCATCCCAATTTTATCGAGCTCATTTTATTTTCCCTACATTTATTTGAATAATATGTCCTTTGCTTGCAATAAAAAATGCCATACACCCCATCATCACAAGTAGCAGTTTATATAAACATAGCATTGTCCTGATGAGTTCAGGTACAAACCTGTTTGTTTATAGAATTTCTCCAGAATTCGTAATATTTATGATTTAGAAAACGAACCAAGAGGGAAGCATCCTGTATAGCAAGGAGCTGTTGCGCCTGCAGATTTGATTCACAAGGTACAGATGCAGTTGCAGTATAATGATCTTGTTGGGGGAAAAAAAATAGTAGTAAAAAAGCATAAACTTTCAGTGTATTCTCCTCCCGTCGGGTGTTCAGTGACAGGGCAATTTTACCCCTGAGGGGGCTAAAATTCAACGCCAAGGTGGTCGAAACCCCTCTTTGCCAGCATTGCACGAGTGTTAAGCTGCCTCTCTGTGTGTTGCATATCAGAGAGAGTGTGTGTGTGTGTGTGTGTGCGTGCCTGCACGCAACCACTGAGGGCCCTGGGAAGAGCAGGACAAGGACAGGCACCCTTGGTGACACATGGGACAAAAGACAACCAGGAGAGGCTGATCATCGACACAGCAGTCAAGGATCGTCCTCTGTAGCGCAGGGATACTGGAGAGATTGTGTTGGCCTGAAGATGTAGTAAAGTCTCACAAAGAATGGAGTAAATGGGAGAGAGATTTCATTCCTCGGCTATGCCAGGCCCAGACACTCCAGCTGGTGAGGAGGAAAAGGGATTTCCCCCGTGGGACATCTAACAATAAGGACTTTACATCAGCAGCACATCAAGAGACAATATTACTCTAAGTGCCTTAAAAAAAAGAACGAGAGTCCTTTTTAAGAGGTTTCTTCATGGGTTGTATCCTTCACAGACAACATATACTGAGGCCACGTGCACTGCTGTGGTGTACGTGAACCATGAAACGTCATGGTGCACAACATCAGGCGTCTTCAAGAGGGCACTTCTTTCCCCACCGTAGTGTAGGATGCCTCTGGCAGACGAGCCATAAACCCCACACTTTCTACGACGGCTGGCAAACGCGCGGTTGCAAACGGAGGCGTTCCACCAGCAAGGCACTTGTTAATGTAAGGGCCCGTCCATAAATTGTGTTTTTACAATAATTTCCTTCAAATTGGATTGTCGTCATGATCAGAGAGCCATTTACGGGAAGCAATTGCTAATTATACACATGTCCCCTGTAGGGAGGATGTACAGCAAAATGAGCATTTTGGAGGGAATTTCTTGCCTTTCGTAGCTCCTACAATTTCACCCGTGAACATTTTCCAACAGACCAGGCTCAAAAGTTCTTCATCTGACTACAGCAAGAGTTTTGGCTCAACACAGTCCTGCGAGACTGCTGTATATGTTTTGGTCAATTAGAAAAAAACAAACATGAAAACAAATACTCCTTGAATCACTCTAAAAATCCCGTAGGGCACCTTGTCCATCCTGTTGACATCTAAAATATTTTCCTTTCAGTTTATTCCCACCACGGTTTTCACTGGCCAGTGTGGCGTGGCTTTCCTAGATCTCTTGGGAGACCAGTCCACAGATCACTAGACCTTTTTTTTTTTTTTTCCACAGCATCACTTTCAGTTTTCCTTAGCTCGTTTTCATCCCATTACTCTTTCCGCTTAAAATATCCCAAACAATTCCTCTCACACATACACTAGTAGCTTTCCCATCTATCCAAAGGCCTCACTGGAGACACCTTGAATTCCTCTGCTCCTAAAGAAGTCACCAAGCCAGCCGTGCCAAGGCTGCCGTGAGCAGCAGTCTGAAGAGGTACATTTACTCCTAGTTGCAGGTCCTTTACATTTAGGGCTGCTGCAAGACCCCCTTGCGTTGCCAAAGAGCCTTAGCGTGAGCCCAGCTTTGGGCGGAAACTCAACCTGAACCCAAGGCGTTCTGGTTCCTCTCCGCAACACCAGCGTTTCTGGGTCACATACCAAAAGAGAACGGTATGTATTCGTACTCCTTCACGTATGACAAATACATGAAATCACCCTGATAATTACAGCAACACGCTTCGGGACCCGCAGGAGCTGTCTGCGAGAACGAGAAATCCTTTGGCCACGCAGTTACCTTGTGATACCTAAAGAAACCCACCTGGATGAAAACAGGGGGGTCAAAATTGTTCCTGGAGCAGCTCCACTGAAGGCACTGGAGTTGCTCCAGAGATTAATTTGAACTTGTATCCGTAGCACAGACCAGTTGCGTTGTGTTTCCTAGCTGCAATTAAGAACTACATAAAGTATCCTGGGCTCCAGCGCACGGCATTTTTCCTCTTCAGCCGCATGGGATTCTTTCAATAAAGGTATAATGGGGAAGAGCAATGAATACCATTACTTTGTTTAAAAATTTGGGGACTTAGGCAAGAGCTGGTCAGAGCAGCTGGGGTAAAACAGTCTCCCTCAGGAAATGCCATTTTGTCAGACAGGAACTTGGTGCAGGAGCCAGCACGTTCTGATAGAATTTCTTTTAGAACAAAATTGAACCACGGTGTTTTGGTGAGAATAAACTCTAAAATTAAATTTCATTGGAACAGAGCGAGTCAATTATTCATTGCAAAAGAAAAAGTTGTTCTGAACTGTTGCTTTACATTATATCCCTAATTATAAAAGAAATACATAATTGGAATGAAACCTTTTGATTTATTGAACTAGAACATTTTGACTAATTCAAAATAGCACGTCCTAGAAATGTGTTTTTCACAGGCAATTTCAACTTTGTGCTTTTGTTCCAATTCAGAACAAATCTCTACATTTTGAAAATCACAAATTTCCCAGTTAAATGGAAAAATGATGTATGAGAAAACCAAGCACCTTACACAAAACGGATGGCAATATCGCTCGTAACTCCCTTCTCCAGCGACTTCTGAGCAGCTTTAGGGAGCCAATCCGAACAGACAAAAGAGGGCACTGAGCAGCATGAGAAGAGACAGGATAATACTAGAGATGCAGGAGGCAGATAGGAAACACAGTGCTGTCCTAGACAGCTACTATCGGGTGTGTGCAGGGATGCCTAACACTCGGGGAAACCGGGTGGGACTCAAAGCTCATGTAATTCAGTGGTCAAAACAAACCCTGGGCATCCCTACATCATCCCATCGCTAGCTTTATGCATGGCTCTGCTCCAAGGAGGTTAGTTTACAGTATACTGATTTTGTTTCCTTCATTCTATGCTGGAGAGCTCACGGTTTTTATTTCACCCACTCTTAACCTCAGCTCAAAGGTCATAAGAGGCTGCGAGATCTTGACTGCAGCTTTTGGCCCCGCGTGACAGAGAGCTGTGCTACACCCCGGTGCCGCGGGGACAGCAGGGTGCCTCCAAAAACCCTCTTCCTCCCGGGAAAGGTGTCACTGCCTCTGCCACCGCTCACCGATGGCCCATACAGCTGCCCAACGTCCTACCCCCTTGGGAGAGCGGGTCAGAGATGCCTCAAGGAACCGGGTGCTGGAGGAGATCTGAAGGAAACTTTTGTCCTTCAAACAAACGGCAGCTCCAGCATGGGGGAATTATCCCAGAGGTCCCGGGGCTGCTCCTTGCACTTCCAGATCCCACTCCCTACCTGGCGCAGCCTGAGCCACAAGGGAACACATCTCCATCTGCGGCATCGTTTGTAGTGGAAAGGAAAAGCAGTGACCAGGCTATTGAGTAGTTAACTACACAACTGTTACCTGATGATCCTAATTTGCATGATTTTAATAATAATGAGTAAACCCAAACTGTTAAGTTGCACTTTCTACCTCAGCAAAACTGAGCTATAATTGTGTAGAGAATAATTTTATGGGTGAAGTGTGCCCTATATTATAAGAGATTAGAATAAAGTGCTCTAATATTCAATGTCTTAGCAGGTGCAGGCACTTACCTGGGCAATTAAAATCTTTTTAATATACAAATCACAGCCAATGAGACTATCGGCATGACAAACTGGATCTTTCAGGACATATTGTGTTTGTCTAAAATAGATTTTTGTTTGCTAGCAAAAATTTATCTAACTTTTGTTTAAAAGAGAAAATGACTAAACGTAGACTAATTTGCAGAAAATTCTTAAAAAACTTGTATATAATTTCTGTGAAAGCATTTAACATGTCTCTGTCTTTGTGTAACACATGCATTAATGCCTTTCACTTAATATCTGTTTTTTTTAAAACATACCACATGCAACAATTGATACGTTTCAATATTATATCTGGTAGGGACCACTGGGCTGGGTTGAATGGAAGTTGGCCTTGAAATAACAAGCTGATCATGGAAAGCATATGAAATTTTATTTAATTTATGGATTCATTAAGTTCATTAAATGCCCTCCTTTGTGCTCGGAGTAGTCTATAAATATGAGGTAAAATAGGTGCAATGTTTCCTGTGAAATTTGCAGAAAAGCATTTTCCAGTTACTCCTGAGCAATTTTGCAACTTCAAAAAATGAAGAAAACTCAACTCTGCCAACACTCAGCTCTGCACATAAAACCACACTGTATTAATAGTTTTGGATCTTTGCTGCCATTCAATTTGGATGATTTTGCATCCAAATACCAACCAAAAGTGCAACAGAAACGGCTTTCAGTAATTTTGAAGAGTGAAGGCAGAGAAGCGAGGTTTGTCACCCAGGCCCACCCCTTCTCCCACCCAGGGAGAAGCTCTACAGGAGAAGGGCAGGAGGCACTGGATCTCCCATAAACCTGCTACCCGGGCTGTTATGACCCAAAAAATGCAACGTGGGCGAGGAGATGGCAAATCGGAATTTGAGGGTAAAATGACCATCCACTTCTCCTTCCTGCCTGGTGCAAAACAATCCCAGTGGTTTCCCATCAAGGAACCAAGGCTTAGCGGCTTCCTCACTCAATTCACACCTCTGCCTGTGCAAAGAGGTGCAAATTGCACCTGCTGGAGCTGCCTCCCCAGGGGGTTTATCTTAATAGAGGGCAAGCACTGTTTGCACAACTACCCTTTGAGCAACTCCTCTCCTGGAAGGCAACTCTCATCCAGGGACAGCCCTCAAGCCCAGCTCCACAGCGGGACACGCTGGACCGCTCTGGTCCCAGAGGGATTGCCAGAGCTCCGGGATTTGCAACGATGGGGACATGTCAAGTCCATTCTGGCTGCAACAGGAGGGATGGCAGCCTTTTCCACCTGGGAAATAGGCCAGGGAAGAGAGGCACTGAGCACCTGGAAGAAGCTGGAATAATTTAGGGCTGAACCCAGACCGATGCCTGCACGAGAAGCAGGTTGCACGAAAGCCAACGAGGCTATACTAGAACAACACGCGCAACCACAGAGCAAATCAAATGCACCTTGGGCAAGATCACGCTGTTGGGAAGTCTTCTAACGTCCCACAGTGGCAGCAGGCTGACAGCTTACATACACACACCCCCCACATTCGGCAACAAACACCATCTAGATGAGTATTTGGCTGGAAACAGGGGGCATTTCAAAGGTTTGGCGGGTAGCCCTGTCGGTCCCAACTGAGATTTCCTCCTTCTTGGAGGAGGTCTGTGGTTTCCACCCAGCTTTGTATCAGCAAATAGGTGGAAAATACTCAGAGCGTGGCTACTTAAGACAGAAAATAATTTTGCAATATATGGATGAGCACAGGTTCTTCCGTCTCAAGAGAGGTTTCATGACACTTTACACTACACACCTTAAAAAAAAAGTTATGTTTCCGAACTAGGCTTCCCTTTCCAGTCTCCAGAGAGAGTCAGGCAACTGCAAAACATAGTCTGCATGCCCTGTGCTGGCCATAACTCAATAGCATGGTCACTCTTCAGATGTCTCCGTGTATAACCCAAACAGGAAGACTCTGGATACTGTCTTAGACATACAATTCTTAGATCGCTAAACTTGAGCAAGACGCTTAACTTTATGTTAGCGATAATATTTTTGTTAAGAATAACACAACGGCTTTTTTTGTTATCAGACAACTCCATCTCTGCTACAAACACCAGTCCCACCAGTGACCCTCTCCATGCCCCGGCTCTCCGGCACGTCTTCCTATACAATTGGAAACGGGCAGCTTGTGACCCGCTCTGCATCTGGGTGATTTTGAGTTGTCATCACAGGGATTGCGGTAGTGCCCAAGGACCTTCTCCTGGAGACCCTTCCCATGGAGAGCAGCAGTCCTTGCTGGAGAGCACGTACCACGGGCAAGCTGGAGAAAGCAGCGGCCCCCCTCTTTGCTGAGGGGAACATTTCGCTGGCCCGAAATCCCAAAAGAGGTTTGTGAGTCCGGATCTCCCTCATCCCTCTCTTTTAATGCTTATGTCATTAACCACAGCATACTTGGCTCTCCTCTTGTCAAACCATAAACATGGGAAAATCCCTGAAGTTACCATTGCCTTAAAAAAAATAAATAATGCAAGCTCCGAGCCTCTCTGCTTCTGCTGCAGAAACAATTTAAAAGCAAGCTTTGGTTCATACCCAAGCTACTCCTTAAAGAAGCTTAAAGCACTTTAACATTCAGGCATACTCGCACGCCCAGTATCAACATTTAGCCCCACGGTCCCTTCCAAGTTAGCTAGGAAACACACATCTGCAGCTGCTTTACATACTTTTTGCATTTTCATTTCCTAGGCCAAAAGTCTTCCACTATCAAGCCACAAATTAATCTAATTATTTGGATATTTAGGCCGTTTAGGCTCAAGTCAGCAGACCGTTAGGCATGTGCCTGCTATTGCCTCTGCAACGTGACTGCTGGGGGACTATTTAAAGATAAGCACATGCCCAAACGCTGCGCTGAATCAAGCCTTAGTAA
The DNA here is from genome assembly GCF_028500815.1 of Rissa tridactyla. NCBI lineage: Eukaryota > Metazoa > Chordata > Aves > Charadriiformes > Laridae > Rissa > Rissa tridactyla. The sequence goes on from NC_071468.1 coordinate 1,863,596, forward strand.
GCCTTCAGAAACCGGCTTTAAACAAACTGGTTTTAGGCAAATAAAGAATTGCCTTGGAATAAAAGAAAAAAACAGAGGATGGGACGGTATTTACCAGGTGTCACAAACACCCTACATGAAAGGAATAGATTCTTTTTAACAAAAATACTCAACATATGGCAGAGATATCTGGAATAATTATGAGAATGGAACAATAAACACGAAATATTTTTGTAACTCATCACACGGCGACTTTGACAAGTTTGAGGAGATGTATTTCACCTTTAGCACTGCCTTTTAAAAGACTGATCAATGATAAATCAGCGGGGCTCTTCCCTAGCACAAACATGAAGGTGTCAGGTTCTGCGGGGGGCGAACAGGAGGTCAGCCTTGCCCTGACTCTCCACTTTGCCTGGCCTAAAGGAAAGCAATTTGCAGAAAGAACATGCGTCCAAAAGTAAAATAGCACGAGGCATGCAATAGTTAAATGAAACGAAATAAGAGTGAAAGCAAACTGTAAGAATATCATGTTTCCAACTGTAATGTGGGCATTTATATGCAATACTTAAAAATGTTTAAAGAAGCTAAATTATCCAGCCCCATTATCCTGATGTTCGAATTCCACACATGACTCCGCTCCAGGGGAGCGGCAGAAATGCGACACCCCTCCGGGGACCACCCTGGGACGGCCGCCGGAGGGGACACCTCAGCAGGGCATGGAGGGATGGGCGCAGCAGGAGCAGCTCTGGGACACCGGGGATGGAGCCCTCGCTTGTCCCAGCTGAGAACTGCTCAGGAGGGAAATTACGGAGCCCTTCTGCAACGTACTTCCTAAAACGCCAGCGCGGTCCCATTAACCACCCCAGTGACTCATGAGGTGGTGGGTCGCTGCCTTTTCCTGCCCGGAGACCTGCTGCCCCGGCCGGGGACTCCTGCGCCACCTCGCCGGGGCTCCAGCCTCCGCCACCCACTCGCTGCGTGACCCCGCCAGCGCTCATGATGCATCGTCCCGTCACCCTCACCGTTTACAGCAAAAAAGCTATTTAGCTGGTGCCTGCAACCCTTCAGCCCGCAATGCCTTGACAGCAGAGGTTATAGGAAAAAAAAAAAAAAAGGGAAAAAAAAAAGAGAAGGGAGAGAAAGAAAGAACAATGTGCAATCGGCACTGCATTAGAGATGGAAAAAGTACTTAAAGCCTGCAACATTCATCAAGGCTGAATACATAAATGCCACATTTTGAATAAGCCAAGCAAAAGACAATGACAAAGGAAAGGCGCGTTGCTTCAGGAATCTCTATCATTTTCATTTGCTGCTGTCAGGAACCTGTTTTTTGCCTCTCACTCTATCAGCCATTATAGCATTAATGAAGTAACCTCACATAGTTATTGACTGGCTTGTCAGAGTCCCTGCCTGATCCCTTAATAGAAACCATTGGTCTTCAGTTAAAAATGGGGTGAGCTGGGAGGTGCTGTGGGCATGTGCTGAATTTCAAGTGCACTCCTGAGGTTATCAAAAGCCATGAAATGCAAATTATTATATTTTTTAAACACACAGATTTCATGCAACTGAGCATATAAAATTGACTAATACTGTACTTTATGCATTCCTAATAATGTTTCCAAATATGCTCTGCATATGATCTTTCCCCAGAAAGTTGTGGGTGGTATTTGAATAAGCAGAAACGGGCCTAGTTTTATTTTGTGAATAAAGTAGTTTCCTGGATGTTGCAAGTCTCTGTTCCTTCTAATATAAGGTAATGTTTATGCACTGTCTGTTCAAACAACACGGGTAATCCTTTGTCTGAATTTCTGTCTCGGATCAAAATCATTTTTCCTCCGTAATTTTTTTTCCTCCTTTCATAAAGCATCCTAAGTCCCAGAACTAGTATATTCTCATTTACTAGAAATTGAGGGTTGGCAGAGGGTCTAGAAATAACTTCTTTTCCCAGAAGGTAATAAATCCAGGGAGTAATCTAAAAACACCGAGTTGTTAATTCCAGCACTGCCACGCCATTGCCTGCCGTACGGGTACGGTACCGAATCAGCCCTGCTTGACGAGCAGCCGGTACCTGTAGGATATCTGCACACAGCGGGATGCGAGCGCATCCTCAGGCATCCGCTCGGTGAGGACAAGGCGTCCACAAAGAGTTTGCCAGCTTGGTATTTGGTACAGCGCGCGAGTCGGGAAAAGCTACGGGGTGACCTTTCGTAAGCTCCTCCAGGGAGAAGCTGGGGCCCATGGTCTGATGATTTTCGTTATGGTTCTTAACGTAATGCCCAGAAAATGTGCGCTTTGCACATCTGTGATCGGCTAAATCATGTCCCGAGCATCACCGAGTCCTCTCGGTACGTAACGCTCCCAAACCCCGCAGCCCTGGCCCGTGCAAAACCTGCTTCAGCAAATTCAGTCAGTTTTCTGGAGTCAAACTTTACTTGCAGGTAGATTTCAAAGCCTTTCATCAGCACTGATAGCCCTAATAAACATGCTTCTCCCCTGTCTTTCTAGTCAGGAGAGTCTCAAAGGTTAAACGCTATGCTGATTTTGAAAACAGTAATGAGAAACCTCACGTCTCACTCAGCTTAGACAGCAACGAGAGGAATAGTTGTTCAGCCAGACCTGATTTGAGATTGTTCAGACCTCTTGGGTCTGCAAAACTGGGTTGGCGTTCTCAGAAGAACAGGCTCCCATAATAATTGTGGTCTTCTCTTGTTTCTGATTGGGCTAAAAATTCTCTGAGAACAACTCTCACGACACTTCCACATCCCTGGTCTGAAATTAAGCACATTTTTCCTAATGAATACTCTGTTTGTTGATTTGGTGACACTTTTTCTGAGTGTGAAATATGAAATTCTTTAATTCCCCCCCACGCCCCCTCCCAGCTTTCCCCAATTAATTCTTTGCAGGCTGTTTCCCCTCCATAAAAGACATTCCTTACGTAAAAGCAGTTGGTGGGTAGCATGTTAGGAATGTCTTTCATTTAACCTATTTCCAAAATATTCCCTCAGCCCTGCGCACAGAGCCAGCGGCACACGCACTCGCTCATCCCCTCGCACCTTCCCGGGAAAGCCGCGGGGCGCCCTAAAGCCTCAGCTGCTCCACAAGCAGGGGACAGGGGGTTGCGAGGGTCCTGGAGGGGACCGAAGCACCACTGCAGAGTACCAACGCCCTACAGCCCGGGACGTCCCAATGGTTGGGTCAGCTCCCCGCAGCTGGTTCGCCTGAGCTGGGATTTCCAAGGTTCTCTTCACGTGGGAGTAGGACCTGGCTAAAACACTCGCGATTCGTCTGAACCGTGCAGCTCTCCCAGATGCTGGGCTGGGAGACCATCTTCTAGTAAAAAGGATTTATCATGGGCTGAAACCCACAGCTCCTCCCCAAAGCTTAGCGTCCCGAGCGCTCCAGGATGAGAACTAAATCCCGGCTGTCATCACCGCGCAGGACAAGCTTATTCTGGCTGAAAATAAACAAGTTTGCTCTTTGTATATGGGGGGGAAACAACCACCATAACACCACTTTCTAGTTGATTCAAGGTCCATGAGAGAATAAATGGGACCACAACGCCTGCTCTTCCC